>NC_044314.2:16796431-17127931 GCF_007474595.2 Lynx canadensis | reverse complement strand
ACAGTAAATGAAGCCCTGAAACAGAAACACCCTTGTGCAAAGGCTTGTGTTCCTAGGAGCAAAGAACGGGAGCCCTTTGGGAAGCTTCCACATTTTTCTTTTTATTATTTTTTTTAATCTTGATTTATTATTTTTTTTTTAATTTTTTTTTCAACGTTTTTATTTATTTTTGGGACAGAGAGAGACAGAGCATGAACGGGGGAGGGGCAGAGAGAGAGGGAGACACAGAATCGGAAACAGGCTCCAGGCTCTGAGCCATCAGCCCAGAGCCTGACGCGGGGCTCGAACTCACAGACCGCGAGATCGTGACCTGGCTGAAGTCGGACGCTTAACCGACTGCGCCACCCAGGCGCCCCGTAATCTTGATTTATTTTTGAGAGAGAGAGAGACAGAGCCTGAGCAGGGGAAGAACAGAGAGAGAGGGAGACACAGAATCCAAAGCAGGCTCCAGGCTCCGAGCCGTCAACACAGAGCCCGTCGCGGGGCTTGAACTCACGAACCGAGCGATCACCACCTGAGCTGAAGTTGGATGCTTAAACGACTGAGCCACGCAGGCGTCCCAAAGGTTTCCACATTTGTAGATGGTTGAAGATTCTCGCCTGTAACATTCGTCTCTCCTCCTTTCTCCTCCTCCTTTGAGAGACAGACAGACAGATAGACACAGAGAGAGCCAGAGACAAACACCAAGAAAGAGATGTGCAGATAGATACAGGGGGAAACAGAGAAAGATTTTCCTTTGGCTATGACATGTTTTTAAAATAGCTGTCAAGACAATGCTGAAAGAAATGGACCGTAATAAAACAGGTCATGTCCATGTCAGATTGAGTTTTATGGTATTCTTCTATTTCCTGAAGAAATTCAAGCATCATTAGTCTTTGAATAGTTTATCAGTCGAGGTTGTTTGATAGAAAGCAAACTCATGAAAGCAAACTTTGATAGAAATTGACTCATGAACTGAAGGCCAAAAGGGGGGGGGGGTTGTTTCAGTGACACCGAACTGCTCGCAGAGTTGAAAGCAGGAGCCAGGACCGATGTGGGGAACACCGTGCCAAAGGCTCATAAGGAGTTTCTATTGTAGATCTTGCTATCACGTGATTTTTTTCAGCCTTCTAGAAACATAATCTGGTTGGTTTGGCTTCATCATCGGCCCACCTCCTGCGGTCAGGGGCAGCTGGGGCTCGCACCAGGGAGGGTGTGGGAAGTTGGGAAATAACCCCCAAGCCCCCGGCCACTTATGCCCACGGATATTGGATCTGGGGGAAATAGCGATTCAATACTGAAATGCTATCACAAGCTTAGGACTTTGCTCTTCCTGAAAACGCTTAGGAGTCTGGTGAGGATTCGGACTGGACAAAGCAGTGCCAGAAGTCCCTTGCGAGACGGAGGGCGGACTGAACACGCCTCAATCTCCTGGGCCACGCCGATCATTTTTTAAAAGCGGGCACGTAAACAGCAGGGTGCAGATAGTTGCACGCCCGGGCTCACAGCAGCATTATTTGCAGCAGCTGAAAGGTGGAAACAACTCAAGTTGGAAGTATAAACAAAATGTGGCGCACACACACAGTGGAATATTATTCAGCCTTAAACGGGAGGGAAATTCTGACAGACGCTGCAGCTTTGTGAGATTAGCCACTTACTAAAGGACAGATATTGTATAATTCCACTTACATGAAGTCCCTAAAACGGTCGGATTTTTAAAAAATTTTTTATAAATTTTTTTTAATGTGTATTTAGTTTTGACAGAGAGAGAGAGAGTGTGAGCTGGAGAGGGGCAGAGAGGGAGAGGGAGACACAGAAGCCAAAGCAGGCTCCAGGCTCCGAGCTGTCAGCACAGAGCCCGATGCGGGGCTCGAACTCACAGACCGTGAGATCACGGCCTGAGCCGAAGTCGTTTGCTCAACTGACTGAGCCACCCAGGCTCCCCTAAAATGGTCAGATTTATAGAGACAGCAGGTAGAAGGGTGGTTGCCAGGGGCTGGGGGTAGGAGGAGAGAACGGTGGGGGGCATGGTTTAACAGGTGGAGAGTGTCAGCTGTGCAAGATAAAGAGGGCTCTGGGGGCACCTGGGTGTCTCAGTCGGTTGAGCGCCCGACATGGGCTCGGGTCATGATCGCACAGTTTGTGAGTTCAAGCCCCACATCGGGTTTGCTGCTGTCCGCGCAGAACCCGCTTCAGATCTTCTGTTCTCCTCTCTGTCTCTCCCCAGCACACACTCTCACACTCAAAAATAAATAAAACATTTTTTTTCTTAAAAAAAGTTTTGCAGACGGACGGCGGTGACAGTTTGCACAAGGATGCGAATGCCACGTGTGTGCTTAAGGCCACTAATCGTGCGCTTAAAAAGGGGTGAAACATGGGGCGCCTGGGTGGCGCAGTCGGTTAAGCGTCCGACTTCAGCCAGGTCACGATCTCGTGGTCCGTGAGTTCGAGTCCCGCGTCGGGCTCTGGGCTGATGGCTCAGAGCCTGGGGCCTGTTTCCGATTCTGTGTCTCCCTCTCTCTCTGCCCCTCGCCCATTCACGCTCTGTCTCTCTCTGTCCCAAAAATAAATAAACGTTGAAATAAATAAATAAATAAATAAATAAATAAATAAATAAATAAAAAAGGGGGTGAAACAGCAAAAGGTAACGTCCTATATCGTTCACTACAGTACGAAGAACGAAGCAGTGTCTGAAAGCCGAGATGCCAGCAGCAGGAGTGTATAAAGGACGTGAAATTAAAGTCTGCATTTCCAAACAGGGCTCCCTTTTCCATGGCGTTCTTTCTGCGAGGGGTTGCCTTGGCTGCTTCCAAGTGTTGTACTTGATCATTCTTTAATTTAGAGAATAAAAAATTCATGAGTTTTAAAGAAAGACGTCAAAGGCAGAAAGTGACTTCTTTTTTGTATGCGTTACAAGTCCAGCTAATAATCCGAACCCCCCTGCACCCACACAGGCTTTTCATACTGGATTGCTCTGCAGAGCCCGGAGGAGGGGGGGAATTAAAACTTTATGACCGAGAGCACTATTTCGTTTCCTTTCTAAACTAACCCCAGGAAAGGCCACCCACGCAGGCTTGTGCAGACAGAGCAAGACTTAACTATGAACTGAAACAACCGTACTGCTGCTTCCTCTATGGTGAAAAAACAAGAGAAGAAAAATGCGAAAGCAGACCGAATACAATTGAAATACATAACGACTGCTGGTTTTCGTCTTAATAATTTACAGTGGGTGAAATGGTGAGGTTATCGATAGTCTTTCGTGAGGTGACTTCAAAATGATAGTTATTACCCCTCTTTCTGGTTTGTTCCTTCGCCACGTATTGGCCCTGCTGCCCAGAGGACCTCCCGGCCCTCAAGTGCCCTCCCCGTCCTGAAACAATTCACATCCAGCAAGATCTTCTCAAAAGTCTTTCTATAAAAAGTCTTTCCTATAAAGTCCTTTTGGCTCTCCTCAGATCTCTTCCTCCAGCGAACAGCTAGGACACTAATTACTTTCTTTTCCATGGCGCATAGGACTTGGGGCTATCAGAGTATAATTTTCAAAAAGCTAAAAACCCGACTCTCGGACAAATATAGAACGAACACGTGTCAATTATTTATGTGGCGAATTCACGAGGGTGCTAGGAGGATGGTAAAGCCGATTCAAAGGAGAATTCGATGAACAGATGTCTGTGTAGTCTGTCAGGAAAGACATCCTAAAATAAATGTTCAAAGCTACAGACTAAACTGGTTAGTGGCCTATGGGCCAAGAAAGCTATAACCTCTGGAGTTATCCTCCCTCGTCTTGGAAATCTACAAGTCTTGGAAATCTACAAGTTAACGTGTAGCTTCGGAGAACTTGGGCACTCGTTATCAGCAAATAGCACCACAAACAACAGTACATCTCCTAAAGAATTAAATAAAATTTGGGAGGACCTTGGGCTGGACACTGCTCCCCTATGCTATTGAAAGGATGTGCAGTCATCCTTTTACCTTATATCAAAGATTTTGTATCCATTTTCTTGGCCAGGTCAATCACTCCGTTTTATAAGAAGAGACGGAATTTTGGAGAGATTAGCTAACTTGCCCAAGATCGCACAACTGGTGAGGAGCTGAGCTGAAGCTTAAAACCAAGTCTGGACAGCCACAGCACAGGACTTCTCCAAAAGCAGACTAAAGAGCCACGGGCGGGCGACCCATAGCGGGCGGTGTCAGCAGAGGACACGCCTCACCGGTGTGTGGCACACGGGGATCCAAGGGATACAAATGCTTACTGATCGTCAAGAAAGTCCGTGAGCTACACAGAGCACCTCTGATCCCACTGGTGATATACAAACAGCTAAGAAGCACAGAGCTAGTGGATCTTAGGTGTCATTAAGCCAAAGAGTTCTATGACTCTGTGTCTTATTTCGTCAGTTGGATTATAACTTTGAGACCACGTATTTAGCACTCAGAGATTTACTCAGTAAGTATTTGCATCTATGGCAGGTTATATTTTCCAGAGATAGCCACACCTGCATATTTATCCCATCTCATATGCTCTTCCTACAATGGGACTGTTTCTCCTTCTACCAGAGGAAGCAAAGTTTCCCCCAACACCTTGTATCTGGGCGGTCTGAGATGCTTGTCCTTGGAACCCAACCACCATTTTGTGAGGAAGCCCAAGCTACATACAGAGACCAAGTGTGGATGTTCTGACCAACATCCTTTCCCCCTCACCGCCACCCACCAACAGCCATCCTCATGGGCGTGAGGCCTCAGACATGAGAATGAACAGACAGTCAGATGATTTCGACCCACAGGCTTTCCAGTCTTCCAGCTGAGACACAGGAGCAGAGGCTGATTATCCCTGCTGCGTGCCCTGTCTGAATTCCTAACCCACGGAAACCAAGAGTAATGATAGATAACTTTTGGTTTGCTTTGGTTTGTTTGAAGCTACTATGCCTTGGAGTCGTTTCTTACGCAGTCGCAGGTAATTAATATATCGTATTCTTGACACTGTAGCATTAACAGTTTCAACTTTTCATCAGGGGCTTAAAGGTAAATGTCCTGTCGTGCTTCATGACTTCGTTGAGCTACAAATTTGTACTTTGCTCACTGAGAGCAGGTGCACTGTGTTCCATGTAGACATGACATGGCCTTGTCCACCATGATGATATTCCAGGGGCATCAGGCTGGCTCGGAAGAGCATGTGACTTTTGATCTCAGGGTCGTGAGTTCGAGCCCCATGTTTGGTATACGGATTGCTTAAATTAAAAAAAAAAAAAAAAAAAAAAAAAAAAAGACGCTATTTTAGCCAGTGGTCCATACTGTGCCTAAGGACATTCAATGGGGACTGTTTTGCTGGAGTGAAGATGTGCACGTTTGTAGCCTTATGAAGGTCTCTGGATGCATTTGCCCAAAATCTCGGTGGTCAGCTGTGCTTCCTTGTGTTTCCCAGCTCCTAGCAGAGAAGTTCCCAACGTGTGAGATCTGAGATTTCTCAAGTTCTCCGCCCAAGAACCTCAGGTCAGGAGAAAAATAAATTAAACAGACCTCTGGTTCAAGCAGCCATTAGCACAGCCTGACTCAGAGCCTTTGACTTCGGGGACACAGAAGCCGATGAAGTCGTTTTCCCAGGAAGAGACATAATTTAGATAAAGCGTGCTTTCAGGAATATTCTTTAAGAGCACGAGCGCAATAAATTACTACAAAGAGCCAATTTTAAAGATTCCTTGATTTATACGATTCTACTCCCCTCCGCTGGAGGCTGTATTTTTAAAATGATAGCAAACAACAACCACCACCACCGCAAGAAAGGCAGGCAGCAAAACCTAGCCGCTAGGAAATCAGGCTTGTTTCTGCCATTTACTGGCACCATCATTTCTCTGAGTCTCAGTGTCTTTGCTGTAAAATGGGGCTAATAATAATCTACCTCCTAGAGTTGTCCTTAGGATTAAATAGGAAAATGCATGGAAAACCCTTAGCACAGTATCTGTCACACAATGAGACAGTAGGAACTGTTTTCCTGACCATTTTCCCGTATCCTCCTTGCATTTCGTCCATCCGTGTGTTTCTTGCCCGTGTCCCCCGCTGGAACGTGAACTCCAGGCCGGCAGGAACCTGTTCAGTTCCTTAGATAATTCTGAGGCCTGGGACGGTGGCTACCACGGGGTAGGTGCTGAATAAATAAATGACCCATTTTTCTTGACTTCTGTATCACTGTATAAACAAACTGTTGCTGATAGTAATACGAATAATAATAGCTGTGAAATGAATTAAACAAGGAGGCCATCAGACCCAGGTGGCTGTTAATGCCAGGGTGACCCACGTAAGCAAACCAAAATCCAAGCCTGTAAATGGCTCAAGTTGACGAAATTGAAACCTAAGGACAACCCACCACCAACAGCCATCTAGGCCTCGAGCGGTAGCCGTTCAATCATTTTGGGTCACTTTTTTAAAAAGTCTATCTACTCTGAGAGAGACAGAGCGAGAACAGGGAAGGGGCAGAGAGAGAAGGAGAGACGGAGAATCCCAAGCAGGCTCCGTGCGGTCAGCGCAGAGTGGGACACGGGGCTCAAACCCCCGTGAGACAGTAGAGTCAGATGCTTAAGCAACTGAGCCACCCACGTGCCCCTTGATCACTGTTTGTGTTATTAATCTCTTACTGTGCCTTATTTATTTATTTATTTATTTATTTATTTATTTATTTTTTAACGTTTATTTATTTTTGAGACAGAGAGAGACAGAGCATGAACGGGGGAGGGGCAGAGAGAGAGGGAGACACGGAATCCGAAGCAGGCTCCGGGCTCCGAGCCATCAGCACAGAGCCCGACGCGGGGCTTGAACTCACGGACCGCGAGATCATGACCTGAGCCGAAGCCAGACGCTCAACCGACTGAGCCACCCAGGCGCCCCAACTGTGCCTAATTTATAAATTAAACCTTATCATAGGTATGTATGTCCAAGAAAAAAAAACATAGCATGCATAGGGTTGGATGCTACCAGCAATTCAGGAATCCACTGGGGGTCTTGGAACATATCCCCTGTGGATAAGGGGACACCACTGTCTATTTCTCGACTTTTCCAAAGCTTCCTGTTGATTGGGTTGTGTAACTGCCCAAGTCCAGAGAATCTGAGAAGCATATTATAAGGCAGAGACTCTTAGTTCCTGGCAATATGTGTTTTTCTCATCTTTCCTGGTGGTAAAACTTTTATCCGAGGACATAGTCACTCAGCATAATGATTACATTTGCTGAGCTCCCTGGCAGTCACGTGTGGCCACGTGGCTAACTTCTGGCCAATGGGATGGATGGCTGTGAAGACTCTGTAGCTCACCACCGCTTCTCTTGTCTCTTCTTCATCATTCCTCTTGCGTCCTGGTGTTGGGAATTCTGATGCCGCCATGTTGGACCATAAGGACTGGTCCCTGAAGACTTCTTGAAGCAGATTGCTTACTTCTTCAATTTGTCTATCTGGTTAAGCAACTGTTATTTGGGGTTTTCTGTCACTCTCAGGCGAGCTGATTCATTATTAATTCAGTGGCAAATGGTGGAAATCAGCACTCAAGTAGGTGACATTTAGTGACAAAATTGGTAACTACACAGCGTAGCTCACATTGCATCCTACGGACAAGAAAGGCAGTAATGGTGACAGCTTGCTTTTTATAGTGCTTTATCATTTCAAAGCATTTCAAACGTATTTTCCCTTTTGATCTTCATCAGAAACTCCTGGGCCAGAGAAATAAAAGGACTTTGGGGTTGGCTTCTAAACTGAAAGCTATGCTCTCCTGGCCCTGGGGGCACAGCTTTTTCTGCCATGTCTCACCATCTGGGCTGACTCGACACAATTACCAGTGGCATGGTAGAGGGCTGAGATTTTCCTTTCAGTTTTTTTTTTTTTATAAATTTCTCAAATTGATTTCAATTATTTACACAATGGTAAAGCCCATGCTTTGAAGGTATGAATTGTGTCCCCTACAAATTCATATATTGAAGCCCTAATGCTGTATTTGGAGGTTGTACAGGGGAGTCCTTATCCAAAATGGCTGCTATCCTTATAAGAAGAGGGGTGCTTGGGTGGTTCAGTCGGTTGAGCATCCAACTCTTTCTTTCTCTTAAATCTATGTGTTTATTTTGAGAGAGAGAGGGGGGGAGAGAGAACATGTGTGAGTGGGGAAGGGGCAGAGAGAGAGGGAGAGAGAGAGAGAGAGAGAGAGAGAGAATCCCAAACAAGCTCCTCACTGTCAGCTCAAAGGCCAATGGAGGGCTCGATCCCACAAACCATAAGATCATGACCTGAGCCAAAACCAAGAGTTGGATGCTTAACCGACTGAGCTACCCAGACACCATAACGGCCGACTCTTGAATTTGGCTCAGGTTATGATCCCAGGGTTGTGGGATCCAGTCCCCATCAGGCTCTGCACTGAGGGTGGAACCTGCTTGGGATTCTCTCTCTCTTTTGCTTCATCGGTCTCCTCTGCTTGTGCTTTCTCTCTCTCTCTCTAAAATAAACAATTTGAAAAATTAGAAAAAAAAAAAGAAGAGGAAGAGACACCAGGGATGCATAAACACAGAGGAAGGGCCATGTGAAGGCCACCATCCAGAAACTAAGGAGAGAGATCTCGGGAGAAACCATACCTGTCAACATCTTGATCTTGGAACTGTGAAAAGATAAACGTCTGTTGCTTAAGCCACCTAGTCTGTGGTATTTTGGCAACTTAGGAAACGAATACAAGGACCAAGTAATTTTCCCAGTGTCAGAGAGAAGATGGAGGTCCAAGTGTCAATGCAGGATTGGGAGGATATATGACTCTCAGGTCCTGGCTCATTCCCGGGAACACAGACCTGTCCAGCCCCAACTCCTGTCCTGTCATTTGGATTTCTGGAGGCTGATGGCCTCCAGAATAGGCACGGACACCAGTAAATGCTTTATTGCAGACTATTATCTAAAAAAAAACCTTTTTTTTCTACATACGTGGTGGTTGTTTTCAAGATGTTTTTGAAAGTCAGAGGAAATGTCAAACTGAGCGGAGAACAAAAAAGATCGCGACAGAGACTATAATGAGATGTCACTTCACGCCCGCTAGGACGGCTATGATTTTTTTCAAATGGAACATAACAGGTATCGGCGAGACTATGGAGAAACCAGAATTTGAAATGTGTTCTGTCTATACAGTGGAATATGATTTACCCATAAAAGGGAATGAAGTATGAATGCACGTTGCAATGCAGACAAAGCTCGAAAACATACGCCAAGGGAAAGAAGTCAGACATGCGAGGCCGTGTAGTGTTTGATTCCGTCTATATACGTAATGTCCAGAATAGGCTAATCCACAGAGACAGATTCCGTGTATATGTAATGTCCAGAATAGGTTAAACAGAGACAGACAGCAGATTGGTGGTTGCCAGGGTCTAGCGGGAGTGGGAAGTGGGGGTAAACCGCTTACTGGGTACAGGGTTATCTTTCAGCATGATAAAAATGTTTGGGAACTTGATAAACGCTGTGGTTGTGCAACACTGTGAATGTCCCGAATGCCACTGATTTGTATGCTTTGAAATGGTTAATCTTGGGGGCGCCTGGGTGGCTCAGTCAGTTAAGTGTCTGACTCTTGGTTTCGGCTCAGGTCATGATCTCATAGTTCGTGAGTTTGAGCCCCACGTCGGGCTCTGAGGTGAATGTGGAGCCTGCTTGGGATTCTGTCTCTCTCTCTCTCTCTCTCTCTCTCTCTCTCGGCCCCTTCCCTGCTCGCTATCTTTCTCTCGCAAAATACATAAGTATTTAAAAATAAGTAAATAAAAATAAATAAAGTGGTTAATCTCATTTTGTGTACATTTCACCTCAATTTCTAAAAAAATTCTTTTTTTCAAAAAAAGAAAGCATGGGGAAAAGAGAGATTTACTATGAAGCTGAAGAATTGTTAAGTTTCAGGGCCCCTGATTGCCTAAACCTTTCCAGGGCCCTGAGAGGAATCCTAGTAATATGTTGGCTATATCTACTATTTTCTTAAAGAAGACCCCAAACTGTGTAAGTTCCAGACCCCACAAAACCTGATTCTGCCCCAGAGAAGGCGCTCACCCGTCTGAGCCCTATAAATGGTTGAGAGAGACAAGTCAGTTTCACCTACTGTCCACTCAGATCTTTTTGAAGGGTTCAGGGAGGACGGGAGCCCAATCAATTCTGAGCAAAAACACTGACCCTTGTGTCCATAAGGCTCTGAAAATAAACCCAAGTCCTACAGAAACATTCCTCCTTGGGAAGCATCAACTCAGCTCAGCAGGAAGGCCCCCCCCTCCCACCCTCTAATTCCCGCTCCTTCCTGGATCTTTGGCTCGAGCTACGTTCTTTTGCATAGCCAGCTAGCTAGGATAGGTGACCAGTTATCTCCAGTTTTGCAAGATGAAAAAGTTCTGGAGATCTATTTCACAACAATGCGAATATACTTAACATGACGGAACTATACACTAAAACGATATATACTAAACGTTAAATTTTACGTTATGTGTTTTTTACCACCATAAAAAAACGTAGAAAAAGAAGACGGAGACCTTGCCCTCCAGCTGGCCCCAGTTTCTTGGGGGGAGACCAATGGCAAGTAATTTCATTCTCTTTACAAAGCACTTTCATTTTTTTTTTCAGTTGACTTCTTTATTTTGAGAGAGAGAGAGAGAGAGAGTGGGAGAGGGGCAGAGAGAAAGGGAGAGAGAATCCCAAGCAGGCTCTGCACAGTCAGCAAGAGCCCGATGCAGGGCTTGAACCCACGAACCATGAGATCATGACCGGAGCTGAAGTCAAGAGTTGGGACGCTTAACCGGTCGAGCCACCCAGGCGCCCCACCAAAGTACTTTCATAGACACAATCGTAGTCGATGCTCCGGACAATCGGTGAGATAGATTTTATCAAGCACATTTCACGGATGAAGGAAGAAACAGGCCGGGCTTCAAAGCCCGATCTCATGACTTTATAGCCCACGCCAGATCTGACGCTCCATGCTATCCAGAAGAGGACTGTGCCTTCCCTGACGTAGGATGTTTACATCTGTCTACTGTCAGGGACATCGATCCTGGAGAGTTCATGTGATTTCTGTATGACTCACAGCCCTAGGAGGCCCCCCACCCCCAGATCTGGCAGCAAGCTGACATTTCAGGGCACCTCTCGCTGTAGCTGGAGAGGCCCTGATGGAGTTAACAGCCTCTAAAAGCTTGTTTCCTGGGCAATCTCTGCAGCTGGCACGGCGCTGAGGGGCTGGCTTTGTCTCCTCCGTGGCACTCTTCTCTGCTGCCCAGTGTGGGGGAGGACCCTGCAAAGAGAGCCCTTCCTGGCATGAACCAGCCCACAGTGCTGGACACAGACATCCCCCAGCAGCAGTCCCTGCCAGCAAGAGACAGAGAGAGAAAGGAGTTCAGGGACAATACGCTAAACAAAGATATTAACTCTGCACTTAAACAGTGTGCTAATGAAGCCCGCGGGCTGGGCTCCAGTTTCCCCAGTTTTGAGGACCCTTGTTGGGAGCGATTAAATGAGAGTGTTTTGGGCTATTAGCGTAACTGGTTCCGAGCTGAATGTCTCCGTGTTTGGAGAAGCAGAGGCCTCAGTCTTGGGCGCTAGAGTGCTGGGTCTCCCGTTTCCTGGCTAACCACTGTCCCTCCCCGACTCCCGTCACCCCCAAGCCAAAGTGGGGCTCTTTCCCCTTAGCGCTTAGTGGGGAAAGCCAGGCAGGCCGGGCATTTCGACAAGCCGTCCCTGTTAGAACCACATGGAGTAAGGGAGGCAGTTCCCCCCAGATGAGGTGCTGTTTAGACAACCGTACAGTCTTCTGCTAGGCCCATTCCCCACCCACCTGCTTTCTCATGGACACCCTATACTCCAGCCACACTAACCGCAGTGAACCACGGGTCTAAACGCAGAAGACTCAACCCCAACAATAGACCCGTTCTTAAAAGTCATTTAAAGATGATCATTGTCTTAGCCTTTCTGAAGGCTGGAAGTCCAAGAACAAGGTGCCAGCAGCTTCGGTGTCCGGCAAGAGCCCTCTACCTGGCTCTCGGGTGGCTGCCTTCTCTCTGTGTCCTCACATGACCGACACACAGTGTCAGTCATCTCTCTGGGGTCTCTTCTTATCAGGGCACTGATCCCAATTGTGGGGACCCCACTCTCGTGACCTAACCGCCTCCCAGTGGCCCCACCTCCAAACACCATCACACTGGGGGCTAGGCTTCAACACATGAACATGGCAGAGACACGAACATTCAGCCTATAGCAACCATCGCTGGGGGGAAAAAAACCCGAGCATGCCATTTTGAAGGTTTGCTACCGTGTGTTCTCCGTGGATCTTTCTGGAATGGCCTTCTGGGCGGCACATGGCGAGTCAGTGCTATCAGGGCAACTCCATCTTGAGGCACAGTGGCTTCTCCACAGCCTCATTGGTCAGGGATGAAGTACGTGAGTCCTCTCGGTAATTTGAGGCTTGGGCAGACGATGAGTGTCTTAGAATCTCAATGTCATTATCGAAATACGCAGAGTGAATATAGCTATAAGTCCTCTGCAGCCCCTCCTGTCAAGAGGAGGAGGAGGCTTAGAACTTAGAATCTTTAACCAATAGGATGCACCAGAAGTGATGCTGGGTGACTTCGGAGCCTGGCAGCTCTGGGTCTTGCCCTCTTAGAACCCTGGGACCTCCATGCTGTGGAGAAGCCCAACGTGAAAGACCACATGGAGAGAGAGGCCCCGTCTCCTCTTGGCCGTTGCAGCCGGCCCAGCCCAGGGTCCTCGTGAAGACAGTCCAGCCCTTGCTGATCTACTGCCTGTGCAAGCGGGCCGGGCACGAACCGCAGAACCGCCCACTCGGCCCACAGAATCGGGAGACGTGAGAAATCACCGCTGTTTTAAGACACCAGGTTTCCCAGCAAAAGACAACTAAAATAAAACGTGTCTTTTAAAAACTCATTCTGGGGGCACCTGGACGGGCATCTGACTCTCGATTTCGGCTCAGGCGATGATCTCACGGTTCGTGAGTCCGAGCCCCGCGTCAGGCCCTGTGCGGACAGCGTGGAGCCTGCTTGGGATTCTCTCTCTCCCCCACTCTCTGCCCCTCCTCTGCTCTCTCTCTCTCAAAATAAATAAACTTAAAAAAAAATTAAAAATAAATAAATAAATGACTCATCCTAGATCTCACTGACAGGTGGAGTCTAAAAAAGCTGAACCGAAAGAAACAGACAGTGGATTGGTGGTGGCCAGGAACGGGGGGAGTAGGGGCGGGGGGGTGGCGAGACGGTCAAAGACGACAAGCTTCCAGGGGTAAGGTGAAGAAGTCCTGGGGATGCAATCAGTGTACCGCATGGCGACCACAGTTCACAATTTGCTTTGTAGATTTGAGAGTTGCTAAGAGAGCACGTCTTAACTGTTCTCACCACCACCACCCCAGAATGGTAATTATGTGAGTGACGGATGTGTTAACTAACTTGTGGTAATCACTTCTCCACAGATAGATATGTGTATCAAATCACTGCGTGGTACATTTTTTTAAACGTATTTGTTTTGTTTGTATTTTTAGTAATCTCTATACTCAACGTGGGGCTCGAACTCATGACCCTGAGATCAAGAGCTACAGTGCTCTCCTGACTGAACCAGCCAGGCGCCCCACCACGTTGTACAACCTTAAATTTACACCACGTTGTATGACAATTATATCCTGATAAAGCTGGAAAAAAACTCATTCTGCTCTTTTTTTGAGACCTGTGTGTATGTGTATATATGTACGCATATGTATATATATATATATATATATGTATATATATGTATATATGTGTATATATATGTATATGTATATATACGTACATATATACACATGTATACATGTATATGTATATATATGTGTATATATATGTATATACATGTATATGTATATATGTATATACGTGTGTGTATATATATGTATATGTGTGTATGTATGTGTGTATACACATATATATACACACACACACACATACATATATATACACACATATACATATACATATATACACACATATATATACATATATACACACACATATATACATATACATATATACATATACACACACATATATACATATACATATATACACATATACACATATAGGTACATATACATATATACACGCACACATATATACACACATACATACATGTATATACACTTATATACACATATACACATATATGTATATATACATACACACACACATATATATACACACACACACATATATACACACACACACACACATACATACACACATACACACACACACAAATTCCAAATTGGAATATATACATTTCAGAAATGCTTTTAGTCTGGAAGAGGATTGGACTGGATATAGTATGTAAATAATCTCCAAATTCCAGCATCTACACCAGCATGTTTCCTCTGACATCGTTATTACTTGGTTCTCCTTCAAAATTTTTTGGAATTACAGAAAATACCAACCATATACAAAAAGATGAAGAATGTTATATAGGATCTTCACGTACCCATCATCAACTTCAACAATTATTAACTCATGGCAACGGCGTTTTAAATACACCCTCCACCCGCTTCCCCCTTCCCTCAGGATTACTTTAGAGCAAAACCCAGATATCCTATCACTTCATCAGCAAATGTTTACCATGTATCTCTTAAAGATAAGGATCGTTTTTATAACTATCTGTTTACATCTCTCTGACCCCCACAGTTTATAAGCTCTATGGGAACCAGGCTTCACCCTCCTCCTGGTTGTCTTCCCGGAGCCCAGGGCTGCCTGCACGGCCGTGTGACCTAGGCGTTCGCACAGGACCCCAAGGCTCAGAAGGGTCCCGTTCTTGGCTTAACGTTCTCCACTTGCCACCGAAATTCGTAACCATCTCTGAATAAGGAGTACAGGTCCCACAAATTATACAGCCAGTTGTGGCTGTAACTTTAATCACGCAATTAACATCTGGTGATGGAAAAGAGGCACAGAGCTAGGTTCTACAAGGGATATGGCACACCCGTGGTCTTCACCCTAAACTCACCCTCTTTCAGCATCCCCAGCTCGGTGGAAGGCACCACTACCCTTCCAGCTTGCAAGTCTAAAGTCTAGGTATCAGGGCACCTGGGTGGCGCGGGTGGTTAAGCACCGACTCTTGATTTGGGCTCAGGTCATGATCTCACCGTTGTGAGATCGAGCCCTGCATCGGGCTCTGCGCTGACAGCACAGAGCCTGCTTGGGATTTCCTCTTTCCCTCTCTCTCTGCCCCTCCCCTGTGTTCGCGTGTGTGTGCTCTCTGTCTCTCTCTAAATAAATATATACACATTTAAAATAAACAATAAACTTGGGGTACCTGGGTGTCCCAGTCAGTTAAGCGTCTGACTCTTGAGTTCAGCTTAGGTCATGATCTCACGGTTTGTGAGTTTGAGCCCCGTGTCAGGCTCTGCACTGTGAATGCAGAACCTGCTTGGAGGTCTCTCTCGACCCTCTCTCTCATACTCTCTCCCATACTCTCTCCCTCTCTCTCAAAATGAATAAATAAACTTTAAAAAGTTAAAGATAAATAAAAAATAAAGCCTAGGTAACATCGGCGTACCTGGCTGGTTCAGTAGGACTTTTGATCTTGGGGTTGTGAGTTCCAGCCCCATGTTGGGTGTAGAGATTACTTAAAAAAGAAATAAAAAATTTTAATTAAAAAAAATAAAGCTTGGGCGCCTGGGTGGCGCAGTCGGTTAAGCGTCCGACATCAGCCAGGTCACTATCTCGCGGTCCGTGAGTTCGAGCCCCGCGTCGGGCTCTGGGCTGATGGCTCAGAGCCTGGAGCCTGTTTCCGATTCTGTGTCTCCCTCTCTCTCTGCCCCTCCCCCGTTCATGCTCTGTCTCTCTCTGTCCCAAAAATAAATAAATGTTGAAAAAAAAAAATTAAAAAAAAAAAATAAAGCTTAAGTATCATTTTCTCTTTCTGTCTCTCTCTTTCTCTCTCTCTCTCAACCTCCCATCCCCCTATCACACAAGCTACCACCAGGTCCTAATATAGGCAACTCCAGAAATTCTGTGTAGGGTGGAAAGGGAAAGGAAAGCTAGGTTTGAGCTGTCTTTGCACAGCAAGTATTTTATTTGTTTAGGTTTATATTTATTTGGGGGGCTTATAGGGAAGAGTCTTAGTTTTGGGCTCCGCCCAAAATACACCCCGTGCTAGTGGTCTATTTGGGAGGTGATTCCAGAAGTTCTGGGAGCCAACGGGGAAGTGAGACAGGCAAGATGACAAAGCACACAGTGTGTGTTCATGAGTGGGTTGTCCCATTAGGCAATTGGGGTTTGATCCCATCGGGGAGCCCTGCTGAGAGATGGTATAGGACACTTCTTAGAATTGTGGCACAGAAAGGGAAAGAAGCCGGGGGGTGGGGGGTATTTATCCATCAACTCCTGGAGCTGTTGACTCAAGCTTGCCCCCGCAGCATTTCCAAACGTGTGCGTGCTGGCCGAGGAAGACCGCCAGGCAGAGACACAAGTGCTTGAAGCAAGAAACCATCAATGTGTAGGGAAGCTGTCTCTCAAAGGTGCAGGTAACCTCCAAGGTGGGCTGAAGGGTTACAGGTGGACCTCAACAGTGTCTTCTAGAGGAGGATGGATGGAGATTGTGGGTCAGCCAAATTTCTTCCCTTCCCACGAGCCCTTTAAAGTCATCACTGGAATCTGTCCATTTCCTTCTTTCCTTCCTTCTCTTCTCTTCTCTTCTCTTCTCTTCTCTTCTCTTCTGTATAGCTGACATACAGTGTTATATTAGTTTCAGGTACAACATCATGATTCCACAACTCTATAGGTTATGCCACGCAAACTTAGCACCTCCGTTTATTACCGTACAAGGACATTACGATACCATTGACCGTATTCCCTATGCCGTGCCTTTCATCCTGTGACTTATTCATTCCGGATGGGATCAGTCCATTTCTTTCCCCTGCCACCACGCCGGACCAAGCCACCATCTCTCGTCTCCACTTGTCAGTCCCCCATCATCCACATCTTCCTCTTGCCAATCTGTTCTTCATCCCACAACCAAAGAGATCATTTCCAAATTCAGACCTAATCATACCGCCCTCCTGCTTAAAATACCACCCTCTCAGGGCTCCTAGGACAAAGATCAAAATCTGGGAGACCCTACGAGGTTTGGCCCTGACCTGCCCTCCAGCTTTATTGAGCACAAGAGAAACAGCTTCCTATACTCAACCATGTTTCTTACATATGCTGGGTTTCCTCTGTCCACGGGGCCTTTGCACAAACCGTTCCCTCTTCCTGCAAAGCTTTCCCTAAACTCCTGGCTTTCTCGTCTTTTAAATTGACACAGTCTCAGCTCAGTCAGAAGTGTCTCCAGAGAAGTTTTCCCTCAACTGTCTGGCTAGGTCAGCTCCAATATCCCATGTTGTCATAGCACCAGATGGTTCTGCTTGTTAGTACTTATCACAATCATAACATCACAGTTATTTTGCAATCAATTGTTTGTTTACCCATGATGACATAGTGCCCTTTTTACTTTTGTATTCTCACCATTATCCCCTGACACTGAGCTCAGGGCCTACCTGGCATACAGCAGGTTCTCAGCAATCGTTGTGGCATGAATTTGAAGACATATGTTTAGAAGGATGTACTGGGAGGAAAAACTTAACAAAATATGATAAGCATAGAAATATACTAGCACACATAAGCAGACATATCTTTAAGGGTATGTACTGCTTTTTAAAAATTTTTTTAGGGGCGCCTGGGTGGCTCAGTCGGTTGAGCGGCCGACTTCAGCTCAGGTCATGATCTCGAAGTCCATGAGTTCGAACCCCGCGTCGGGCTCTGTGCTGACCGCTCAGAGCCTGGAGCCTGGAGCCTTTCAGATTCTGTGTCTCCCTCTCTCTGACCCTCCCCCGTTCATGCTCTGTCTCTCTCTGTCTCAAAAATAAATAAACGTTAAAAAGAAAAAAAAGAAAACCAGTTATTAAAAAAAATAAAAAAATAAAAAAATTTTTAATGTTTATTTTTGAGAGAGAGAGTCAGAGCATGAGTGGGGGAGGGGCAGAGAGCGAGGGAGACACAGAATCCGAAGCAGGCTCCAGGCTCCGAGCGGTCAGCACAGAGCCTGACGCGGGGCTCGAACCCATGAACTGTGAGATCATGACCTGAATTGAAGTCGGACGCTTCACCGACTGAGCCACCCAGGCGCCCCAAGGGTATGTATTATTTGCAACTGAAAAATCTAAAAGCCTAAAATTCAATAAACATGGGAATAGCTAAATAAACTATGCTATATTCATGCTATGGATACCCCACATTTTCGATTTAATGACATGGAAATATGTCACTTGATAGAAATAAAATATAAAAGCAAACTGTAGAACAGGACGCACAGTGTGGCCCCATTAGGTGTGTCTGTGTATATGCTCGGGTGCACGCACTTGATTTGCACAGAAACTATATGAGAGGTGACTCAAGAGAAAAGTGGCCACCCCTGGGGAATGGGATGGGGGTGATAGGAAGGGTAAATGTACCTTGCTATTTCTAGAATACTTGCACATTTCACTTTTATAATTACTTAATGCTAAGTGAAGTGGAATTTTAGGCATGCGCAGGGGAGATTTTCTTTTTGAGAGGAGACTATTTCTCTGCCTAGGAAAAAGGCCTATTGTGTTTACCCCCAGGAAATATCTTCACTTGTCAAAAACTCCCACAGTATCCAATGATAAGGCTATTAGCTGGGGAGCCACCAACATGGAGGAAACACCAATGTTTCAAAATCCTTTGTCTTGCTCAAGACTTCTGGGACATTCCGATATTCCATTTCCTTTCATTAAAAAGAAGATTGTCAGGAGGTTTTTCTAGATTTGCTCATTCTCAGAGCAAGCACCGCATTTGGCTGGAATACTCTGCATTTAGCAGAAGGCAAGAGTGACACAGTGAACCCGATTCGGGTTATAGAATGTTTCTCAGAGATTAAGTTACAGCATTACTTTTCTGAACACCCGTCACATTGCCAGATTCAATATTTAATTTAATTCATGCTTAGCGAAAAAGCACCCATTACGTTATAAAGCACGCAGGGAATCAGTATGGTAGGGTTCGAATTAAATCAACACACCTTGGGGCGCCTGGGTGGCGCAGTCGGTTAAGCGTCCGACTTCAGCCAGGTCACGATCTCGCGGTCCGTGAGTTCGAGCCCCGCGTCGGGCTCTGGGCTGATGGCTCGGAGCCTGGAGCCTGTTTCCGATTCTGTGTCTCCCTCTCTCTCTGCCCCTCCCCCGTTCATGCTTTGTCTCTCTCTGTCCCAAAAATAAAAAACGTTGAAAAAAAAAAAAACTTCTTAAATCAACACACCTCGAATTACATCAGGCACCCCCACTTAAAAGCAGTGTGATTCTTACAAATCTAAACGGCCTTATCTGTTAAGTGGAAATACCATCTATCTCATGGAATTGTTTTAAGGAGAGAGAATTTGGAACACTTGTGCCCTGCTGCTGGGAATCGAAAATGGAGGCGATGGAAAAGAGTATGGCAGTTCCCCAAAAAGTTAAACATATCACCACCACGTGACCCGGCAATTCCACATATGCCCCAGAGAACTGAAATACGGGACTCAAACGATACACTCAAGTTCATAGCAGCGTCAGTCACAATGGTCAAGAGGGGGAAACAACATAAATAGCTACTGACAGATAAATAAACACAAATGTGGTACATACATACGATGAAATATTATTCAGCTTCAAAAGGAATGATATTCTGATGCATGCTACAACCTGGATGAATACAGAAAGCATTATGCTTTGTGAAATAAAAACAGAGAGAGAAAGGCAAATATGTAATTCCATTCATTTGAGGTACCTCGAATAGCAAATTCATAGAGACAGAAAGTAGAATAGAGGTTACAAGGGGCTGGGGGAGGGGCGCCTGGGTGGCTCAGTCGGTTGAGCGTCCGACTTCGGCTCAGGTCACTATCTCGCGGTCTGTGAGTTCGAGCCCCGCGTCGGGCTCTGTGCTGACAGCTCAGAGCCTGGAGCCTGCTTCAGATTCCGAGTCTCCCTCTCGTTCTGACCCTCCCCCATTCATGCTCTGTCTCTCTCTGTCTGAAAAATAAATAAACATTAAAAAAAATTAAAAAAAAAAACAAAACAAAAAAACAAGGGTCTGGGGGAGCCGGGATGGAAGGTAATGGAGAATGGGGTACAGAATTTTTTTTTGGGTAGGGCTGATGAAAAAGTTCTGGAAATAGATAATGGTGAAGGTTGCATAACATCGTGAAGGTAAGTAATGCCATTGAATGATTTACTTAAAATCATTAAAATGGCAAATTGTGGAACACAAAATGCGGAAGGCGAACCCTGCCCATACCTGGCCCTGCTCCCAGCACTATTACATTTCTACGGATGAGATGCCGAGGAAGGGAAGGGCAGAAAACATGAACTGATTTTTCCTGTGTAGCGGGGAGGATTCACACATAAGGCCAACTCTGCTGTCAGGCGGTCCCGGAACCAAGTTGAGGGGAAGGGGATGGGGTGTAGCCTCAAGTCTACGAAATTTGCAGGGTGCCTTGGTGGCTTCCTTAGTTGAGCGCCCGACTTTGGCTCAGGTCATGATCTCACCGTCCTTGGGTTCGAGCCCCGCGTCGGGCTCTGTGCTGACAGCTCAGAGCCTGGAGCCTGCTTCACATTCTGTGTCTCTTTCTCTCACTCTCTGCCCCTCCCCCACTCCTGCTTCTCCGCCCCCCCCAAAATAAATAATAAAACATTTTTAAAAATTAAAAATAAATAAAAAGGAAAAAAGTGATGCGTTTTATTTTTTGCCCCCTGATGCTGGGGTCATGCTGACTGTGTGAGGACTGTCCCTCCCAGGGCCAGCCGTTTCCTAGAAAGCACAAACGACACACCCAGGAGCACACTGGGTAAATACAAACCAGCCAATCCAAAGTCCACACCTCAACCACCTCCTTTATTGGGCTCTTGTGCTCTGGGTCACTACCTGCCCTACTGACCCCAGGGCAGGTCCCAGACAATCAGGGACACCACCTGTGCCCCTGACCCCGCTGACACGATTCAGACTCACTAGTCCAAAACCTGATAACCCCGCCTTGCCCATGTCTTCCTACAGAAACCACCAGAAAGGCTCTTGCCCACAGTTTTACCCCCTTCCTCTGCCTCCAGACCTACCCTACCCTCTGCACGCTCCCCCCCCCCACCATGGTGTGGTGTTCCCCCTCCTCTTGGGAACTGTAACAAACTATCTTTTTTTTGTTGTTTAATGTTTATTTATTTTTGAGAGAGAGAGACAGAGTGAGAGCAGGGGAGGGGCAGAGAGAGAGACACAGAATCCCAAGCAGGCTTCAGGCTCTGAGCTGTCAGCCCAGAGCCCAGTGCAGGGCTCGAACCCACCATCAGACAGATCCTGACCTGAGCCGAAGTTGGACGCCCAACGGACTGAGCCACCCAGGCGCCCCACAAACTATCTTTTCAATGGCAATCATTTCCTTACCAGTTGACCAAACTAAACTTCAAATTCTCTATTGTTACACTATCTTTCAAAACAATGGACAACACTGCTTTTTTTTTTTTTTTTTTTTTTAGGCAAGAACAATTGTAATAAAGGAAAGAGGTGAACATCTATTAAGCTCGACTGTTTTGGGCCCTCAGATAAGGAACCTCAGGCCCAGAGAAGTTACATACTTGCCCAAAGTCACTGAGTAAGTGGTGTAGATGGAAACTGAATTTGAGTTTGAACTTGGAGAAGGCAGGATTAGGGGAGGAGGACAAACAGAAACTCCTAAAACAGAGATTAGGACTCTGATGTCACAGAGGCCAAGAAGAGAGACTGTTCAAGTGGACTGGCTAAGCGGTAATTTCCTTTACTTAGGATATTGAGAAAAAAAATTGGGGGGCACCTGGTTGGCTCAGTCTGTAGAGCACGCGACCCCTGATCTCACAGTGGTGAGTTTGAGCCCCACGTTGGGTGTAGAGATAACTTTAAAAAAATGTTTGAGGGCACCCGGGTGGCTTAGTCAGTTGAGCTTCCAACTTCAGCTCAGGTCACGATTCTATCATTCGTGAGTTTGAGACCCGTGTCGGGCTCTGTGCTGTCAGCACAGAGCGTGACTTAGCTCCTCTGTCCCCCTCTGTCTCTGCCCCTCCCCGACTTGTGCGCTCTCTCTGTTTCTCTCAAAATAAATAAACTTAAAAAAAAATGTATTTGTTAGTGTCCACTGATGATGGTTAAAAGTTGAGGAGAGTTTATCTTGTTCTAAGGTATGTGTTTTACTTTGGATCTAAAAACACAAGGACTTCATCTAATCATAAATCAGCTGTGATGGAGGAAGGGGATTGTTGAACCTCAAGACAGGGAAGTTATTACAACACCCGCTGGTCCTGAACTCACAGACCCGTAAGTGGCTGCTCTATCTCGGGCCCAAGGTCATTCCCATCATTCGTACTAAGCGCTACACACAGACGTGTTGGGCATTACTGAAGGTAACTTCGGAGTTTTCAGATTGATGTGTTGCATGCACAAAGGATGCAAACGCAGATCTGATTGTTTTCTTTCCTTCATATGCTACACAAATGTCATCTCAAAATAGAAGAAATTCAAGGCATCTCGTTTCTGGGATATTACTGAGTTCCTTGCCTAGTTCAAGTCCATTTTCAGCTCTATGGCTCATGCCACCCCCAGGATCCCCGGATCGTGTGATAGTCGGAGTGGAACAGCTGCACGGGCACGTCGGCCAAGTACTTGTAGAATCACGTACGTTTGGGGATTAACGCCCAGTTAATGTGCACATTGGAGGAAGCCACTAATGCCAGAATCTGTGAAATGGGCCTACACCTGAAAACACCAGCAGCGTTTGGCACCAGGCAGTGTGACCAATAACAGGTGTGACAGACACCCTCAAAGTCTCCTCAGTCTCCGTCCCATCCTCTTTGCGAAAGAACCAAACAAAGATGGGAGGGCGGGGTCGATAATGCGCCCAGCTAAAGGAGTCACCTTCCTGCCTCCCTTGCAGGTGTGGTTGGCCATGGTGCGAGGTTCAGGACCGAGACGGGCGAGCAGAAATCCGCTGGGAGGACAGAATGGGGGCCGAGAGAAGCAGCAAATCCAGCCTCCGCCTTCCCCTCCCTCAAATGGTGATATGTCTGCAGCCCAGCAGCTCTCACAAGAGCATGAGATGGACAACTTTGAGTGTGAAAGCCACCTTGCTAGGACTGATGGGGCAAAAAATAGAAAGCACGTGGGTCCCTGCTGGCTTTGATGAGCAAGCTGTCCCAAAGCCAGCTATTGTCTGCTGTCCTCCCCGACATTTTATCATGAAAAAGTTTAAACATACAGAGAAGTCGAAGGAATTATACAAGTGAACACCCTCCACCTGTCCTCATTTTAGTACATTTGCTTCACTGCACGTGTGTCCGATGCGTGTCCTTCTAGCCACCCCTCAATCCACTTCCCCCCTTCGTGTTTCAGTGTGCATGTTATTAAGTAGACTATTTGTTTAGAATCCTTTTTTAATGGCGGGGGGGGGGGGCGCCTGGGTGGTGCGGTCGGTTGGGCGTCCGACTTCGGCTCAGGTCATGATCCCACAGTTTGTGGGTTCGAGCCCTGCGTCGGGCTCTGTGCTGACAGCTCGGAGCCTGGAGCCTGCTTCGGATTCTACGTCTCCCTCTCTCTCTGCCCCTCGCCCGCTCACACTGTGTTTCTGTCTCTCAAAAATAAACATTAAAAAAAATTTTTTTTAAAAGAATCCTTTTTCAATGGGACATTTTATTGAGGTAATTACAGATTCATATGTAATTGTAAAAAATAACGCAGAGATGGGTGCCTAGCCGGTTCAGTCAGTAGAGCATGTGACTCTTAGTCTCAGGGTGGTGAGTTCAAGCCCCACATTGGGTGTGGAGCCTCCTTAAAAAAATAAAAATAGGGGCCCCTGGGTGGCTCAGTCAAACAGTTAAGTGTCTAACTATTGATTTTGGCTCAGGTCATGATCTCATGGTTCTTGAGATCGAGCCGGGGGTCGTGCTCTGCACTGACAGCACAGAGCCTGCCTGGGATTCTCTCCCTCCCTCTCTCTCTGCTCCTCTCCTGCTCACATTCTCTCTCTCTTTCAAAAATAAATATTTAAACAATTTTTTTCTTAATTTAATAATTAAAAAAAAATAAGGCACCTGGATGGCTCAGTCGGTTAAGTGTCCAACTCTTGATTTCGGTTCAGGTCATGATCTCACAGTTCGTGGGATCGAACCCCATGTCAGGCTCTGAGCTGACAGCATGGAGCCTGCTTGGGATTCTCTCTCTCCCTCTCTCTCTCTGCCCCCCTCCCCGACTCGTGTTCTCTGTCTCTCTCAAAGTAAATAAATAAACTTCGAAAAAAATCCATTTAAAAGTTTAAAAAGAAAGTAACTTTCAGCTCTCTGGAAGGCATGTAATGATATTGTGATGATTTGAACGTGCATTTCCCTGATGATTCATGGCGCTGAGCATTTTTTCTTGTGCTTATTGGCCATTTGGGTATCTTTTTTCGTCGAGATGGCAGAACCACAAGATGGGGACAGCCAGAATCCCTCAGTCACTGCTTGGAGGAGAACCATCTGAGCAGCAGAAGCCGTGATGTGAATGAAAAATAACCCTCTGTTTTGTGAATCCACTGAGATGCCATCCCATTTGCTTTAAGAGTTAAACCGTACATCAAATTCTACCTCGATACACTTAATAAAAAAGAAACGGAAAATGAATGGTGGACGAGGAGTTGATCCTGAGAAGATCAGAACCCAAAGGGTTATTGGATCTCCAAGCATGATGCACACAGGAAGAGGGCTCTAAGCCTTGACCTTTCGTGGTGGGATTGAGTCCTCTACCGAATATTTGTAATACTAACTAAACTCTGCTTCTCCCTAGATGTCGTCAAGCTTGAAGTGAAAAATTAAACTAGAGCAATGCAGACGCGTTGGAATTACCCAATATTGTCCAAAACCCCAGCTCACGCGCTGTTAAACCAGGAGGCCGGGTCTCAGGCTTCAACGTCACCTTCAAAGCAGCTCACCTCCCATGGCCTGGGAACCGCGGATTCGGGGCCTGGCCACCTGCAAAACTAAATTGAGCCCTCCAGGAACTCTGTTATGCACAGGTATTTCTGAACCCTGTGAACCGTCCTTGGCTGAACCTTGCTCCGCTCTGCCAGGCCCGCTAAGCTCCGTTTGAAGAGCTTTGCAATTTAAAGAAGTGAAGAACCAGCAAATATATAGGGTTGAAAATGAAAAACATTTTCTCCAGGGTTAAACCAAGTCCTGGGGTTAAGACTTGTTAGTGAAGCCCACCTGCTATCCTTTTAAATAGATAAAAGACATTTCAATCTCTTGCCATGAAAAACTAAGGGCACTCCCCGCTCCCCCCCTTCTGCTCCCCCCACCCTAAAACCCTATAATTAAAAAGACTCTTTTCAGACTGGAATACAATTCAAGCACAATCATTATGAAAACGCTGCCCTGTTTCTGTGGTTACTGACAACTCCCTTTGTGTAAATCTCATTAAATCAAACCAGGGACTCCTGTTTTTTTGGACAATTCCTGGGAAGAAAAAAGCTACGTTGATTTTAGAAATAATGTTGCAAATCTCAGGTATGAGACCTCTTGGGAACAGAAAATAGTATTACTTATCTCTCTGAAACCGCTAACAAATCAAGCGTGAAAAATTGACAAAGGTTTTTGTCACCCCACGTGCTTTTTCTACCACGTTTTTTTCCTGTAGAAAGCGGCTTTCTTTGGCAAGCTAGCTTATGTTTATGCCTGTAGGAAGACAACCCAAATTGCTGAAAATATTGCTTTAGAAACTATGTCCCAATCATTTTCGTCCTGTAGGCGCTTAGGAGAAACTTGCCTCTCACTCGAAAAGAATGCTTGTTATTCAAGCTGTAAGCAACAGTGGGTTTTCCTTACACACTGACAACCTTGAAAAGTAAAATGGTTGTCCTACACAATTAAAGACAGCAGCGAAATTTCCCTATATCGTAGAGAGTTGCACACGATATGGAAAACTTACGTTTCCTATCTGTGCCTAGCGGCTGAACTAGTTAGCTGCCATCATCCTTTTCCCCCTCGATTTTGTTCTTTCTAGTCCCATTCTAGAATTTCCAGTCTTTCGCTATAAAAATATTCCTCGTTCCGTGTGTCTTTTGGCGTACACACTTTCTTACCATCAAATGCACAAAGAGACGCTATTTGGGCGTCTGTTCTGGGCACTACCAATAAAAAACGAGAATACCACTGACCCTGTGTGCTGCTCCCCGTGGGTTTATGTTTGCAAACGCCTTTCCTTGCGTGAATTAGGGCTCTTCCGTGTCACTGTGCCAAGTCCTAGTGACTGGAAACAAGCTCCTTGGGGACTTCATTTAAAGGATTAATTTCCACCAACTCATTTGGTCTTACAGGGATCTTCCTCATTCTCCACCTGGCTTGAATTCCTGCTCATTCCCTAACCTAGTACACGGTTGCTGCAATCAATGACTGATGTCAAGTTGGGAGAGACAGACCCCCCAACCAGATGAGGATAAAAGATCATGAGTGTGACTATCCAGGTACATAACTGGAATAGAAACTCTGAATGCCACTCAGGCCTGATTTGCCCCCTCTCTCATTATCTCCAGCTTCTCCCCCCGGATCCTGCTGCCTCCATGCTAGCTTTTGCCTTGTTAAGTCCACTGTGTTTATTTCGTTCTGCGTGTTATGGTTTTGTTTTGTTTTTTTTTTTTTTTTTTTGAAGTTTATTTTTATTTATTTTGAGAGAGCGATAAAGAGCCAGCCAGGGAGGGGCAGAGGAGGGAGAGACAGAATCCCAGGCAGGCTCCACCCTGTCAGTGCAGAGCCCCACGCGGGGCTTGAACTCACGAACCGTGAGATCGTGACCTGAGCCAAAGTCGAGTCAGATGCTTAACTGACTGAGCCACCCAGGCGCCCCTCATTCTGTGTGGTTACAGAGCATTGTTTCCTCCACTGGACTGTAAGGGTTCACTCTTCCGGGTGGTCCTCCAGTGCAGGAACACTGCTCTGCCAGGGGACGCCCACTTATAAATGTGAAGAGAACCTCTCTTATCCATTATAGGGCATATCAAGGAAGTATTAATGCCTGAGAACCTAGAGCTGTGGGGCCTCGGTCAGACATACTTTACAGAACAAAGATAACCTTCTGTACAAAGGCCTAAAAAGACAGGTAAATAAAGCTTAAGGGCAGAACCAGAAATACCTTTACCGTGAATGAGATTGAGAAGACCTAGGAAGACCTTACGAGGTTTAACCAGTGGAGAAAAGACTATCAGACAAAGGCAGGGGGGAGGGCAAAAGGGGAGAGGATTATAGACACACCCTCTTGTGAGATTACATAGTGATTAGCACGGTGAAAATGAATATTTATGAAGCCGGTGTTGATTATACTGTATTACGGGGGATCATTTGAATAATCATGAATATGTTTCCATGCATTTGGACCTAATGGGATGGTTTTCAGTCTTTAATGAGGCAGTGGCGCGTGTTTGAAGAGCCTGGGAGAGGGGAGTGAGAGCAGAGAAAAGGGAATGAACAATACAGGTCACCAGGTTTCAGCACAGATTTTTCTCACTGTATTGCTCTCTTATCACTGCAGTCCTGTCTGTAGAGAGCTGAGGGGAAAACAGCTAAAATCGTGAATTGGGTGCCCATCAGCGCATAGGCTATAAAGGTTAAGTGACTTTTCCAAGGTCGCACAGCTATATAATGCCGGAACCAAGACTTCAGATACCTCTTCCCAGAGTCACTTGCGAGTGCACAGGGTCAATCAATAGACATCCAGGTCCCAGGTTCACCTGCTGTCCTCCCACCATCACGGCGGATTATCCCTTTCACTGGGGAAAGTGTAACAGTTGGGATGTTAAATGGTTTCTTTTGTTAAACGGTTTGAGGAAAGCACCCATTTATTTGTTCTACCTACAGTCTCTAGCGGTATGTCAGGTGCCCAGAAATGATGGTGGTTGCTTTGAAAGCAGAGATCACAGGAGGGCAGGTGGAGGAAGGCAGGGGCATAAGGCAGAAGCACAAACCAGAATGCCAACTTAGCTATTTTCTACGAAGAGAAAGCCAGCTCTCCTCGGCCCAGGCATGCTCTCGTGGGCGGTGTGTGCCAAGGAGGGGCCAAGTAATCTTGCATCCTGGAGCTGGGCGAGCCCGCATCCGAACTCCAGCTCTTTCCCGGGATCTGCAGTTCGACCTTGGGCAAGTCCTCTAGCTCTCCCAGGCCTGGGTTCTTGGCCGGAAGCTGGGCTGTGTGGGGCCAAAATGCAACAAGCAGCGTACTCAAGGTGCCCAGCACAGGATGGAGACCAAACACATGGGAGCTATTATTAGCTTCTGCCTGCAGGCGGAAGCGGAATTGCAAACGGGTTGCTGGAACTCGAGCGGGGGAGGTAAGCTGGTGATTCAGCGGCTGGTGCATCCTTTCGGAGCCCGGCTCCACCAGCCACATTAGCTGGCGCCTTCAGCCCGGGAAGGTTCTGGGTGGACGCAGTCAAAGAAGGATACAGACTAGAGTCGATTCTCCCAAAGTTCTAAGCTCACCGCCCCCCTTCGTGTGATTGACACATTCTTTCTTTAGATATGCTAATGGCTTCAATTAGATTACAGTCTAGTCTTGCCTTGGCAGGCTTTGTCTCTTTAATAGGACTTTGTCTATTTCAGGACTTTCATAGGAGCTTTTTTTTTTTTTAACAGTTCACCTCTAAGGAGGCAAACTTTGGACCTTATTTCTAAGTTCCGTGGGGGGTAGCCCAGTCTGGATACCTCCAAGGCCCACTAGGTCCTCCAGGTATCCTTTAAATGAAGGCGTATTGGAGTGTCCAGGGATACCTAGAGCAATTTCTTTTTAAACAAAACTACCTCTCACTTTCCTAATCTATAAACTGGATTGTCCAGTGAGTTGTTAGGAAGTTTAAATGAAGTAGTCCTTGAAGAAGGGTTAAATGAGAAAATCCCGGGTACACATAGAGCTTGGTCCATTTGTTGAATGAATAACGGTTATGGCTACTCTTTGGGGATTTAATGGCGAATCAGACAGAGGGTCCCATCTTAACTCTACAGTCCACAGGGGGTAGGCAAATAAGCAACCTTGCTCCTGTGGAAGAAACCCAACGACTGGGGAAACAGGTGTTAATGGATCTCCTAGCTGGAGGACCCAAGTCAGTGACCAGGTCTCTGAGTTTACCCAGAGGTAATGAACAGTGAGTAAGAGCCCAGCAGAGGTGGAGAAGCGGAGAGCCCTGGTGCAGGGCTCTCAAGGCAAGAAAGACTTTCTTCTAACAGGGAGACCATGAGGAACCATGGGAGTGCACCTTGCCAGAGGATGTGGGCCTGAGAAGCTGAGGAGGTAGGCAAGGGATGGAGCACATAAAGGAGTTGGATTTTGTCCTAAGAGACATGGGGTGTTAGGAGACAGGGTTCCACAGGCTCAACAAAAATTAGAGCATGGTGGGAAGGCTAACGGAGGGCTTTGGATGACTCAGGACTTTCAAGCTTGGACTCCATGTTGAGCAGTGGTCAACGGAACATGGCGCCAGCCCGCCTGAGATTGAGTGCTGACTCTGTTGTTGAAGGCGGTGTGCTCCAGAAAGCCTCGTTGGTAAACTGAGACGATCCCAGGACTCAACTCGGAGGTTTGTGTGAGACAATGTGTGTTAAATGAGATGATACGTACTGAGCAAAGTGCTTCGACAGAACCTGGCATTGAGTGAGTGCCCCATAAGTGTTGGGTGTTCTTTGCTCCCACTCAGCTAAGTCAGCTGCAAAGGCGGCTTTCTAAAACACACCTGAGGAATGCGGAGCGGAGGCGATGCTTACAAATTGCCAGAAGGTGGAAGCTCCAGGAGCGTGGGCTCCACCTCTCAGGTTAGTCATGCTTCCTTACAAACTTGGGTTACTTGGTTTCCATAGCTGATTAGAAAAGGAGTCCCCCAGGAAAGGCAGAAGGGACTCCTGACAGCTCAAGGAAAATCCAAGAGGTACAAGAACCATAGAAGCGTAGCAAACTGGCAGGCTGTGGTTTAGAGCGTTGAGAGCACAGGGGGAGTCCGACCCACCCAAAGCACACGGATGCCTTCACTGTGTTCCAGTACTACTGAGAGTGTAAAGGCACTTCAGCATACAGAACATGTGCCCGTTAAGGCAGGGGAACGTTTTATGAACTTCAGAAACCATGTTATGTGGGACAGAGCATAATCGGTTCCCAAGAGAGCTAATGCAAAGCGGCACAGCATATGCTTTCTCTGGTATTTCTATTCTAGAATTCTTTTTTAAGCTGATTTATTTTTAATTTTTTTTTAATGTTTATTTTTTGAGAGAGTGATTGACAGAATGTGAGCAGGGGAGGGGCAGAAAGAGAGAGAGGGAGACACAGAACCGGAAGCAGGCTCCAGGCTCTGAGCTGTCAGCACAGAGCCTGACGCGGGGTTCGAACCCACAAACCGTGAGATCATGATCTAAGCCAAAGCCAGACGCTTACCGAATAAGCCACCCAGGCGCCCCAAGTTTATTTATTCTGAGAGAGACAGAGACAGCATGAATTGGGGCAGGGCAGAGAAATATCCCAAGCAGGTTCTGCACTGGCAGCACAGAGCCCAACTCAGGGCTTGAACCCACGAAATGGTGAGATCATGACCTGAGCGGAAACCAAGAGTCAGACGATCAACCGACTGAACCACCCAGGCACCCCTGGTATTTGTATTCTAAACCGCAGCCCCATCATGCCTGGCTGTCTAGGTCTGTCACCTGTTTTGACTTTTTCTTTATGGGGTCGGTTCTTGGATCGTTAAAATTTTCTGGGCAGGTTTTCAAAAGCATCTGTCTGGATGGTTAGCCTCACTTTCTTCCTGTATCCCACCACTATGTTGTTGGGATCTGGTCATTTACTTCAAGGTGGACAGAGATAGGCATTACCCAGAACTATGCTGTAGGGAGGGTTAAGTAAGGCACAGCTCAAAGGAATTAGCAAGAAAAAAAAAATACATGGCAATTTATTTCTATAACGTAGATGTCTTCGTTTTCTTTCTTTCCTCCTTCCTTCCTCCGTCTCCCTCCCTCCCTCTCTTCCCTTCCTTCTTTTCTCCAAGTGGGTGGGATGGGGAAAGAGACAGAAGAAAAAAAAAAATCTTAGTTTACTTCCTTCTGGGTGGAAACTCATCAAGTTTAAACCATGTAAGAAGTACTCATATTCTGTTGCTGGGTAGAAAAGGTGTGCTTTTTAAGCTTCCACTGCCTTTCTGGCTTCCTGCCTCTGGAAAAGACCCATGAGAGGAATGCCACGGGTCACAAGAGTTACTTAGCTGAGTAAATACACATGAGTGATTGGGGGAGAATTACAAAGTCTCCTCTAAGTAACCGAGTCAAAACTAACAATACTCAGTTGTCAGAACATCAAATGAAGCTGCCCAAACTATCACCCCAGACACGTCCGTGCATTTTAAAGGCTAGCTGTTGAGGACAGTATTTGATGGATGTAGTTTTGTTTTCTAGCTTATGGGAACGAGAGCTCAATAGAGGAGTAACAGAGGGAATGCAGTTGGGGAAGGAAATCTGGTGATTGTAGATGGGGGCTGCTTGGCGGGACAAGGAACGGATAGGGAGGGATCGGTTTAAAGAAAAAAAAAGGATTCTGTTTTTATTGCCACATTTATGACTCAATTCAGATTTGTGTCAGTAGGATTTGTAAGCTGTCCTTTGCCCGGGGTTTGGCAGGTTGGTATGTACTGGTGGTCTTAATCCAGTATCTGGACCAGAAAGCAAACGTTTACATCCTTGGAATCCCCGTTACAATTGGAAATTTTCCAAGGAGACAGCGGAAGCCAGATGGGAATGTGGCATGCGTTGCCCTGTTAGCCCTAAGGCCTCGGTTGGTGCCGTGTTGCCCTGACAAGGCCCCAGAACACTCGATGCTGGGGATTTAGAGCAGCGAATCCAACAGACCGCATCTATGTCTCCCGGAGTTTCTACTGGAGTGGGAGGGAAAGACGCAATATAACGAGGGCTATCAGATTTAGCAAATAAAAATACAAGACGCCCAGTTAAATTTGAATCCCAGATGAACAACGGATGACTTTGTAGTGGAAGTAGGTCCTGAAGGCGGCATGTGTTTTATCCGGCGACCTTAAAAATAAATCCAGGTGGAGGTAAGTGCTACGGGCCAAATAAAGCAGAGGAAAGTGTCAGCTGGAGATATAAGCGTGCCATTCTAGTTACAGTGGTCAGAGAAGCGCCCTCTGAAAAAGTGACAGCTGGGCAGAGAGGTCAGGGAGGGAGCCAGGCAGGTAGATATCCGTGGAAGGAGCATCACTCAAGCAGACTCGTAGATCTAGCTTCAGGACGTGGGCGCCCCCGGGGGCGCCTAACTGGCTCAGTTGGTTAAGCGTCTGACTCTTTTTTTTTTTTTTTTTTTTTTAGCGTTTATTTATTTTTGAGACAGAGAGAGACAAAGCATGAATGGGGGAGGGCCAGAGAGAGGGAGACACAGAATCTGAAGCAGGCTCCAGGCTCTGAGCTGTCAGCACAGAGCCCGACGCGGGGCTCGAACTCACAGACCGCGAGATCATGACCTGGGCCGAAGTCGGCCGCTTCACCGACTGAGCCACCCAGGCGCCCCGCGTCTGACTCTTGTATAGGCTCAGGTCTTCATCTCACGGATGTGAGATCGAGCTCCAGGTCAGGTCCTGTGCTGACAGCGTGGAGCCTGCCTGGGATTCTCTCCCTCTCCCTGTCTCTCTCCGCCCCTTCCCTCACTCAAGCGTGCGCACTCTCTCTCAAAATAAATGAAGTTAAAAATAAATAAATAAATAAAAATTAAAAAAGACTCGGGCTCTGCACCAGCAGCCATTTAATAATAGCCACAGCCGGGTGGTGTAACTCTTCCTCAGAGTTCTATTAGCTACTCAGGCTCTAATTCTATGATGTGCTTACCAAAGTCCAAGTGGTGGAAAAGGACATAGAGTGGGCACGAAGTAGTGATGGGGGACTGTTGACCATGGCCTGAGAATGGAAGTCAGCCTCAAAGCTCCACGTTGGGCATGGCTGGAGGGCATCTCTACAACCTTAGGCTCACGGCTCCGTGCTGGAGGGTCCTGCTGGGGGTCTCTCAAGGCAGGCTGGTTGTCAGACGGAAGGATTGCTTTACCATTATGTTTTTATTAAAAAAAAATTTTTGTTTAATGTTTATTGATTTTTGAAAGAGAGAGATGGAATGCTAGTGGGGGAGGGGCGGAGACAGAAGGAGACACAGAATCCGAAGCAGGTTCCAGGCACCGAGGCGTCAGCACAGGGCCCCACGCGGGGCTTTAAACCCACGAACCGTGAAATCATGACCTGAGCCGAGGTCTGACGCTTAACCGGCTGAGCCACCCGGGCGCCCCCGGAAGGGCTGGTTTAAATCCCGTCCCATAAGCATCAGAGTTTGGCATGAGCGTGAGAGCCCCTGTTGTTTCCACACTGGCAGGGACACCTCCCAACTGGAGGGTCCATTGTCAGACAGTGTCCTGGATGACAGATTACGAATGCTTTTCCAAATGCTACCTAGAGAGCCCCAGCTCTAGAATGAAGGGAGGCCTTCCCTGGCTTTATATCTGTTCATGGGCTTTTTCTAGTTGGTTCCAAGTGCGTATTCACATCTTTCCTAGGAAGTCATAAAAGAGGAAGGTTTTTTTTCCTTCTGTTTCCTAGCAGAAACAACAGAAACATTTTAACACAAAATAGAGAGGTTAAGAGATGTGCCTGGCTGGCCCAGTGGGTGGGGCACGTGACTCTCAATCCCTGGGTGGTAAGTTCCAGGCGCATGTTGGGTGGAGAGATTACTTAAAAATAAAAAATCTTGAAAGAAAGAATAAATGGGGCGGTGGGGGGGCGCCTGGGTGGCTCAGTCGGTTAAGCATCTGACTCTTGGTTTCGGCTCAGGTCACGATCTTGCGGTTCGTGGGGTCAACCCCCGAGCAGGGCTCGGAGCCTGCTTGGGAGATTCTCTCTCTCTCTGCCCCTCCCCTGCTTACGCTTTTTCTCAAAGTAAACTTAAGTAAATAAATAGGTTGAGACTAAATGTTGAAACAGTTCTTTTCCCAGATCCGACCCACCTGATCATGTAGCAGTCCCGTGATTGTCTTGGATTTATAGATGGCAAGATTTGGCCCTCGTTGATGGCAAGACTCTGGATTTGATAAGGATAAAAAGATCAGATCTTTTTACTGAGATTTTTATTTATCCAAATGCTTTATTATTTAGTAGGTTCGAGAAGACTTTGTGATACTTCCGCCTTCCGCGGGATGTTTTCTCTTTCTTCTCCAGTCCCCTGGCCTTATCCGGGAGAACTACCCTGGCTATTCCCTGACCCCCGACCCCAGCCTGTTCCTTGAGAACTGAAACCACACCTTAGTATACATTAACATTACTTTGCTCTTTCATAGTTTTAATTAGCATTTCCTTCTTCTTCCAAAACTCTTTTGCCCAAGGGAACCTTTGCTCCTTAGGTACAGGAAATTCTTCAAAGACCCAATGGAAAGGACCCAAGAGTTTGGATTCTAGAATTCTTTGAATCCTTCACCTCGCTGTTTCCACCAATCCTCAATTCTTCCATCCCTTAGCCAAGTTCCCGCGTTGAGAGACCCACCTTAAGCCAAGCTTCCAATTCTCAATAAACTGTGACCTTACCTACCCGTCTCTGAAACACTGCCTGAGCTTTTGAGGTGTTCTTCTCCCCGACTTACCATGGTAAGCCTTCAAGTTGGTTTTGCCTTGTCAACTGGTTGTGTGGGTCCTATTTGGGGAGCCAGCTTCCGACGAGAGGCACCTTTTCCTTTTAGATGAAAGAAAGAGCATGGGCTGTGCATTTCCTATGATAAACTGGTTGCTTAAGGGCTGTTGGTGAGAAGAAATTGGTTGAAAAGAGATTAGTGGTTCCTTAAGTCTCTGTAAGAGACCCGGTGACAGTCAACTGCTTAAAACAAGGCATCAACGCACACAGAAAGAGGGCAAAGGCTGTGATGGCCGCAGTTAGAACTGTCAGCCCTCTCCTGGGGGATGTGGGGTAGGATGGAGAAGGGACGGTGGAAGAGGGAGAGATACATTTCTGGACCTCCTGAGTTCAAAGTGATTGTCAGTGATGTCTCTAATCTACTTGGCAATTCGTTGTGATCTGGAGTTAGAGTAACACTAGAAACATCGTTTGGGGAACATCAGAATAGATATTGGAAACCTCGAGGGCCAATGTTTTTACCCAACAGGTGCAGATTTGGAAAAGAGGAGGTTTGGGGCACTGGGCTGGCTCAGTCGGTAGAGCATGCGACTCTAGATCTCCTGGTCATGGGTTCAAGCCCCACATTGGGCGGAGAGCTTACTTAAAAAAACAAACAAACAAACAAACAAACAAAAACTAAAGAAAAAACCAGAAATAAAACCCTGAGAAAAATCCATCCTACGAATGCGGAAGAGTCAGCTAAGAAAGACTCAAAATGATCTTTATGGCAAGGGGAAAGGCATCATGGAAGTTAAGGGAAGAGAGAAGTTCAAGAGGAGGCTGGCGGGAGGTGTCTGATGGAGAATTCCCAAAGTAGAGAAGATCTTTCAGACCGTCATTTCATTAAGGGAGGCAGCCAAAAAGGGGCAAGCGGACTTAATTAACTCATTTGTTTGTTTGTTGATGCTTATTTATTTTTGAGAGAGGGAGACAGAGAGCACCTGTGAGCGCGTGCAGGTGGGGGAGGGGAGGACAGCGAAGGAGAGAAAGAAAGAATCCCACGCAGGCTCCTCGTGTTCAGTGCAGAGCCTGACACAAGGGTTAACGCACAAACACAAACCGTGAGATCTCGTCCTGAGCTGAAATCAAGAATAAGATGCTTAACCGAAGGGGCCACCCAGGCGCCCCCGAGGGTTTATTTTATGCCCCAAGAGAATGGGTCATTATTCCCCTTGAGTTAATTCGTGTTAGAAGGTAAAGAATAGGATGCCCTCGTTAAAAGAAGCTGGACAGATGGTTAGCCCCTGGAGCGTATTCACAGCGCCCTCTGCAAAGCTGCCAAGCGGTGTGTGCGTGGTGTCCGGGGCCCAAGGGAGCTTCGCTGGTCGCGGTTTACGCTCTCAATTTTCCATGGCTGCGTTCGGCTTGTCGAGACCCCGTGTGATGCACTGGGAGGGACAAGATCAGGGAAGAGGCACTGCCAGAAAGGGGGGATCCGGGAGGTCGCCGCGGGTGTCGCAGTCCAGGCAGCTTTGACATTTGGTGAGCGGCTGAGGAGGAAACTCAAAGAGAGTGTGACGGTGTTATTTATCTGATGCTTGGATCGGGTTTACGGAGCACCACGTGCCGTTTATTTCCGCAAATCCAGGCTCTAAGTGCCGTGCTTTTCACGAGGGCCGGCAAAAGTGCCCTTGTCCGCTCGAGGAAATTTTTTGGACCCACTGGCTTTTCAAGGCTTGCTCAGTCACACCTATATATCCACTTACAAATTCAACACAGGGAGTGCTATGCTGATCTGTCATTATATGGCAAATCATACGTAAAAAAAGAAGTCAAAGAAGGTTGAAACTCTGATGGATTGAACAACGCGATTAAAATTTCCTTTTTCTTTAGTAACAGTATGAAGTATTTTGCTCTCATTAAAGTTTTGAATATAAAACATGTTTTATGATAAAGCGATCTAAAGACCTAGGCCATCCTAGGGAGAAAAGATGCTTCACAAAGTTATGTACCGTTGGAAGGGGTGGATTATTTTCACCACATACTACTGATAATGCTTGTTTTCCCTTTTTTAAAACTCTTTTGTCTTTTTTAAAGATTTTAGGGGCACCTGGGTGGCTCGGTTGTTTACGCATCCAACTTTGGCTCAAGTCATGATCTCACGGTTTGTGGGTTCGAGCCCCACGTCAGGCTCTGCGCTGATGGCTCAGAACCTGGAGCCTGCTTTGGATTGTCTTTTTCTCTCTGCCCTGCCCCTGCTCGCACTCTGTCTCTCTCTCTCTCTCTCTCCCTCGCAAAAATAAATAAACATTAAACAAAATTAAAACAAAGATTTTAGTTTTAAGTAGTCTCTATATCCAAAGTGGGGCTTGAACTCACAACCCCGAAAGTCCGCATTGCACTCTCCACTGACTGAGCCAGCCAAGGGCCACGTGCCCCTTTTCTTTCTTTCTTTCTTTCTTTCTTTTTTTAAAGGTTTTAGGGGTGCCTGGCTGGCTCTGTCAGTAGAGCATGGGACTCTGGATCTCGGGGTTGTGAATTTGTGCCCCACATTGGGTATAGAGATTACTTAAAAGAAATTTAATAAAGATTTTATATTTGAGTGATCTCTTCACCCAATGTGGGGCTCAAACTCACAACCCCGAGATCCAGAGTCCCTTGCTCTACTGAGCCAACCAGGCGACCCATAACGCTTGTTTTTCAATCTCATCTACCAACTAAAAGGTTTAGTTGAAATTTAGTTGATGAATCCCTGTTTACCAAAGTCAGTCCATTGTTCCCGCGATATAAATTGGAAGATGGTACGTTTGCATTTCTATATTTTAAACAGCTTCAAGCACACTGAAAGCACAATCTTTCATCTGGTAATTGTTAATGGTTTAGGAAATTCTGTTAAAGAATTTCCTGGGTGGCTCAGACGGTTAAACGTCTGATTTGACCTCATGGCTTGGGATCTCATGGCTTGGGAGTTTGAGCCCGGCGTCAGGCTTGCTGATGTCAGCGCAGAGCTCGCTTCAGATCCTCTGTCCCCCTTTCTTTCTGCCCCTCCCCAGCTTGCACTTTCTCTGTCTCTCTCAAAATAAATCAATAAAGTTAAAAAAAAGAAAGAAAATTCTGTTCATGACAGTTTAAGTATACTCATCTGATAGCTGTCAAAGGTAATATTCATATGTAATATTTACTTATTTATTTTTAAAATTATTTATTTTTGAGAGAGAACGGGGGAGGGACAGAGAGAGAGGAGGAAAGAAAGAATCCCAAGTACGACCTGCACTGTCAGCACAGAGGCCAACGAGGGGGCTCAAACTCAGGAACCGTGAGATCATGACCTGAGCTGAAATCAATACTCAGACACTTAACTGACGGAGTCACCCAGGCGCCCCCATAATTTTTAGCACCAAATTATGAGTGATTTCCCAACACCTGTTTCTAAAATGCTCTCTCCATAGCATGAGTTTCTTCCTGAAAGCAGTCACTTTCGTTTTCATGGTTAAAATGTTCTCTTTACCTCAAAGTGACAGATTAAACACTTTTTGTTCTAAGAAATAGTTGCCGGATAGCATATTACAGACAGCATTTACCAAAGAAAAGTTAAGCAAATTTGAAACTACAGTGAATAACTCACCTTTGAATTCTTTGCTATAACATAGCCAGCAAACCGCTGTGTGATATAAAAGATTTCAGTAGTCAATGCCTTCTCTTTCAAAGTGCAGTAACATCCCCAGTTTAGGGACAGGAATAAATTCCTTCTCCCCGCCCCTTTAAAAATGAAATTAACTCCACTGATAATATCCTGCAGTATAGAGGCCAAGGGCAGGCCGCCCCCAAGATGCCCACTTTGGCAAGAACAGTATTTTGAGTTAAAGGCAATCCAAACCCAGGAGAGTCCTCAACTGCCTGCAGGTACCAGGAAGAGAGCTGTTAACAGAGATTCCCCTGAACCGAAGAAATGTATCTGCATAACAGAGCAAGCTTTGTTTTGCAAACATCTCCTCTCACCTCCCCCCTAATGGTCTTTCTCACCTTTGTATCCTCAGACTCTACCCCTCTCAGATCATATAAGATCATTTTGCCTTACTGTTTGGAATTTCCACGTCTGTGTGGATTCCTCTTACTTTAAGTTTGATTTTTCTCCTGTTAATCTGTCTGATGTCGTGTTTATTCTTAGTCTAGCTAGAAGGACCTTGAGGAGCAGAGGGAATTCTTCCTCCCCGACAGTAGCAATGTATAAACTTCTGGCTTCAATTTCTTGGCTTCAAAAGCTTATCTGTGCATGATTCAGTGGTTAATTTTGCGTGTTGGAATTTTTGTAACTTAATCCCAGAATTTTACATTTCTGTAGAGAAGCTGCTTTTTTAGCTGTTATTGTTACACATTAAAGAACAGATTATATGCAATGGGGCTCAGTTGGAAAAGCACGTGGCTCTTGGTCTTGGGGTTGTGAGTTTGAGCCCCATGTTGGGTTTACAGGGTACTGAAAAAAAAAAAACTTTAAACAATTATATACACATATTATTTTCGTTAAAGAAATCATTTATTGTTTAGAATATACCTTCTCTGCAAAACTTTTTATTTGGTGGTTCATAAAAAATATGTTTTTTTCAGAAATGTCATCATTGGAACAGGATCAAACATATACCCTAAGCAGAGGCATGTTAGAAATAGCTGTACTTTTCTTTCAATAGTAGAGCAGTCCTCCCACACTGTGTAATTTATTCTAATACGTGTTTCTTCAAATCTACAGCAATATTTTCTAAGCGTCTTCCAACTGTTTGCTGACAAATGAAAGTATTTTATTTTGCAGTCATAGTTTCTGGTTATTATTTTCATATTTCAACATTTGTTTATATTTTCTACCTTTCCAGGAATAACCCGTGTTTCCCCAATGAGATGTGGCTTTGGGTCTTTTGACATCAAATAAATTTATCATTAAGGTTAGCAAACATTGTAAAGTATTTGATCATCTCTTATCTCTAAATGTCATTTAAAAAAATCCCATTGGTGTTTAATCAGTCTTGATGATCTGACCTCCTAAGTTGTATTTACTTTAAAAAGTTTTTTTTAATGTTTTACTTATTTATTCATTTTTGAAATTTTTTTTTGAGCTTTAATTTTGAGAGAGAGAGAATGAGAGAGCGTGAGTGGGGGAGGGGCAGAGAGAGAGGGAGACACAATCCGAAGCAGGCTCCAGGCTCTGAGCTGTCAGCACAGAACCTGATGCGGGGCTCGAACTCACGGACTGTGAGATCATGACCTGAGCCGAAATCGAGAGTCTGATGCTTAACTGCCTGATCCAGCCGGGTGCCCCTGGCCTCCTAATTTTTAAATGGCTTTTTGTGTGTGGTGGCACTTTTTGTGTGTGGTGGGAAAACTCAAGCGAGCCAAACTATCATTGTGTCTGAGCTCACAAGTTTCTTGTCTCCTGGAGCGAGCTGAATAAACCTCAAATATGGTATGAAAAGGACAATGTAGGAACACACATCAGGGGCACCCAGCCTCAGCTTGTCGTGGGGGGGAGAGGTCAGGGGAGACTTCCCCAGTGAGTGACATAAATTAGGCCTAAAGATAGCACTAGGGAGTGAGTGAGACAAAGGGGGTTGCAGAAGGGTGGAAAAGTCCTCTAGAAAGAGGAAATAGCAGGGTGAAGGCCTGACTGTGAGAGCAATCAGGTCTCATTCAAATAACAAAAAGTTCAATGAGGTTGCATCTTGGAATAGAGAAGGGAGGGGCAAGGGATGATTATTTACTGAGTCTGGACCTCACTCTAAGGACAATGGAGAGAAATGGAAAGGTTTGAGCAGAGGGCCAACACAGAGGTATCTTCAGAACCTCCCAGGGTTTTCAGTGTGGAGCATGTATGGCCAGGTTGGGGGCCTGAAGATCGGTCAGGGAAAGAGAAATGAAGTGGTGGGCTAGGTGTGGCATCCAGTGGTGGATGTGGAGAGAAGGTTCTGGAATGAACAGACACGTGGGAGGTCGAATCCACAGCACACAGTGATGGAGCAGAGGAGGGGGATTGGTGCCACCAGAGAGTGGAGTCAATGGGGAGATGGGCCCGGTCTGGGGGGTGTCTGGGGCTGAGTCTCCCGGAACCAGGCTCTGGAAAATCTCTGGAGTTACATATGTGAGGGCATGAGGAAGGCAGGATTAGGTGGAATGAGAGGTAGCCACAGTGCTATGGGGACCAAGGCCTCAGCTAATGCACAGGATGCTCTGGAACTGGGTGGCTCCTTAGAATTAGCCCAAATTAAGGCAAGAGGGCTAAGGCTTTGTATCTCTCCATCAGCCAGACATTGGTTGCTTGCTACCTGGAAGGGGGGCAATAAACTTAGGTGAGACAGTTCCAAAGCAGTCTGCCGGGAGGGACTGAGCTCTGAGTGGTCAGCAGCTGGCGGGGGGCGGAGGTGGGGGGCATACACCCTGAAGAGAGATTCTGGAGGAAGCAGACTATAGTATCCACTATTCTGGCAAAAGCTCTTACATTTGCTTTGGGACACGTTCACTTTTAGGCGCCTGTGAACTTATTATCCATTCCTTAGTTCACAAATAACTAGTTAATTCCTTCCCTCTATGCCCGACATGGGGCTCAAACTCACGACCCCGAGATCGAGAGCTGCGTGCCTGGACAGTCAGGCATCCCAGGGACTAGTTAATTTCAACTGTGGGATGTACAAGGCATTGTGCTAACTGGCGGGGATGGTGGGGGTGGTGTGGGCAGAGGCGAAGATGAAGATTCACGGCGCTCAGGGAGCCCTTGTACTGCAGGGGAGCAGTTCTTCTCCGGTAGAACGATGTCCCTATTTCCTGTCTGTTCCCTTCTCCTCCTTAACAGATGAGCCCTGATTGCTTTTCCTTTTCTCAGACACCTTTCAGCTTTCCCTCCCTCATCTTGGGCTTAGAGAGTGAAAAGAAGCCCAAATACCAGTCCCTTTCAAAGAACCTCAGACCTAATGTAAAAGTTATAAAGGGTTAGGAAATCTTATAAAATTCTCCGCAGGCCTTGCCCTTTGGCCCATCGTTCCTGAAGACGATTCTTTGCTGGTGTGCCAAACTCTACACTTCTGCCTCTCCTTTGATTCTCTAGAGTTCATAACACAACACTTTGCCCTTCTCTTTCCTTGGGCAAGGCTGGCTTTCCAGCATTTAGGCCTACAGCCACAGTAGGAGATAAACATCAGTGGTTCTGTCTAGTAGCCAGGACTCAGGAAGTCGTTCAAATATCTAGGGGCCTCCTACATAATGCCCAACTTTGGACGGTTAAATTAATTAAACCAGGAGTCCATTGGACTGAGGTGGCTGGAATGACATGGTGGCCAACCCAAACGTAAGCAAACCCAAATCTCAGCCTGTAAATACGCAAGGTTACATAATGGAAAAGCTAAGGTCAACCAGTCACAAACAGCCAATTGGGCTTTAAGCCGTAGCCAATCGAATAATTTCCTTTCTTTGTCCCTGCACCTTCTCGGTCTTTCCCTGGGCTCTTGTGGGCGGAGCGCTTCTAACCACTTCCGGTCTGGCACGGCCCAATTTGAATTGATTTTTGCTCAAATAAACTTAAACAATTTTTAATATGCTTCGGTTATCTTTGAACAGACAGACATCTCCCTTCCCCCCACATTCAGGTCTCTGAGTGGAAGGCATTTCCAAACCAAGGGTCAGGAAAGGGTATGCGGCTTTGCTACAGACAATCTATTTATAAAATCACTGACAAAGGATAAGGGGAATCCTTTCCCAGACTTCCCCTCAGTCTCTTTCTGGTAGGCTAATAATAATTTAAATCTGATTATGGTTTCTTTCAAGGGTATGTTTTTGGAAAACACAAAAAAACATCCTGATTCTATCAATATTCAGATGTTAAAAAGATGACTTTTCCTTGCTGGCCACTCAGCTACGGGATCTTGAAACTAGAATGCTAGTGTGGAATAGTGTGATCATTTCTCTAAAAGCAAATGTAACATACTAAGCTCTATAATCGCCCCGGCCTGCCTTAGTTTTGAGCTAAAAACATGCGTAGCTCAGGTCAGGAGGTTGTCGGGTTAGGAGCGGTTTGCGAGGCCTTTTGACAGTGAGATAAAGAAGAGGTTTTGCTTCTCGTTTTTTTGTCTCCTTATCCTCAAGGAACACACCTTTTGTGTGCTCTGTCTAACAAAGGAATTTCCGAATTCATGGTGGAATTTGGAGGTAGAGTATTATGTGTAGACTGGTGTCTATATGCACTTGCAAAGCCGGTTTCAAACCACAAAAGGATTAAAAGAAAAAAAAAAGCTGGGATTCTGCAATACACTGATTGGAGGAACCGCTAAGACACTGAGAGTTAGCAATAAAAGCAGCAACAAACAAAGTCCCAAAGGATTTGGAATTCCTTTAGTTTCTATTTGGCATAAGACTGATATGATTTCTTTGTTCTTTCTTATCTACAGTACTCAAATAATACTTTATTTCATTCGTGCGGTCCAGTTGCTTCTCTAAACTGTTGCGCAAAGCAGAATGGTGCCCAAGATAGCCTTACGTACGTAGGATAACAGAATGAACCTTTGTGTTGATGTTTTGGAAGAGGGTAGTGTCATTTTTTAAAAACTCACACTAAAATGTGTGGTTTTTTTTTTTTTTTCCTGCTGTGAATTTCAATAATTTTATAGAATGGGCTAGGATGGGCGCTTGGCTTTTAACTATTGGTCTACCTGGCAAGAGGGTTTCTCTGAAATCCTCTTTGTAAAAATAGAACTGAGATCATTTGCAGGAAATTCTTATTTCTTATTTTTGGTTGCTTATGGTTTTTGAAAGCAGATGCAATGTTATCTGTTGCCGTTTGTGCAAGTGATGAATTGTGCTTTCAACCTAATTTCCTCCAGCGAGCTTGACCAAAACGCTGGGCTTTGTAAAAAGCTCTGCTCAAAGAGTATTTGGCATTATGAAGCCACGAGGCAGTCGTACCACTGACGACTCTTTATGATAAAAGTAAGACGTGGAGACTTTAGTTTTGGTAATACAATTCTTGTAAACCGTTCGAACACTGCTGTGATGTGCTTTCTACTCTTTTAAGAGAAGGAGTGGGGGAGGGGCAAGAGTGTTTTAAGTAAACAAAGATTCCAAATCTAGGAAACCCAACTCACTTGGATATGTGTATTATGCAATTTCATATACCGTAATGGGTGTATTGTGTCAAGATCTCAGATAAGTAGGTCCTTGTATACTTTTCAATGCATGGAATGTTTTTTACGTGCATACTAATAGAGGCCCACCTTTGGGCGAAGAAAAAAAGGCCTCCTTTCAGATGAAATCAAGCCCAGGTAAAGTTGAAACTCAACCCACAGAGCACTGGCATCGTTTTCAGGCTCAAAGAAGATGGGTGTTTCAATTTCATCATCCTGTAACACTGAGAAATGTGACAAAACGTGCAGATTGCCTGGGTCTTTCGAGCCATGTGTAAATACGTGTGCCAATTTAGGTGCAACTCCCAACAATTTGCTGTTTGAAAGACCAACGACTCTTCCGTGAGATAATCATTCGGTTCATTTACATGAAAAGTCTTAAATAGCAAAAATGCTACTTGCAATTTACATTATAGTGTCTCCATAATAGAGAACAATGGCTTCCTCAATGGAAGTTAATGCAAAGGAGAGGCATACTGAGATTTAAAGAAAAAGAAAAAAAAAAGACAACAAAAAAAACAAAACCCAACAACTTTTCAGCCCACTTTGCAAATATTAACCAATTAATCTAATTTAAAATAAAATACACCGAAACGTCTTCCCGTGCTGGGAGTCTGCACGGCCACTGGAATAATATTGGTTATCTTTAGAGTCAGGCCCGGCCGTTCACACGCAAGTGAGCCTTTTTAAAGGGCTTATGGTGACATGTTTTTCAGATCCTTCCATTTTTGTCCTGGTTCCTGGGTTAGCACAATTAGGTTGACGTGGGGTTTCTTTCCCCTTTGAAAAAAAACCTTTCAACTGAGCGCACGTCTGTGAAAGAGGTAGGACCCAGGACCCAGGGCTGGATAAAATAGCCTACCTCGTGTGTTGGTAATGTATTGTCTCCTTCTCGTTTGTATTCACGATTATACACACCTCTGTGGGCTGCACGGGGTTTATACATGTATCTTTTTGCGTTCTCTAGGCTATGGCCACCTGCTGTACGTACAGTATGTGCTGGCTATATTTGAACACCATCTCCCTTCTTCAATTTAAAGACCTACCTATTACATCTTGTTTACTCAGTATCATTCCCCCAGTTTAAAAAAAAAAAAAAATCCTGCAAGAACCGAACATGCCATGTTTCAATCTGGCCCCAGTGGCTTTTTCTCTGAAAGCAAAACGTGTGTCTTTTACACCAGGGCTTTCTCCCCACCCCAGGGGGTGTCTTCCATTCTTTTGTGGCTCAGTTTAAGGCGAAAAGGGCTCCAAACCACTAACTAGACAGAGGAGAGCCCCTTCTTCCACCTCCAGGGAGAATTTCAGATTTCCTTTATCTGAAGATAGCGTGCCCTCTTCTTACTTATTTGCCACCATTGCGAGGAGAACAAAACACCACCTTGGCGTCAAGATCCTGGGTAGAGGCTCACGGTCTTTTTCAACCATCTTTGGCGAGGCCTTGCTTCCTTCCACTCGAGTAAGTTGCGGCTTGGGGCCACGGCAAGGACTGGGTGAGAGCCCGAAATGTCGTTGGAAAAAAAAAAAAAACAAAACCCAACAACCCCCAGCAGCCCTCCCTCCAGCCCCTCGGCACCACCACCCCGCTCTCCGGGGCGAAGCTGCAGCCCGGCGGCCCCGTATGGGCGAGACTTGGCAGGTCGGCGGGGCTCCTCTCGCAGCCGCGGAGTCGGCGCCGGCCGGGCGTCCGCGCCCGCCCGGCTGCGGGGCTTCGCGCTCTCGCCTCCCTTCTCCCCGAATCCTCCCTTCCCCCACCGGCCGCCCCCTCCCCCTCTGCCGCGCTCCCTTTTGTTCGCTCGCCGCTCGGGCCGCCGCCGCCGCCGCCGGGCCCGCACCCCCAGCCGTAGGCCCCGGCGTGGCGGGCCGCCCCGCCGCCGCCGCCGCCGCCGCCGCCGCCGCGCGGCCTAGAGCGCGCCGCCCGGGGAGGCGCGGGGCCCGGGCCGGGCGCACGGCGAGGCCGCGGCGGCGGCGGCGGCGGCGGCAGCGGCGGGGCGGCCCGGGGGGCGCGGGAGCCGGCAGCCCGGGAGGCGGCGGCGGCGGCGGCAGCGGCGGCGGCGAGGCCGCTCCACCGCACACGCACACACAGACCCCGGCAGCGGGAATGCGGATGACACGCCCGTAACATGGAAGCCGCCGCCGCCGCCGCCGCTACGACGACAGCAGCAGCAGCCACAGCAGCAGCAGCCGGCGGCGCCGCGCTGAACAAAGGTCATCCGAGCTGCGGCCCAGACGCCCGGGCTTGACCGCTGCGAAGGCCAACCCCGGGAAGGGGGTGGGTGTGCGCCCGCGGGGCGGGGGGCGGCGAGGGGCGGCGGGGGGCGAGCGAGGGGGCGAGGGCAGCGCAGGACGGGGCCCGCGGGTGGGCTGCGGGGAGAGGCGGGCGCGCCGGCCCCTCGTGCCCACCCCTGCGGGCCGGGGCGAGCGCGTGAGGCTCAGGCCCCTTGGCCTGACTGCAGTGGCCTGTCCCACCCTGGCCTTGGGGACGGGGCGGCCTTCGCGCCCCGCCAGCCTCCTTGGGGGGGCCGAGGACGAGCCGGTTTCGCTAGGCCCCACAGGTTCAGAGAGGGGGGCCACGTGAGCGCAGGAGCCCGCTCCTTCCCCCCCACCCCCTCCTCCAGCGCTGGCGGCTCACGGAGGATTCCTGAAAGGCCGCTGTGCCCCTCTTTCTCACTGCCCCTGGACTCGCCCCCCCCACCCCCACCCCAGGCATCCCTAGTTTCCTACCCCGAGGTGAAGGGATTTGGACTTCTCCCCCCAGGTGCTTGAAAGAAGAGAAGGTTGGAGGAGGAGGAGACTGGGGGGGCGGCTGGTGGTGGTGGTGGTGGTGGTGACAGGGCTGGGAGAGAGAGGAGAGGGACGGGAGGAGGGGGCTGGGTGGGGTGGGGGTGACAGGCAGAGAGGAGCCTGGTCAACAAGCCAGCACCACTCTGCTAGGAGGCCGAGGCCGCTCCTGCAGCCGACGCATCCAGTGTGAGGAGGCACACATAGATTGCTTTCTTGGGGGCTCTTTGTCAGCCACCAACACAGAGAACACACACTGACACACAGGTACACAAAGATGTGAGCCAGGTTGTGGGAGGTAAGTGGGGGAAGGAGAAGGAGGGGGAAACAGTGCGGTGGGCTTTGGGGTGGAGGGGCCGGGGGGATGGGCCCCGAGGGGCTCTGGGGTGCTTGTGAGGCGAGCATTTCCAAGGCTGTGTGCTTGTGCGGCGGTGGGGGGACACACGATGACCTTCCCCTCCTCACGAAGACCTAAAAGGGAAGAGCAACCCCCAGCGAGATCCCCTCCGTGCTGATGATTTTCAGGGACTTGTTGGCAACTCAGGGAGGGTTGCCATAGCTTTTTTATGTAGGGTGACCAGAACCGGCTGAAACTGGTTTGAGGCAGATCAGCTCCTGAACACAATGCAGTCACTGAGCTACTACAGTGGGATAGCAGCTTCCTCCCTTCATGGCAGCCAAAAGCAGAGGACCTTGCAGGAAGGTACCATCCCAACACAGTATGTGAATGCACACTTAGACACCACACAGCACTGGTATGTGACTAATGGAGCCCTAAAAGATTCTGTGCAGAGAAGATGGGAGAAAAGGTGCAGGTTTGCAAGGTCTGAGATTAACTTGGGCTTTTCCTGCCTTTTGCTTTTGCTTAGGGGATGGACAAGGAGCTGAGATTTATGACCCTTATTAAAGAAAAAATGTGCCTTGCTAGGGTGGGGACTCTTGGTGTATGCAGTCTCTCTCTCTCTCTCTCTTTCTCTGTGTTTTTAACAAAACAAAACCAAAATGAACTGATGGGTTTGTAATGGTAGTTTTGTTTGTTGCTGGAGAATGCTACTTTGCATGCCTTTTTGTTTTTGTTTTTGTTTTTTTTTTTGTTTCTCTCTTGCAGGGAATGTTCTGTTTTGTGCTTTTCCTTTTAGAAGCTACTGAAGGGTGTTGGGGGTACTTCTGACTATTATGAAGGCCAAAAGGTAACAATATTGTTCTAGGAAATGAACATAAATGCGTTCCAGTGATGCTGTAAGGCATACATGCTGTCTTTTTTTTCCTTGTAGGCCTGTTGACTGGGGCTGCTTTTAACCCTTTCATATTTGCAGAGAATGCAACCGTGTGACAGTAACTGAACATTGGGCCAAAGTCTTTCCAAAAGGTCAAGGTTCACAAGGTGAGATACGATATTTTGAGCATGAATTTAAGTGTTTATCTGAGGATCCATTCCGAGACAGACTGACAGTGGATTGGTACCCTGGAGAGAATTTGGGGTTCAGAGTGGAGAAGAGATACTCTTAATGTTATCCAAGTGTAATGGGATTAGAGTGACTTTATGATGGTATTGCTCTCCAGGCCAAATCAGAATGACTTCATTAACTCGCATGCGGGTAGTCCTTTAGAAGAGCCAGGCCTGGAAAAGAAGCAAGTTTAGAGAATGGTAGGCATCAGGGCCTTGTGGAGAATGCACTGTTTTGCATAAAGACTAAAGCAGCACACATTTAGCGTGATCCCGTCGAGGACAAAAAAAAAAAAAAAAAAAAAAAAGGAAGGACTTGGCCAAATCGAGGCAGCCTCGCCTCGTTTTTAGGGTTTGAAGAGTCTGAAGGTGGATTTGCCTTTTGTTCATTCATCACCTTCCTTTTACCTTGAGCTGTGTGTTAACCTGAAAGGTTTTTCCCTCCGAGTCAAGTGGCTTTTATTGATTTTGGGGGCTGTGGACGGTGAGTTTGCCATTGGATTATTTGTGGCATACATTTTAATGTGGAATGCTAATGCAGTACCAGGAGGAAACCGGCTGGCCTGGCTTCATCTGTGAAAAGATGCCTGTTAACTCCAAGCTTTATAAGCAGTGGCTGGTAGAAAATATCTGATGCCTGAAGAGCGTGCAGTGAGAATCGAGCTGGCATTTTAATGCACCCCCAAAACCAGAGGTTTGAGAGTAGCAGAGGGGAGAAGGCAGGAGCGAGGGTAGCCAAATGAAGAACAAAGACAGTGAGCGCTTCCAGGGGAACCCTGAACGTTTTTGCCTTGGGGTTCCTTGTGAAAAGACTGCAACTGCCCCACACAGAAAAACCAGCAGCTCCAGAATCCTCTCCAGTACGATGTCAGCAACAGATAGAAGGAGTTCTGTCTTCTGGTTTGGGAGAAGTACAGTCAAGAGGCGCTCGCGGAAGGCAGGATTGGAAATAAATTTCTCCCCTACTTTGAAGAGGGGATCTTGTGCCTCTCCCATTTCAGCAGAAGAGCGCCTTTTCTGAAATGCTGAGGATCTCCAAAGATGGGGAAGTGGTGTGCTGGCAGTGGGTGGGCAGAATATCTGCAGTGAAGGGTGTCAAGCACGCAAGGGTTTTTTATTGTTAGGAATTTTTTCATGTGATCGCAGAGCCTCCAGGGTGTGAGAAAACCGGCGAAAGGGAAAACGAGGGGCATGGTTAGCTCAGATGCGCGGTGTAGTGCTTAATAAAGATACGTGTAATCTCGGACTGGTATCCCGGTAAATAGCTCACACGATGGAACAGAATTCTTCACAAATCACTGTGCTAAAATTGGTTTTCAACCCGACATCATTTTCGACTGCCAGAGGTCCTGTGTCTGAGCGTGGTGGAAATCTGCTTGCGAAGCAGATCGCAATCCACGTTGCGTGATATGCTGTTCCTGCCTTTCTGGTGCCAGCTAAAACTCAGATGGCTAACATGATAAACCTTAATTAGCTTAATACAATCAGCTGTTTTATAATTTAGGCCCTCACTCCTGTCTTTAGAAAGTCCGTGATTTTTTTTATTTCACTTGGACAGCCGTCTCCTCCTCTCCTCGCAGTGGCCGTTTCCGGATAGTATGTGGGAGAGCCCTTTTTTTTTGTAGGGCATTGCATGTCACAGAATGTTCTGGTTTACTCTCTCCGCGGTTTTGAGCTTTGTGACTCCTCCTTTCCCTGCCCCCCCTCCCCCCCCCCCCAAGGCTCCTGGAAAATCGCATTTGTTTTGCATTTAGGCCAGTCTTTCCAGCTGCAAGTGCTGTTTAAGCCTGGAGAGCTGGTTCTCCAAGCCAGCAATCAGGGGCTCATCTATGGACTGAGGTTTGTCTCAGGTGGCGATCTCTGGCTGAGGTATAACAATGTAGCAGGCCCAGGTCTCCGAAGAGGAACAGAGTTTTCTGGGCTCGCGAACGTGAATGTGAGCGCGAGTGCGGAGAATGAGCAGACAGCACTCTTCTTTCCTGGAAGAGGCAGGAGGGAACACGGTGGCACCCACGCTGGGGGCCCCCACGCTGGGGGCCGGGCCTGTGCCCTCGCTGCCGCGGTCACCAAGCGGGCAGCCAGCCACACCTGGAGCCTGGTCGGGATGGCCTGCGGCAGTCTCCAGGGTTGACCAGACGGCCATCCCCTCTGGAGGAGGAATGTGTGGGCTGATGAGGGTACTCTGGAAAGAAAGTGTCACGCGGTGGTTGAAGCTTCATTTTGGTCATTTGCTTCCTTCGAATTAGTTTTTCTATGTTAAGAAACATCAGAGTGGGGGCTTTTAGGGCCCCCCAGCCTCATGGTCCAGGAGAAGAGGCTCGCTTCTCTCTCTTTCGCCCCTCTTTTCTCCCAGAGAGATTCCCTGCCCCCACGCACTTTGACTCCTTTTTAAAAAAGGGGTTATGGGACGAAGGACCTGTACATGGAATTTTCTGTGTATCCCCTTGACTGGGAGGAGTTAGAATTTTCAGAGTTGTGTCTCCTGTCCTCCTTTATTTCTTCCCTTGAAATACGTCCTGGGGTCCGTCTTCTGTTGGTTTCGAATAACCTTCCTCACAGCCTTGCTAGAACTCCCATCTAGCTGGTTCCCAGCTGGGGCAGAGGTTGCCCTGATGTGGGGACCACGGGACGGTTGCCAATACAAGGGAAACCGAAAGTATCTGGGGGCGATTTGGGGTGGCCCTCTCCTCATTCCCCCGATATCTCTTCCTAATCACTACAATATGGTGACCACATCCAGGGTAAACATTAAGGACATCCACACCTTTGTGTTGATTGTATATAATCTTTAACCAAGTCGTGGTTAAATAATTAACTTTTTAGAACTTTTAAATTTACATCCGGCGAAATTTACCCCGTGGCGAATAGTTGTATGGGTTTTGGCACAAGCATATAGCGCTGTGTGTCTGCCAACCAGTAGGCTCAGGGACTGGTTCCATCACCCCCAAAACTTTCCTCCTGCTGGACGTTGGTAGACCGACCCTTCCCACCCCCACCCCTGGCAGCCGCGGATGTGTTCCGTCCCTCGAATGCCACACGGACGGCTTCGTTCACTTAGCGAAGTGCATTTGAGAGCCATCCGTGCTGTGATGTATCTCCATACGTGGCTTCTTTTCTGTTGCCAACTCGGACACGGCTACGTGGGCCTATCACAGTTGATCCGTTCTCTGGCTGCGGGACGTCAGGGTGATTTCCAGTTGTGGGTGCTTGTGGATAAGGCTGCTGTAAACATTTGCATGCAGGCTTTTGTCTGAACGTCAGTTTTTATGTCTCTTCCCTAAAGACTTTGGGGTAGTGGGGGTGGCTGGGTCGAATGGTGAGTACGTAAGGATTAGAAGTTTGAATGAAAATACATTCAGCACTTCTTCCTAGCTCATGGGAGAGAGAGATCTGGCCTCATTAGCGGCAGTTAAGACTTCCCAAGCAAGAGATTGCGGCGAGCATTATCTGAAGACACACGAGAGATGATGATGGTAATAGACCACTCACGAACGTGGAGGACATACTTTATAACCCAGAACTAATCGGAGTTAGCCAAAAGTGGAAACAAAAAAGCTGTGAGTGGTAAAATATCCTTTATTTCCTACAGCAATTATTTTTAATCTCCTCAGAAACATTTGGCAGTTTAATCTTCACATGGGTCTTCAGGTTCAGTAAGACACGGAACGACAACACTCGGAATCCTGGAAAGTGGTACCAGAGATCTTTGTTGAACTCTGAGTTACGTAACCAACGTATCACGAATGATAATTTGTCCTGATTTTTTTTTTTTTTGACTGCCAAAATACGGGTGTTGTTTTAGCATCTGTGGTTATTATCCAGCTTTTATGCCTTTTAAGGAAGTGAAAAGACTTAAGCAAGATCTGGGCAATGAAGTAGGGAGATTTGGGGAGCAGACTCCCTTTTCTAAAATTTTTATTTATTTATTTTGAGAGAGAGAGGGAGGGAGAGAGAGAGAGAGAATCCCAAGCAGGTTCCGCACCGTCAGCGAGGAGCCTGATGTGGGGCTCGAACTCACGACCTGCGAGATCATGATCTGAGCGGAAGTCGGAAGCTCAACTTAACTGAGCCCCCCAGGCGCCCCCAGCTTTTTTATACTTTAAAAAATTTCTTGGAGGATAAAATAGCGTTCAGGATTGTACAGAATGAACAGACGAAGGCTGTGGTGCTGAGACGGAGGAGAGCCCGAGAAGTGGGAAGTGACGTTACTTTGGGGATTATTTCCGCCATTTTACAGATCCCGAATGTTTAGTAAGCACCAGATGTTGTGCTAGGCCCTGGGAGTACCAAGGGAAAAGGAATCCAGAGAGAAGCCTCTAGTGGGAAGTAGCCTGCAGATACTATGATAGGAATGTGAATGAGCCACCTAGTGCCCGGTGTGGAGAGGGAGGAGCCCTTGAAGAGGTGGCTTCTGTGCTGAGAGAGGACTGAGTAGGTATGGCAAGCGGGCAGAGACTGGGGGAACAGCACGGGAGTCTGATGGAACAGCCTGTGGAAAGGCGCCGAGCGAGCCTGGTGTTGTGAGCGGGGGATGGGAGAGTAGGGGTGGGTGTGGGAGAGTAGGAGGTGAAGTGAGGAGGCAGGCAGGGGCCCAACTTCTGAAGGTCATTCCACACAGACCATTTGACCGGGGGCTTTAGGCAGTAGAAGCAGAAAGCCTTCACTTTTTTTTTTTTTTTTTAACGTTTATTTATTTTTGAGACAGAGAGAGATAGAGCATGAATGGGGGAGGGTCAGAGAGAGAGGGAGACACAGAATCTGAAACAGGCTCCAGGCTCCGAGCAGTCAGCACAGAGCCCGACGCGGGGCTCGAACTCACATACCGCGAGATCGTGACCTGAGCCGAAGTCGGACGCTTAACCGACTGAGCCACCCAGGCACCCCGAGAAAGCCTTCACTTTTAATGACAGAGGTCCCGAGGCCGTATCTCAGGACAGAACGGAACGGAGGCTCTGGAGGCTGGAGGCAGGGAGGTCAAATGAGGGGACCACGGCAGCACATCTAGGAGAGAAGAGGGCTTGATCTAAGGCACCGCGTTGGGATGGAGCCGTGGTGGGTGGGGTAGCAGTCGGGGTGGTGGAGAGGAAGGAGCGGAGGAGAGCGCCGAGGTTGCTCCTTGAGGTTACTTGCTGCTGCTGGTGGTTGTCTGTGAGATACTGCATTCAGAAGGCAGAATGGATTTGGAAGGTGGATGTGATACAGGGAGTTCAAGTTTGGGTTGAGTTGGCCGTGGGAGGTGCCCTTTGCTGCCTGGATCTGTTTGGGTTGGAGGTCTAGACCGAGAGGGATTGGCGTGGAACAGAGACGATAGAAGAAGAAAGACGTAAAGGAAAGGTTGCGTTTGGGGTTCCGTAAGGTGATGGTTTACGTAGTCAAGGCCTTAAAGGAGGTGGGGCTGAAGAACGTAAGATGCGTGCTTTGGAAACTTGGAGGGCAAGGCCTTTCCAGAGAGGCAGGGAGCGGTATTAGCGGCCGACCCCTGCGGACACCGTAGCATGTCTGGTGATCCTTTCCATTGGTTGCCCATGCAGTACCGAAGCAGCGAGATGAGCTGCGTTCTTCTTTTCCCCATGGTGCAGGTGGGACAGTGACACAGAGACCCTGGCCAAGGCCTGCCAGTTCATAAATGATCGTAGCGACACAATTTGAAGCCTGCTCCTCGTCACTAGGCTGTTCTGCTTTGGGGCGGCAGGATTGGTAGGCATGAGGAAACCATGGAAAGGGTTTAGGGGTGTGGAAGCTGGGAGGAAGGGCCTGAGAGAGGGCACATGTAGGCGCTGGGCAGTAAAGGCACTGATAAGGTTCACATTAGAGGCGGCAGTTGATGACGGCTGAGGCGAGACGAGGTGATGGGAATACAAGTCTCCCTTGTAATTAGCCCTGTTTTCCTGACTTCGTTCATCACAGAGAGAGGAGAATCTGTACAGTAGAGGCAGTGTGAGAAATAGCGGCTTGAAAAGGTTATGTTTTTACTGGGCACTGTAGGGTGAGGATACAAATTGGAAGGGAAGAGGAACAGAGATAGTTTTGTTTTTGTTTTTATTTATTCTTTGAAAAGGATGGACTTCAGTTGAAAGTCGTGCTGAGAAAAATCTTTTGTTTCAATAAGAGGTAAACACAGTTAGTTAAAAGAATTCTTTGAATCATCTTGTGCAGACAGGAAGTTCTGAATTTTTCCTCTTTTAGAAGGAGACAGGGAGAGCAAATTCTACGTGATCTAAATCTGGAGACTGAAATAAGTAATTTTCAGACAAACTCAAGAGTGGCCTTTGTAGCTGTCCCGTGTATTCCCCACTAAGTAACCTGTAGTTAGTTGATGGTTGCTAAAAATGCAGGTTTTGTATTGTTTCCAGCTAGATATTCGTACAACTTTACACAATTGGAGATTCCGGACATCTTGCAGGGTTTATAGAGGCCTAAAGATAAAATCAAGGTGTTGTCGTTCTTGAAGGTTTTCTCAGCCCAGCCTTTTCTTTGTGGGACACAAACTCTTGCTTTCCAGAGGCTGACTCATGGGTCTCGTAATGGGTATTGATTTTGATCATTTGTTTGTGAGGAACAAATTCTTTCTAGGGACTGAATCGTAATTGGATTGTTGAAAAACTTACTAAGTTAGAAAATTCAGAGTCCTGTGTTTTGTTTTGTTTCGGTTTGGTTTTGAAGATTCCCTGGCTGGAAATACTTCAGATATTTATACTTGTCTTCTCATTTTCTACAGGGAGCCCAAATGGGGAGGGAGGGTGGTCAGTAGGTAGAACTAGAACCCAGCACTCTGGCCTCCTGGTCCAAGGCAGGATGCGTCATCACCGTCTCTCTGCCGTCCAGTGTTTATTATGTGTTTGGTGGTGTAAGAACCAGCTCGTATTTACAGTTCGTATGTCACGTGAACCACACAGGGACTCGTCGGGAAGCTGGTTTTCAACTGTTCTGCTGATTTAACGTGGCGAGAGTGGGAGAGGTAGTTTGAGGTCTCTAGTTTGAGAAGCGATCGTGCCTAGTGTTGTGGTGAAACGTGGGGCCTCAGTGCATGGAGATTTTCAGTTGCCTTTGCCTGGCTCGCGGTGACATACACCTGTTTGCCCCGCCTTCGGTGACATCAGCTTGCGTTCTGCCACCAACTGGCCGTGGGACCTTGAGCAAGTTCCTTAGATCCTAGGCCATACTTTTCTTGAAGGTCGTTATGAAGAGTAAATGTGTATAAAGTGCTTAGCAGAGTGCCGGGAATGTGGTAAGTCCTCCCTAAAACCTTAGCCGTTCTGTGTTCCTCAGTGTCCCTGGTTTAGGGGCAGGGCCTTTGCCCTGACATTCTTTTCTCATCTTAGAGGGTATTGTTTCTCCTGTCCTACCTTTTACTTTGTTTTTAAGTAGATTTTTTTTTTTTTTTTTTTTTTTGCCCGGGAAAATACACAGTGAGCATCTCCTGCCTTGTCTGTAAGGTCTTCAGTTACATCTGCCCAAATTGGCATAAAGTGGGCGACATGTAGGCAGGAGGGCGGCATCCTTGGTCCCACTTGGCCGTACGTTCACTTGTAGTTGGAAAACGTTGGATGAATTTTGCGGTTATCGTCTCGTACTTTGTCTCTGCTTCCAGACGAATCCACTCTAGTCCGTGCTGGCCATAGTCTAGGTGATGTCATTCACGTTAACCAGAGTTAAAAAAAACAAAAACCATGACTGTGAAAGCACGGCAGGTTAGCCACAGCCCCTGTTCCGTCTTTTCCCATGTCCCTCTGCTTCCCGGGTTTGCTCGGCAGTGGCCAGATACTCATGAACTCGCACGTGGGGATTTGGTAGTGATGGAAGGCTGAGTGGAGAAGGGATCCGAGGAATCCATGAATGACATTCTGTTGGCTAAAACTTCTCTGTCAGTAGGGTGAGCACTAGCCACATCCGGCCGCTGAGTTTGCAAGGTGGCTGGTCCTCACTGAGGTGAGCTGTAGGCGTGGGATACACAGCAGGGTTTGAAGACGTCTACAAAAGGGCCGTAAAATATTTCATTAATGCTTTTTTATGTTGATTACATGTTGAAATGATGCTGTTTTTGGTGGAATACAGACTGTTACTGAAGTTATCAAAAGGATGAACTTAAGATTTGTTTACCCTCCCTTCGCCCCCCCCCCCCCTTTTTTTTTCCCCAACGTGACTACTAGAAGATTTAAAACTACGTATGTGGGGACAGGGCTGGTCTGGAATGTTGGATGGACATCTAAATCAATTTAGCAGTGAACTTTCTCTGGTGCCCTGAGGTGTTCATATTCACTGACGTCGAGTTCCCCTCTTGGTTGAAAAAGAGAGCGTGAGAGTGATGTGATGTCTCCTTGTTAGAGAAACCCGTGCTCCCCCGGGTTGGACCTCTTTTCTCTCCCGGGAGTTCCTCATTTATCCCTCTGCATCACAGGATCCAGACAGCCGTGCCAGGTAGGTGTGTGCTTCAGGATGGAAAGGCAGCGTTGATCGAAAATCTGCCACGTGCTAGATGCTAGATACTTGTCGTCCCCTGTGAAGTGTAATTAACACCCCCCCACGAGCTCCAACAGAGGTGAAGTGAATGGTCCCAGGTGGTACCACTAGCAGGTGGCTGACCCTGGATTCGGACCCGGGACGAGCTGGTTTTGAAATCATGCTGCCTTTTCCAAATACCGGCTCCTGCTTGGTGCTGGTGTCTTGTGCCTCCCGCCCAGAGTCCCATGCCCGGTCCGGGGCGCCCTTGCTGTCCAGATAGCATTTCGCACACTTTGATTTTCGTGGAAGCCACGTGGGGATTCGCTGGATAACGCAGGTAGTGATTCGTAGCGCTGGTGGGGGACGAGATTCTGCATGGCTGACACGCTCACAGGTCGTGGTGGTCTGCTGGTCCCCGGACCACACTTTGAGTAGCACGGGTCTGCCCTGCTTCCCTTGGTTTCGGACCTGCTTCCTCAGCTTCCAGAGCGATCTGGTTCTGCCTGACTCTGCAGGGGCTCCCCCTGCGGCTTTGCACGTGATGCCGGTGAGTGCAGACGGGCGTCAGAACTGGGTTTTGCCCGTAGGTGCCGAGACTGGCCCAAACGCTGGTTTCTGCGTGCACGCGATCTGACCAGAGCAGTTTATGCCTGTTCCTGCATCACTGCGTCCCTCCTCCTTTATCGTCTTGACCACTTTGGCACCTGTGGTCTGATAACACAGAAGATAATTTTAATACTGAGATATGTGGCAGGGGTATCCGTTTTAAGTCCTTGTGAGGGAGACCGTCCGGCCTTAAATCCACACTTGAGAGAGACTCTGCCGTGTTTGGTTCAGGGAGTCAGGATCTGAAGACAGGGGAGGACTCAGAGCTGTTGGCCGGCCACAGTGTCAGCCTCCACGCCCGACGAGGGATCGAGGTGACTTGTGAACGGGAGTCCCCGTGAGCCCACCTCACAGAGAGGTGCTGGAAGACCGGCTAATGAACCCCACCCGCCTCTCCAGCACATCATGAAGACAGCCACTGGGGAGTCCTTGGATCCGGGAGGTGTTGGGGAAGGGCTTGGTCTTCGGCCAAACAAGAAATTGAGTTTCAGGAAAGAGTTCGGTGTATTCCGTGTTTTGAACTCTGAGAGACTGTGCGAAACTTTAGTGTATTTTTTAAACTTGGGAACGCGTATTGATGAAATCAGCAAATGACACAGCGATGTCTGTTACGTGAGAGAGTTTACCGTCCCCGCGTCTCTGTAAGAAAGCTCCATTTCACAGACATCCTAGTTGAATTTTAGATCTTACTGCACATGTGGACTCTGCGTTCTAGGGCATATAAATCTGGCACACTGGGTAGGATTTGTAATGGTTGGCTAAATCTGTCAATTCCCTGTTTGGTGCAGAATCCTGTGCCTGGTGTGGGAGTGTCTTGCCTGGCCTGTGAGTGGCTCTTGAGCGGTCACAGATTGCTGGAAGGGGAGTGGGGTGGGGCCAGGGGGAGAGCAACCAGGCTGGGTGTTCGGGACGGGCAAGGCCGTGGGGCCAGCCCTGGAGAAAGGGGTTGGCACTGAGGAAGTTCGTCTGAGTTGGGGGTGAGTTCAGAGCCTTGCTGGAGCACACCAGGTATCGGGGGAAGTTAGGAGCCCGAGGCTAGGTGGATGGACACCCGGAGGATGTCAGAAGGCATAGCAAAGGCAGATAGATGGTCACGAGTCTGGCGGGCGGGCACGAAGGAGCGGACCATGACGATGTGGAACAAGTGGGTACTTCAGGTCCAGGACCGCAGCGACAGGCGATGGTGGGAATGATGCGAGTGCCCCCAGGAGAGGCCCACGGGAAGGTTGTGGGGTGGGCGAGCAGGTGAACGAGCGAGGGCGGTGTGAGCCACCAGCGCTAGCGATCGCCGGATAACGGAGTCAGAGCCAGCTTCGCCTGGCAGCCTTCGTGTGCTGTGGCGAGTGAGGACCCTCGTCGCTCAGGTGGCTGAGGTTGGGAGTAGGGACCGGGAGAAGCAGTAGCTCCTGACGGCGTAAGAGTCACACGGGCAGGCGTTACGACGCAAGATCGTATGGAGTTTGCGTGACTTCACGGGACATGTGATCAAGACCTAGCTTTTCAAACTAACACCGGCAGAAGAGGAGCTGATCATACGGCCGTGGCTGCTGCCAGGAGTAACTCCATTGCCCTGCACACAGTTCGCTGTGTCCTTTTCGGGGCCGCGTGTCTTCGGCTGTCTCCTTGCGCCTCTCCCTTGGTAGAACCGCGGACTCTTTCTGGCGCACTTGGCCAGCGTGGCTGTCCCACAGCCCCTGTTTCCGCGTCCTTCCTCTAGACTGCTAGTAACGTCAGCTGAATTCCTCAGTCCAGCTTCTGGTTCTCAAGACCACAGTCTGGCTGGGCCTGGTCTAATCAGCTGTGACTAGGAGGGCGGGGTTACTGCTGACCCCAGAAGGGTGATAGTTTTCACTGGGCTCGTGAAGCACCCCCGAGGGGTCTGCCGCCTGACAAGAGGGTGGTCTCATCCTGTTTTATGCCTGAGAAACTTGAGGCTCCGAGAGATGAACACACGTGTCAAGGCTAAGTTGTTGGGAGTTGGCATTCCTGCCTGGATCTTTCTGACCCCAATTCTACACCCTTTACTCTCGGTATGAGCTCTTTTGAGTGTAGAGATGGAATCTTTTCTCCATTTTCTATTTACTCAAAATCACAAAAAACAGCACGTTTAGCTTTTAGCGTTTGCTCCCTTAAATGCGTCGTGAGTGGATGCCGATTGTCCAGTAATGCACTGGACTGAGATCCTGGAGGGGGGAAATTTGGCCAAATGGCTGGAAGATTTGTTCAAGCCTCATGTTTAGGGTCTCATGGGTACATAGATGTATACTTGAGGCCCCGCCTAGGTAGTTGTGTGTGTGTGTGTGTGTGTGTGTGTGTGTATGGATATGCATGTTTGGGGCCCCTCATAGGTACATATCTGTTTGGCAAAAGGCAAGTCTGGATTATTGGGCCAATGTTAATTTTGGGAGAGATTAAACACGTAGTTTAGCACTTGAGTAAGAATAATTAGGCCTTAATGGTTTTGATTTCGATGACTCATAGAATTGTAAAACATTTCTTTCTGTTCCTCTAATTTTGAGCCTTAGGATAGTGTTGACCTCCATTGCAGTTTCGCATTTGGCTCTAACCTCTTTGGTTACACAGAGCTCTTATTTCAGGCCACTGAGGATAGGAAAAACTCGTCCTGCATGTATTGTGCTTCTTAGAAGACCTTGCCGGGCTGTCCCATCTGCAAAAGACACCGAAGGATGTACATTCTGTCCCAGGGAGTTGCTAGGAGTTCTGATGGCATTGATCTTGTTGTCATCACCTATCTGAGACAATCAGAGCTGTGGCTTCATTTCTTCTAGGGCTCTCTCTCTGCTACAGTCCTCTCGCTGACCTGGTGTTGATGTTACGATAGCTCCAAGTAATGAGTACTTACTATATTCCAGATAGCCCACGTAGGAGTGAGCACCTACTTGGATTGTTTAATTCGACTTTCACAAAAACCCTAGGAAGTGGATCTTGTTACTTCCATTTTTCATTTGAGAAACAGAAGCCTACAGAGGTTAGTAACTCGCTCAGAGTCTTGCAACTTGTAAAGGGAAGAGCCAGGCCTCCCTCTGATTTGTCTTACCCCAAAGCCCATGCTCGTAACCGCTACAACATACTGTGGTTTATAGGTGTCATTTCTATCGCTAGTCGGTGGCAGGCTCAAATATCTTTGAGGCTCAGAGCCACTGCTTCTGGGTCAACCAGTATTTCTCCTGTTGTCTGGATCTGTGAGGTATTTCTGGCTTTCTCCATGACACTGATGTATCGTGGCTCTGGGTACTGAACGTAGGTAAACGTTGAGAGGTCCCTCGCTCCCTTTCCTGATTTTTCTTCCTTTAGCATACATATGTGTACCTACTTTGTGCTTGTGCATTTAAACATTTTTTTTTTTTAACGTGTATTTATTTTTGAGAGGCAGAGAGAGGCAGAGCATGAGCAGGGGATGGGGGGAGAGAGAGAGAGATACAGAATCTGAAGCAGGCTCCAGGCTCTGAGCTGTCAGCACAGAGCCCGACGCGGGGCTCGAACTCACAAACGTGAGATCATGACCCGAGCTGAAGTCGGACACTCTACCGACCGAGCCACCCACGTGCCCCTGTGCCTGTACATTTTAAAACACAAATCGCCTCCTTTGGGCATGATTGTAGAACCGGCCAGGCGTTTTTGTCATCATTTCTGTGGCATTAAAGTTAAGGCAGAGCCCCTTTGGAATTGCCTTTTTAATTGTTCTTCCTCCGTATTTGGAGATTTGTTACATACTCTTTCCTGAGTCATCTTGGGTCCATGGGGAGGTGCCCCTGGAGAGGAGCTACCTGGAAACACGACTTACAGGTTGTTCAGGAAAATGGGCCGGAAGCATCTCCCTCACACTCCACTCCAGAATGCATTCCTGTTTCCTAATACTACCCCCCAAGGAGAACAGTTACTCTTACCTTGTGGCAAGCCTGTCCCAACGATGTCTCACCCCAGAGCTTCCGGCTCCTGATACTTTTGGGTTAGTGCTCCCCGGCGTGACGCCTGGGTCCCCGGAGTGGAGATTCGCACTGGGAGCTCACAGCAGCACTTGACGGGTCAGGGAAGCCTTGAGAGAAGAAAGCTGTGTGTGCGTGTGTCTGAGCACACGCACGCACGCAATTGACCCGGCACGTCCCGTGTTCCGGGGCTGTGGAGTCCCTTCTCTCTGGTGGAACGTTCCTGGGTGAACATCCTTCAAGCTGTTGGGTTGTCACTGATGAACTTGGTGAAAAATGGGAGGGCCTTGAGAGGAATGGGGAGAGAGCTTCCAAGGATCTCTTCCTCTTACTGTAACATGGTGACCGGTGAAATGATGTGACTCGTTGTTGTCCTTTGTGTTTTCCTGTTTGCCGTCTGCTCCTGGAAGAGAACTGGAGAGTGAGTTTATTTGTAAAGTCAGCAGCCAGTAGGCCTGCCGTGAGTGACAACTAAGGGGGATGCTCTGAGTTGTATTAGGTAGAATGGAGTAGTACCTCTCATAATTCCGAACACATTTTATACAAAATTGGCGTCTGGTGAGAATTGTTTGATGCTCAGGTGACGGCATCACTTTGGAATGCGAGGACAGTTGTGATAATGACCCAGGGAGCTGTTTGCGCACACCTCTCCTGAGTCGGCGGAGAGGAACGGGGTCGGGGTGAGCCTGAGCTGTGCCCACCAGCACCTCCACCTAGAGGTCTCCTGTGGATGATGTTGGGGGGAGGGGGCAGGTTTATGGTGATTTATTTAAGAGGATTAGGTCTTGGTGAGAGGGGGGCAGGGTCACAGGGGAAAATCTGTTTACTGAGAGCAAGGCTTTTCAACTTAAAAAAATTTTTTTTCTTTAATGTTTACTTTTGAGAGAGAGAAAGACACAGAATGTGAGTGAGGGGAGGGGCAGAGAGAGAGGGAGACACAGAATCCGAATCTGAAGCAGGCTCCGGGCTCAGCTGTCAGCACAGAGCCCGACACGGGGCTCGAACTCACAACCCGCGAGATCGTGACCTTAGCCGAAGTCAGACACTTAACCGACTGAGCCACCCAGGCGCCTTTAAAAACATTTTTATTTTATTTATTTTCGGGTTTTCAGCTTTAGTGCTCAGTGCGGTGTTGCGGGGCTCCCCTGTATTGTGGGATGTTTGGCAGCCTCCTGATGCCCATAGCGCACTCCTCAGCCCCCGCCAGGTTGAGACGACCAGGAATGTCTCTGGACCTCGCTAGACATTAGTGGTGGCGGTGGTGATGGAGGAGAAGGGGCAGAATCGCCCCCACTTGAGAACCGTGGGCTTAAAACCTTCTAGCAAGAACAGTACTTCCAGACTTTGGGTAGTAAGAATATAAACAAAAATGTTTGCAAATACACGGTTCCTAACGTTTGTTTATTTTTGAGACACAGAGAGAGGGAGAGTGCGAGCAGGGGAGGGGCAAAGAGAGAGGGAGACACAGAATCTGAAGCAGGCTCCCGGCTCTGAGCTGTCAGCACAGGGCCCGACGTGGGGCTCGAACCCATGAACCGTGAGATTATGCTGAGCTGAAGTCGGGACACTAAAGCGACTGAGCCACCCAGGTGCCCCTGTTTGCAAATATTTTAAATTTAGTACTTAAAACTAAAAGAAAAGTTGCTGGTAAAATGAATAAGAAACCGCAGAAACTAGATCTGCTAGTTGTAGCATTTCAGGGACAAAGTCTTCGGTTGCGGGATTTGGGATTTATGTATGAAAATTTAGAAGGCTTATTCAGGTGATAAAGGAAAACTGCTTTGAAGTTCTCCTTTGTATACTTGAAATATCCCTTCCAATTTAGAAAATCTGTACTTTGAGCTGGAGTTGCAGAGATGCTACTAAAAAGTGTGGTATTTATAAAATGCCAAAAGAAGCCTTCTAAAGCTTTTACGAGTTTTACTGCTGAACGAGGAATCCTTTGTTTTAGCACGTAAAGGGGCAAGTGATTTCTCAAGTGTGAAATATTGGAATTCGTCAGACATGTTTCAGAAAGCACCTTACATCTACAAGTGAAGAGGTTTAGATATTTTTTCTTGCTTTCTTGTGAAACTATTTGAATAACCCACTTCAAGCAGAGGCCATAATGAATTTTCCTGAAGTTTATTGATGGTGACAGATTTAGCCCAGACTCTTCCATTATTTCTGTGAACTCATTGATGAATTAGTAAATTGCCAGCACAAAGGTCCTTTAGTTGAAAGAACGTAAATCCAATGGGAAATCGGGCTCATCCAAAAGTACCTTTGACAGATTTGCTAAGATTGATGATTTTGACTATCCCTAAGTTCATAGAAAACTTGAACTTTCATCTGCTGCCTTGTAGGTACAAGATTTTGAAAATGCACACCTACACTGGGTGGATGAACTTCAAAAAAATATTTTTGCCCTGTCTGCCAATCCCCTGCTCTTCTCTAGATTAAAGTGTCAGAATGTTCGGTGTGTGTCCTGAGCCTTTCTGTTCCTTTTACATATCTATATGGAGAAACGTAAAATGCAATGTTTTTTAAAAATTTTGTTACAAACTGTTTTTTAAAAATTTTAATGTAATTTAGATACTGTTTTATGGCCTGATTTTTTTTTTTCTCACTAAATAGTATACCTTGATTGTTCCATATCTACCTTACTTCTAATGACTGCATAATATTCCATAATAATAATTTTAAAAAAAGGGTGTACCATGAATGATGTGAATACACTTCATACTATTGAATTGTAGGGGCGCCTGGGTGGCTCAGTCGGTTAAGCTTCCGACTTCGGCTCAGGTCGCGATCTCAAAGTTTGTGAGTTTGAGCCCCGCGTCAGGCTCTGTGCTGACAATTCAGAGCCTGGAGCCTGCTTGGGATTCTGTGTCTCCCTCTCTCTCTCTCTGCCCCACCCCCACTCACACTTGTCTCTCAAAAATAAATAAAAAGAAATGAAAATAAAGAAACTTAAATATTAAAAAACACTATTGAACTGTACACTTGAAAATGGTTAAGATGGTAAATTTCATGTTATCTATTTTTGCACAATTTCTTGAAAATTTATTTTCATTTATTTTTTTTAGAGAGATTGCATGCGTGTGATTAGGGGAGGGGCAGAGGGGGAGAAAGAGAGAATCTTAAGCAGGCTTCACGCTCAGCATGGAGCCGGAAGCAGGGCTCGATCCCGTGACCCTGGGATCACGACCTGAGCCGCAATCAGGAGTTGGATGCTTGACCGAGACTCTCAGGTGCGCCACCACAATTTTTTTAAAAAGGACATACCATAATTGATTCAATCATTTCCCTGCTAATCTACATGTTTTCCAGGGTTCTGTTGCACCAGACATTTTTATATGCTTGCCTCTCACTTGAGAAGATTTAATACGTTTTCAACGTTGCCCCTGTGCCCTAAGATCAAGGACATGTTGTCCAGATACAGAAAATAAGATGCTTGCCCTTTTTCCTTTGGGACAAAAAACTAAGGAAAAGAGCCGTTTTTTTTGTTCTTTCTGGACTTTTAAGAATTTATTGGTTGTGGGTGTGCCTCTGGAGAGTGAGATTCCCATGGTGATCTCCTTAGCTGAAGGTTCCCTTTCATCACGCCCGAGCTCAGTGGGTGTCTGTCTAGGCAAGCCCTTGCCCTGGGCACCTTTTTAGTGTCCTACACCAGATTTCTGCAGAGACGCAGCCCAGGCAGCTGTTCCTGGAGGGGAAATGGAGGAGGACACCCCTCGGGAGAAGGTGCACGTCCAGATGTCCAGATAACGGAGTTCTGGTAGCCAGGTGTGGCCAGCCTGGTGACGCAGCTTACCCCATCTCGCCCTTGTGCGGGCTCAGGAGACCCTGGGCAGAGCTGAGCAAGCTGTTCCGGTCCTGCCTGCAGTGCTTTGGTTTATAGTGAACTCTTACCTCGAGCTTTTCTAGCAGAGCCATCATTGTGAAATGCTGACCTGAAGGACAGCCCTGCCCTTTACATTTGACAGTCTGCTTTCTAAAGAACAACATGGGACAGGTATTTTGGGAAGCTCTGTATATTCAGTAAGTAGATCTTGCACTGCTCTAGACCTTAGCACGCACGGCAAGTGAGCACAATTCTATTTTTGACTCTTGAGCAAAGAAAAAGCAGTGGTCATGTGGATTGAGTGGAGGAGCTTAATTTGGGTATGTCTGGTAGAGGTTTAGTCCCAGGGTGACCCGGCAGCCCGTGTCCTGTGCCTTTTGGGTCATTGAGGTGGTCTGGGGGGAGAAGAAGGAGGTCTACAAATGGTCTGGTCCACCGCAGCAGTGAGGGACCTGTCCCCTTCCCCCTGGGCCCCCACAAGAACCACAAAGCAAAGCAGAGCCCCCAAGCTGGAGTGCGCAGGAGCGTCTGGGTCACGGGGGACTCGCCAGTGTTGTGACCTCTGCCAAATCCTAGACCCTCTCTGAATGCCAGAGACCACGCTGAGCCGGTGGCGAGCTGTGGTTAAGTCCCACTTCCTGAGGAAGTGACCGAGGCAGCCCGGCTTTTGAAAGCTGCTTCACCCTCCAGCCCCAGGGGCCTAGAGGAGTAGAAATCACACGCGCACTGATTTTCCTTTGAGCAGGGGCTTTGAAATGAAAGGAGCCCTCCGCAGACGTTTTTGTTAGGTTAGTGCTCTGCTTTCAAAAATCATTTTACTGCTCTACTAGCGTAGTTAGTTCTGTGGATGTCCTATACTCTGGGAAATGAGAACCCTGAAGGAGCAGAACTAAGTGTCTTCCGTGAAGGTTTTCTGGGATTACGCTCCCATCTTGTGTGAGAAACACAATGATTTTTTTTTTAAAGGAATGTAATCGCTTGAATAACAAAACACCATCTTTATGGGATATTTAACTTCATACAGGAAGACTCAGGATGGAATTCTTAGGTAGTTTTCAAACAGGAAAATGTGGAAAGCTGGGCATTTTGGAACTTGTATGTGATGTTAGTAAACTACATAGGAAGATTAATATTAAATCCCTTAACTGCACTCGAAAGTGAAGAGCTGCTTCGAATGTACCCTTTCGTGGCTCGATATCATTTGTCTTCTAATTTTGTAAATACGAAATCGGGTATTTTTATTTTGAGTTTGTTTTTTTTTAAATGAGAATGTTTCTGATTGAATCTTTTCCTCTCCTGCTCCCCTCCCCCACACGCCCCCCCCCCCCCCAGCTTCAGCATATTATGCTGTATTTTCTCCTTTCTTTTCTTTTCCTTTTTCCCAAGCATTTAGATAGCACACGAGTTAAAAGCTCTGAAGTTAGCGACGTAGAGGTAAACAAACTTGAGCCTGACTCTTTCTAGGTAGGTTGCCACAAATAAAGAAGGGGTTCTTGTTCAGGCCTTACCTGAAATCCACCAGGTTGTCGTTCTTGAGCCGTATAACGTATTTCCTTGTTTTGTCTTTCATTTTTTCTTCATATTTTCCTTGCCTCTTCATATATACCTTTTACATTTTCTATAAAATAAAGTTATTAAGAGAACAGCGTTCACATTACCTTGTACGTTCTATTTAAAAGGACATTTTCCCAGAAGTGGAGCAGGTGCTTCAGAAATATAAACTCCTAAATAAAACTAAGTACCCTTGTCAGTACTTAACTGTTCTCACCTGGGCTTATCCAAACATTTGCTTCTCTTCCACCCAGAGGGCAGTTACTGTGCCCAGGGCCCCATTTCTTCACTGCTCTCTTTCACTAGAAGGGTAGTTATTACCCTCTTTAACAACTTCTAGGTATTTTTTTTTTTTTTTTTTAGACTTTTAATGGTACTTGCTATCTGCTTGCTAAAATCCCACCCATCTCAATTTTCTTGGTAAAGGAATTTTTTTTGTTTCCCCTCCTCTCTTTTTTGAGAAATGTGAAATGTAGTAAAAAGTATAGTATCAACTGTACATCAAGCACTCCCTGTTTGATCACCAGCCGCTGGTTTAACTGTGAATGTATGCATGCTGGGTTCCCTCACTCTCCCCTCTCCTCTCCCCTCCCCCCCCCCCCCGCACATTTTCGTCTCTTCCTCCCTTCCTTTCTTGCTTCTTTCCTTCTATTTTTTCCTCTTCCTCTTTCCTTGGACCTCTCCGTGTTCATCGGCGAATGAATCTCCTTCCTTCCTTCCTTCCTTTTAGAGGGACCTGGGACCCTTGTACTTACAAACATTTAAAAATCACCAGATAGGAGCACCTTGGTGGCTCAGTCGGTTAAGTGTCCGACTTTGGCTCAGGTCATGATCTCGTGGTTCGGAGTTCGAGCCCCGTATTGGGCTCCGTGCTGACAGCTCAGAGAGCCTGGAGGCTGCTTCAGATTCTGTGTCTCCCTCTCTGCCCCTCCCCTGCTCATGTTCTGTCTTTCTCTCAAAAATGAATAAACATTAAAAAAATTTAAAAAAAAATCACCAGATATATGAATTATGCTTTATCAATGGGGTTGAATAGTTCTCTTATACTTGAGTTTTGGTTTGTGCTTTTGCACGTTTGAAACCTATATATTTATTTTTAATAAAAAAAAAATGTTTATTTTTGAGAGAGAGAGGGAGACAGACACAGAATCCGAAGCAGGCCCCAGGCTCTGAGCTGTCAGCACAGCCAGACGCGGGGCTCGAACTCAAGAACCGTGAGATCATGACCTGAGCCGAGGTCCGGATGCTTAACCGACTGAGCCACCCAGGTGTCCCAAAGCCTCTTTATTTAAAATAGGAATTGACTTATAGGAAGTAAGCTTGACTCAAGGTACCTTAGAAAGGTGACTACGTACCTCAATATGTCTTTCTGACCAGCCCTTTTTTTATGGTCGACCCGTATGATTTCCTTTCTAATCCTGGCATGATATGATGTTAAGTGCCAGCCTCAACCAGTTTGCTCTTTCTCCTGAAGCTTGCAGAACTTCTGGGTTCATACTTTCTTTGAGCTGGGAGAAGTAGCTTATTGTTTAGATAAGACTTCCATCAGGCTGAGATCCCTTAGGAAAGTAGAAGTGAAAGAGTACTGAGACATCAGACGTGGATAAATAGAGATAAATACATTACACGTTTGTGGGTAAATGCTTATCCACAGACAAGCCTAGTTTACCGCAACATCTAGAATATGTCGTCTCGATGGATGGAATGACGGAAGTTGAACAGAAGGGTTATGATTTATGAGCATGAGTAAATGATTTTAATGTCTGTTGCCCTCATCTTTCATTTTACAACATCAGCTAAAAATACATCTTTAGAATTTTAAAGCAAATGGGTGAAACTCCACACTGTATATCTTAAAGGTTATTTTTTGAAGTGTGCTTATTTTTGCAAGAATTCTCCAGGAAAGGTCTCTCTCGCGGTTCCTTGCCTCGGCCAAATCTCTTTGGAAAATATCAAAATCTAAATTTAAAAGGGTATTCTTGAACAAATGTATGCACTGAATTAACATGAACATATGTCCAGCATGATGGAAACATGCATAGACATGGAAAGATATTGGTGAACGTGACAAAGCTTCTTACGTTGAAAATGTATATGTGTATTTATATTTATGTTTATGTGTGCATTTACAGGTCTATATCCCGAATGTTATCAGAGCTTACCTCTGACGAGTGGACCTCCTGGAGACTTTTGCTTCTATTTTTGGGTTTTAGAGGAGTGGCAAAGAGCATACATGTACTTGCCTTATAACAGATGCTTTAAAAATCCAGGAATGGGGCGCCTGGGTGGCTCAGTTGGTTGAATGGTCCGACTCTTGATGTCAGCTCAGGTCACGATCCCAAGGTCATGGGATCTATGCTCAGCACAGAGCCTGCTTAAGATTCTCACTCTGCCTCTCTGCCCCTCTCCCCTGCTTATGTTCTCTCTCCCTCTCAAATTAAAAAAAAAAGAAAAGACACCTCGGTGGCTCAGTTAGTTGAGCATCTGACTTTGGCTCAGGTCGTGATCTCACGGCTCATGGGTTCGAGTTCTATGTTGGGCTCCGTGCCGACAGCTCAGAGCCTGGAGCCCGCTTCTAATTCTGTGTCTCCTTCTCTCTCTGCCCCTCCCCTGTTCACACTCTGTCTCTCCTTTCTCGAAAATAAATGAAAAAAAAAAAAAAAGACATTTAAAAAATCTAAAAAAGAAAAAACAAAACAGGAACAAAAGAAAGGTATTTTGAGTAAATGGTAGCCTGTTGGCTTAAATAAAGCTTATTTCTTTTTTTTTTTCCCAATATATGAAGTTTATTGTCAAATTGGTTTCCATACAACACCCAGTGCTCATCCCAAAAGGTGCCCTCCTCAATACCCATCACCCATCCTCCCCTCCCTCCCACCCCCCATCAACCCTCAGTTTGTTCTCAGTTTTTAAGAGTCTCTTATGAAATAAAGCTTATTTCAAGGATGCTACCTGAGCATTCCAGGTAAGAGAGATTCTAGTGGTGTGGCAGTGTTCACACACGTTTTGAATCTAAGAAGTTCTAACGGCTGGAAGGTTCCTGGGGTGGGAAGTGGAGGAGATGGAGGGGTGCGGGTGGCCTGCCATTACTGTGACAGCTCACACAGAAGGACTCAAGGTTCCGCGGTTTGGGGATGAATCGGTGGGGTCCTTGACCTGTTCCTGTAGTGATCGGGAGAACCAGTTGGTTATTCCAGGTTATTGGATCTGCGCTTTCTGATTTGTATTTCAGATGGGGAAGAAAAAAAAAAAAAAACCAACTGGAAGTTTCTGTGCGTTACTGCAGACCTCAGTGAATCTTTGCCGATCACGGAATACGTTAACCGTGAAGTCTTAGAAATGAGATAATTGGGAAGCTGTGTTTTTTTTGGTCCTAAGTGCCTGTAGCTCGATCTTTTAGAACTGTCTGAAGACCTGGCTTACCTGGGAAATGGTTGGCCTTAATATTTGCTTTCTCTTTAAAGGGTTTGGCTTATGCTTCTCTTGTGCGTAAGCCAGAGAGAGAAGCGATGGCGTGGAGTCGGGGTCGAGTTGTTTTTACTTCTCCGTCGATCAGCTCAGTGGTTCCAGAATATCCCGATCGTTCAGAAACTCCCCAAGATGTTCACCGGGTGTATTGTGTTTTTTTTTCCCTCGTCCTGTGTTGACCGTCTTTGGTAGTGAGGGGGGAGAACCATTTCCTGTCAGACGCCAGGGAGAAGGCAGAGCAGCTACGTAGCCAGCCTGTATCTTGCCGGCCCCTTTGTGGCAGATTGCTGTCGTCTGCTTCTTACAGCCCGTCGTTTCCCTGGTCGTTCTCAGCACTTGATAATTAATTTATTGAAAAGTTTTGTTTAATATTTATTATTTTAGATAGAGAGCACAAGAAGGAGAGGGGCAGAGAGAGGGGGAGACACAGAATCCGAAACAGGCTCCAGGCTCTGAGCTGTCAGCACAGAGCCCGACGCGGGGCTCGAACCCACGAACCTCGAGATCCTGACCTGAGCCGAAGTCGGACGCTTAACCGGTTGAGCTGCCCAGGCGCCCCTCTCAGCACTTTTTTTGATGTTTTATTTATTTTTGAGAGAGTGAGTGTGAGCAGCAGGGGGACCAGAAAGGGAGGGAGACCGAGGATCTGACGCAGGCACTGTGCTGTCAGCAGCGGGCGTGATGCGGGGCTCGAACGCATGAACCAGAAATCATGACCTGAGCAGAAGTCGGGTGCTCAACCGACTTAGCCACCCAGACACCCCTGAGCACCTTTGCAAAGAAGCATAAATATGTGATCTTCATCACCGAGAGCCTTTCCTCTGGGAGGGGTTGAAATAATAAAATAAGTGAAAATAATATTCTCACTAATCAAATCCAATAAACCATGGCTCATTCTGGGTGTTAATTGGTGAGGCTTTAAGATTATTGACCTCCTTATCCTTCTGTAAGGAATTAATTAATCATTTGCCTTTTCTGCAGTTCTGATCTCCGCCAGACCCCTTTCATTTCCATTAGGCTTGAGGTCTTCCTCTGTGTTCAGGCCTTTCTTGGCATTCTGTGAAATGAGCTAGTTTATCCGTTTTCTCTAGATATTTTGCAGTTTTATCTAGATGAATACTCGGCCCTTCCTGGAATATTTTAGAAATTAACACACACGAAGGCTTTGGGGGTTATTGGGATCCTGAGATGCATTGTGGGACCTGGAGAGAAGTCTATATTCTGTAGAAAAGACCAAAAGAAACTGTGCCCAACCTTCCCTTTGTTCCCCCAAATCCTGTGGCATTGGGCCAGTGAGCAGAGGCTCCATTTGGGCTCTTCTGTGTAAGTTGTCCTTAACATTTGACCCACACTGGCTTGCCCTGCTTGGATTGTCTACCGGATTGCACCAGTCATATCCGGTAATGGTGGCACTCTACAGAGGGGTAGGCATTTTCTGGATGCCCGGCCATCTCTGCTTTGTGTGGGTCTGCTCGTAGGCTGCAAATGAATACTCCTTTCTTTACAGGGAAATTTCCCAAAAGGCATGGGAGCACCTCGGAGATGCTCTTAGAAGAACAAGAGGGTCGGGAGGGCAAACAGATGTAAACATTTCATACTCCAACCCTTCTTTGTGATTCAAAATGTATACCAGTGTATTAAAGGTCTCAAAAGATGGTGGGGATAAAGATTTAGGGAGTCTTGCGAGGGGACACCAGTTTAAATGTTGTTCAGCCATTGGACTCTAGAATCTTCCCGTCTGTAAACAGACCACACTTTGGGAAACGATGAGGCGGGAGGCGTCTTGGTCTGTTGCCGCCCCCCCCCCCCCCCGCCACCACTCACCGCTCACTTGCCCACTGCCTGCACCTCTTCTCCGCCCCCCAGTGATGTCCTCTGCGTAGCCTGAAATGTGCGGCCGTGGGATCATCTGAACACAAACGGATACGTGCTAACAATCAGGGCTGGGACAGACTGCCGCTTGCTAAAGGTTACCAGCACTCCACTGATCCATCAGCCCGTTTCCTTAACGAGGGTCGCAAGAGGGATACGGCTCTAAAATCTTCATTTTAAAATTTGCCCTAACTGACTTGTCCTCCCTGTTCCTCTCCGTTCGGTGTAGATTTTTTCTTTAATTGTGGTAAAATTTGCGTAACGTGGTGGGGTTTTTGTTTTCACCGTTCGTGAGTATACAGCCCAGTGGCATCGAATACATCACCGTCCGCCAAACTTGTTCATCACCCACCCCCAGCAAAAACTCTGGACCAGTTGGACGATAGCCTTCCCTTCCCGCCGTCCCCCGCGCCGGTAACGTCTCCTCTGCTTTGCGTCTCTGTGAATTGGCCCGTCGCGGGCACCTCCCCGGAGTGGAAATGCAGCAGTTTTTATCTGGCGTGTCTGCTGGGATCCAGTGGGAGCCGTCCCCGGTGCCTGGGAAGGAAGCTGAGGAAGGAGGGTGGCGGCACATGCCTGGAACACCTTCGGCATACGCGTCCAAGTGGCTGCCTTTGTATACCTCTGCCTCTGCAGAGTTTCCTGTATCTCTTCCTATAAACCACTTCACGTCTTTCTTTAGAGGTGCTTTGTAAATGAAACAGCACCGCGTGACGTACGCGAAGGTTAGACCAGTAAACGGGGCAGATCGAAGCAGGTTGGGGGTGCTCGGTTAGAGGGGTCTTCAGGAGGCTTTGAACCGGAGCAAGGCAGGTGAGGCTCGGGAATGGAGCGTATGGAAATAAAGGAGCAAGGGGGCAAGCTGGGAGACCAGCCCCGAGCCCTGTGTGACCTCACGTTTTAAAATGGGCAGCCTGGTTAGCTAGACAGGAAAAGGATACTGCAGTTCTTGAAAGGGCCGTGGTTTTGTTGCGGGGTCAAGTCTTAGGTTGTAAGCCTTTTTCTGTGTTCTGTTTCTCCCTCCACCAGGGCTTGTACAGAAACACGCAAAACGATTCTCCAGGTTGGAATTTCTCTTTGATACTGGCCCCCGTCTGAGGGGCAGTTGACGTTTCATTACGTGTGCTCTTGGATTTGGTGGGCTTGTCGGAACAGTCCGGCCGTTTCCGAATTAAACCAGTAACTTTATAAGCTGTGTCGTTTTCTAGAATATAGATAATCTAAGCTGAACCGTCCTCCATACCTTTTTTTTTCTTCCTTTATTTTTAACTCTGCCTGAGTAAGGGTCTTCTAAATGCATTGAGGTTGGGGGAAGAGAGACCTAAAAAAGAAAAACGCATTTACAAATTCTTTCTGAATATTCATGAAACCTAATTTTGCAATAAAAAATGACTATTTCTGGGTTTTCAGTTATAAAACATTTTTCCAGCAAATAATGGAATATGCCGTATTTCACTGTAAACAGTTTTGAGACCACGCTAAATGCAGTGACACCCTAAGGGTTACCATTAGTGAACTGTTTTCTAATTGTGACAGATTTGCATTTACATTAGGAAAAGCCACGAGTAGGTTTTATACCTTTTTGGAGACAAGCTTGAGGAGCAGAGTGATTTTTTTTTTTTTTAAGTTGTTTCTATGGAGAGAAAAGACTTGAAGTTAAGGTGGTTACTTAACTATTTCTAACAATTTTAATTTTTTTGTCAAAGTAATACATGCACATAGATTTGGAAGAATCCAACACTATTTTTTAGTCCTCATCCCTGTGAGCAGTTAATTTTTTTTTTTTTTTAATGTTTTTACTTATTTTTGAGACAGAGATAGAGCATGAGCAGGGGAGGGGCAGAGAGAGAGGGAGACACAGAATCCAAAGCAGGCTCCAGGCTCCAAGCTGTCAGCACAGAGCCCGACGCGGGGCTCGAACTCACAGACTGTGAGATCATGACCTGAGCTGAAGTCGGACGCTTAACCGACTGAGCCACCCAGGCGCCCCGAATTTCTACTCTTTGATCTGGTCTTCTGTTATTGCCTCTCTCGTTTCTAAGTAATATTCTTATACTGCTGACTTGGGATTTCTTCCATTGTAGATATTACCTCCTGACTACTCTGATGGACGTTACGAGCCTCGACTGTGTCTTCTCGTCCGTCCTCTAACATTTACTGGACATAGGTTCCTGAGCAAGATACTTAAACTTTATCTGCCTGGTATATGAGACAGGAATAATGATGATGATGATAATGATGATGATGATAATAATGGCCCCCAGGCCTGCCTTTAATGTTGCAGAGCAGAGCCTGGGGCAAGACTACAAATGGAGACCAGATGGCTAAATATTTAAAAGGTGTAATGAAATATTTAAAAGGTATATTTAAATATTTAAAAGGTATATACCATATACCTAAATATTTAAAAGGTTTAAATCAAGCTGCATCTTTGGCCTAGTCCCTGTCCCCACCCAGGGCCTCGAAGCCTGCCTCCTCAAGACCCAAAGTCTGAACGCAACCTGGTCCTCGGAGCAGCCGGTAGAAGCCGGGCCTGACCTCCTGGACCCAGCCTCTGGCTCAGGCTTCCCAGGGAGCCCGGGGGGGCTGGAGTCTCCTTCCAGCATAATTTTCTCGAACTTCTCTCACTGAGGATTTCCAGGCATTTGTAAACCTATCCCTTCTGTTCAGCTGGGAGTCAGGGAGGTCTGGCACCCCAGGGCAGAGGCTGTGGTCTTCGTACACACACCATTTCCCCTCCTCCCCCCTTCCCCAACTCTTTCCCGTAATTCCTGTTCACTCAGCCAGTTTCCAAAATTAAAGGAAAAAAAATAACAAAACTCCTAAGAGACTGAAGAGAAAAAACAAATCTCTGTGTTTTGGTACTTTAGATAAATGGCTGTCTAAAGCACAAGCCCAGGGCAGAGGCTCCTTTTGTCTGGAGACAAAGGTGCTGAGTGCCCCAGGGGCTGTTGGGATTCAGGAGTAAACCCCGCCTGGGGTGCCTGGGGTACCTGGGGTACCTGGGGTATGGGAGATCCCAGACAGTTGTTTCTGGTACCTCTTACCTTTTTAGTGTTTTTGTTTTTGTTTTTAGTTAGAGTTTATTTATTTTGAGAAAGATACAGAGAGCAAGCAGGGGAGGGGCAGAGAGAGAGGGAGGGAGAATCCCAAGCAGGCTCCTGCGCTGCCACGTGGCAGGGCCAGGGGCAGGATCTGGATCCTATGACCCCGGGTCATGACTGGAGCCAAAATCAAGAGTCGAGACGCTCGACTGAGCCACCCGGCGCCCCTTAAATTTTTGATGTTCTTTAACTTTGCTGTGGCGTGGACTGTTTTCATTTGATGTGCTCGGCCATCAGAGGTAGAGGGTTTGCAGGTTTCGCAAATAAAACATCCAAGATGCCCAGATAAACAATGGAACGTACTTCTGCGGAAAAATGAATCATTGTTTATCTGAAATTCACATTTAACTGGGCATCTTATATTTTATCTGGCAGCCCTGTGCAGGCCCTTGTAGGACGAGACTTCGCTTCCTTAGTCTTGGGAGATATTCCTGTAGCTTTTCTCTGATAACATCCTCTCTTTGTTTTCTTTCTGTCTCTCTCTCTCTCCCTTCCTTCCTTCCTTCCTTCCTTCCTTCCTTCCTTCCTTCCTTCCTTCCTTCTTCCCTCCCTCCCTCCCTCCCTTCCTTCCTTCCTTCCTTCCTTCCTTTCTCATGTTTTATTCATTTTTGAGAGACTGGGAGAGAGAGACAGAGTGTGAACGAGGGAGGGGCAGAGAGAGAGACGGAGACATAGAATCTGAAGCAGGCTCCAGGCTCTGAGCTATCAGCACAGAACCCAACTCGGGGCTGGAACTCAGGAGCTATGAGATCATGACCTGAGCTTAAATAAAGTTGGACGCTTAACCAACTGAGCCACCCAGGCGCCCCTGGATTGAACTTTTAATGTTTGTGCCTTGTGCCTTTCATTGTCTGGATCTCTTTCTGCTTTCTGGGAGACACCCTCATTTCTTTGACCTGACTTGTGTATTTATTTTTTCCCATTTCAGCTTTTGTTGAAGTTATTTATTATTTCTAAAAGTTCCTTCTTCTCCTTTGGGGGCTTGTGTTCCGTAACTTCCTGCTCTTTTTTTCTTCGAGGCTACTCTCTGTGTATATAGTCTTCCATTTTCTCAGCATTTCTGTCCTCTTTTTGTTTTTTTATTCTTTATTTATTCAGGTCTCTTTCCTGTTGGAGGCTTTCTCTCTGGTCCGGCAGTCTGAGTTAAGGATGAGGCTGTGAAAAGCAGGTTGGAAGCTCTCTGACCTGCTTTTTGGGGATGGGAGGTAGTTCTCTGATCGCTCGTGGAGCTGGACGTTTCATTGCAGGATCCCACTAGTCAGCATCTGGAATCTTCTCACTGGAGCTTTTGTTCCTTAGGAGACTCGTCTGTTCTCCTGCCTGGGGAATAAATGTGGCTGTTGGCATTAGGGATGGAGGAAACGAAAGGCCACAGGCCGGGCTTTCTGTCCCCTACTTCACGACACGGTGCTTTGAACCCCGAGCCTGCTCCGTGACTTGGATGACCCGGCCACCCGGGGAGGGGGTTCCCTGTTGCCCTCCCCCTGGCTGCCCCAGCTCGCAGGGCGGCGGGGGATTGCACAAGGGCTCTTTAGCCACTCCTTGGACCCACTCCTCCTTCCATATGTGGTATCTCCTTCTCCGAGCCTAAGGCCTGAGCTTCTTTGAAGTTCCCTAGGACTAAAGTCCCGTCTCCACGGCAGCCTCCTGCATGACCTTGGGAAGTGACCCCGCTGAGCCAGCTGCCGCTCTCCTGTCCTCTTCCTTTTCCTAAATCTTTGTTGGTATCTTATGCTGGGCGTGACTCTATTCTTGCTGTCCTTTCCTCCTGGGCATGTGATGTAGGTGTTTTTTGGTCAGGATGTTATTTAGAGATGGAGTTCACCCGTGTGCGGTGCGGTGGTTTTCAGTGTCCTCACAGAGTTGTGTGACCATCTCCACGGTCACCTGGAGGACTTTCCATCCCCCGCAGAGAAGCTCTGTGCCCTTTAGCTGCCCCTCCCCAGGTCTCCCAGCGCCCCCAGCCCTAAGCAGCTGCCAGATACTTTTGGTCTCTATGCGTTTGCCTGTTTTTATCTTCTTAAAAATACTTTCAGGGTCATCCCTGTAGGATTTCAGGAGGGAAGGGAAAGAAACTCATGAATCCAGTCAGCATTCTTTCATGGGAAGCTCTTTGCCTTGTACAAAATACCAATATACAAAAACACTCTGCCTGTTTCTCTACTTCTGTGTTCCAAGGATTGGCTAAAGCACCTTCTGACAGACATAGGAATTTTACTCCATATTCTCTCTCTTTCTCTCTTTCCTTCTTTTTTATTCCCTCGTTTAATGTCTTTTCTTGACCTGAGCTTGGATCTTTTGGAACCAGGAATTGCTTAGCCTGGGTCAGTTGCCTTCATGTCCTTTTTGGCTTCTGGTGATTTTCAAGTGGCTGAGGAGTGGTTCTAGAGGGGAGTTGACCCGGAGCTGGAAGGTGAGCCTTCGAATCCAGGCCCCCAAGTACCTTCTGGGTCAAGGAAATGGAGGCTGTGTGCTTGTGAAAGTAACTGCTTCCAGTCACTTAGCGAGTTTTTTTTTTCCCTCAAGATCCTTTTTAGGTAATCTCTACACCCAACGTGGGGCTCACGTTCACGACCCTGAGATCGAGGTGCACACTCCACTGACTGAGCCGGCCTGGTGCCCCTCAGTCACCGAGTAGTTCTCACTCACATCCATCGCTGTTCAGTGAACACCTCCTCCTGGGAGAGCATTGCTAACGGGTCGCTGGAGACCATGGCCCGAACCAGTTAGGGAGAGAAGACAGACACAGTAACAGCAGCACCTTGCATAAACGGTGACCAGCACACCTGCAAGATTAGGGTCACAAGTTCGTGTGACCTTAGGGACCGTCCTGAGTGGGCGCTGACCTCTTCTTCTTGGGGTGCCTGCCAGGGAGCCCTTGCCCCTGGTCGCCTTGCCTTCACAGCTGCCAGACCCTGGTCCTCTTTCCCGCCTCCAGGGCGGCCTCCCTTCCTGTTTCCCCGAAGAAAGGGCACCCGCTGAACTCCCCAGAGAACGGGAGGACTGTGGGTAGAGAACTCTGCAATGTGATGAGGCCTTCTTAGCCCCCTTTTGCTTTGACTTTTCTCTGAGCCCAGTCTGTCCATTCCTGTTCTTCTCCAGCTTCTCCTGGAGTGTTGGCTCCTGGGTATAAGACTTGGGTACTGCTCCTCTGGCCGGGGCTTCTGGCCAGGGGGATTGTGCTGAGGGCTCCTGGCACGGCTTTCCTCCGTCGCATCCTGTTGTGGGTGCTCGTGCTGGCGCTCAGCCGTCCACGGGGCCCGGTGCGTGAGTCAAGGCCTGGTGGGGTGTCAGTCAGCGTGTGAAGATGGTGTAGAGGGGTGGGTTGGGCCAAGGTTGGGCAAGGAGCGGTTGAGACCACAGCCAGTCCTTGGTCATGCTTGGCTGGGAAAAAGGGTTTCGAAATTAGGAGAAAGGGTTACGGGACAGTCAGAGAGACCTCTTGAGGTGTTTTGGCCTGTGAGTTGAAATTTTGCTGCCTTTTGAGAGGAAACTGTGTCTTCGAACTCCAGGTGACCCTAGCAATGGCCGATGGTAAGACTGGAGGCACCTCCGCGTTAGGAGAAAGGCCATACATTTTGAAGTGAGATAAGATGCAATAAGGAACCAGGGCCATCACCCTGTAAAGTACCTCCTTTTCCTCCAACCAAACCATCGTCGCCTCCAGCCTTCTTTACTTTCTGGCCTCGAAAACATTTATTTGGTTTTCCTTTTTTTTTCTGTTTTGTTTTACCATTCTAACAAATCAACAAAGAGGAAGGAAATAGCATATTTTACTATTGGAAAAAAGATTTATCTCGAGAGAGCAAGTGACCGGGGGAGGGGCAGAGAGAGAAAGAGAGAGAGAGAGAATCCCAAGCAGGCTCCGCACTGTCAGCGCAGAGCCTGACACAGGGCTTGATCTCATGAGCCTTGAGATCATTACCCGAGCCCAAATCAAGAGTCGGATGCTCAGTTGACTGAGCCACCCGGGTGCCCTGGGGACAGCGTTTTCAATTTTTTTTTGTAAGTTTATGTATTTATTTTGAGAAAGAGTCAGTGTGAGCTTTAGTGGGGGAGACGTAGAGAGAGGGGGAGAGGGGCGCCTGGGTGGCGCAGTCGGTTAAGCGTCCGTCTTCAGCCAGGTCACGATCTCGCGGTCCGTGAGTTCGAGCCCCGCGTCAGGCTCTGGGCTGATGGCTCGGAGCCTGGAGCCTGTTTCCGATTCTGTGTCTCCCTCTCTCTCTGCCCCTCCCCCGTTCATGCTCTGTCTCTCTCTGTCCCACAAATAAATAAAACGTTGAAAAAAAAAAAAAGAGAGGGGGAGAGAAAGAATCCCAAGCAGGCTCCATGTTGTCAGTGTGGAGCCCCATGTGGGGTGTGGACCCCCGAGCCGCGAGATCTTGACCTGAGCTGAAATCAAGAGTCGGACACCTAACCGACTGAGCCACCCAGGTGCTCCCCCCAAAATAGCATTTTAATGCCGACATGTTTGTGCTTTCCACGTATTATTTATTTTCATTTATACAACAACGCAGTGCAATGGCTGTTACTCTTAGTTCCCATTTTGAACTCCCCTTTTGAGAGGGGAGAGTGATGTGAAGGAATAGACGGGAAACTCTGTGGAAGATACTTGAAATGATCGTGGGATGTCCGGTCAGAAATATCGCCCAGGTCCTTTGACTGGCTATCTCAGCTAGAAATAAAAATTAGGTTTGAACCTCCCTGAAGTGAGAGGCGTGCCCTCCTCTCCAGGTTTTCAGTTAGTAAGAGCAGGTAGCATTTTTTGCTCCTGTTATTTTTGTATACTCTTCATGTAAAAATTACTTAGTTAAGATGGTAAGTTTTGTGCGGCACCTGGGTGGCTCAGTCGGTTAAGCGTCACAGTCTCACGTTTCGAGGGTTGGAGCCCCGCGTTGGGCTCTGTGCTGACAGTTCAGAACCTGGAACCTGTTTCACATTCTGTGTCTCCCTCTCCCTCTCTCTCTCTGCTCCTCCCCACCCCCCCAAAATTAAACATTATAAAAAAAAAAAAGGTCAATTTTGTGGAATGTGTATTTTACCACAGTTAAAACAAAAATTAAATGTCTACCTTGTATACCCTGTGTGTGGGCCGTTCCTTACATTGGCCTGGTGATACGTGTGGATTTTGGTGCACGACTGGGAGATTATTCTAAGGAAAGGGCAGAGGACTTGCCGTTTATCGTCATCAAAGTTTGGAACAGCAAACCCCATTTACATTGCTATCGTGGAAGGAAAGACCGGCCTTGTTAGTGTCTAAAAGCATGGTGAGAGGTGTAAATAGTTCATTTATTTCCATGTGACTTGTACAACCAAACCTTTATTTAGGGGAGACCTATTGTTTTTATAGGCTGTTGTCTTACACATGAAATTATCAGTGACCCACTTGTCACATTACTTGCCATTGGGCAGAAAGAGACTCCCAAATAAATCATTTAACATCTTTGGCCACAAACTGGGGCCAGCTGTAGTAGCAGAAGATCATCTCTGTCATTTTGTGTGCAGAAAGCATGGAATATGTAAGCTTTGGGAAATTCCCTTCCCTCCCCTCCTCCCTCCCTTCCTCCCTCCCTCCCTTCCTTCCTTCCTTCCTTCCTTCCTTCCTTCCTTCCTTCCTTCCTTCCTTCCTTTTTTTTTGTTTTAAAGATTTTATTTTTTAAGCAATCTCTATACCCAAAGTGGGGCTCGAACTCACAACTGGAGATCGGGAATCACAGGCTCCACCAACCGAACTAGCCAGGCGCCCCTGGAAGTTCTATTTCTGATAAACTTTGGTTTAAAAGTTGCTAAGTCATTTTGATTAGTCAGTGGCTGACCTTGAGGCAGATTCTTGGTAAGAGGATAAAGGGGAAAATTAATCTCCACATGTAGAGAGCGATTACGTAAACGCTTTGGGAATACCGTGTTTGTAATGCTTTGGCCGGCATTGTTTGCAAGGTCAGGTGTGGAGGTTACCCATCTTCTGCTTGTCCCAGCCCCCTCTTTACATTGTAACCCCCCCCCCCCCCAAGCTGGCTCTTCATTATCTCTCTCTTACTCGCTTTTAAAAACACTGAAGTCCCTGGTTTCTTTAGATTTACTCTGTTTTTACCCGCTGCCCTGTTCTGTCCCAGCAGCCCATCCAGGACATCACATTGTATTCAGTCATCACATCTCCTTAGTCTTTTCTTGGCTGTGATGCTTTCTCGGGCTCCCCTGGTTTTTCATGACCTTACAGCGTTTTGAGTAGTGGTCAGGCATTTTGTGGACTGTCCAGCAATTGGCATTTGTCCAGTGTGTTTCTTGTGGTGAGGCTGGGGGAATGTGTTTCTGGGATAACATGTGTTCTCGTCACATCAAGGGGATGTGCTATCCATGTGAGTCCTCACTGTTGATGTTGACCTTGGTCACCTGGCCCAGAGAGTGTTTGTCAGGCTCTTCCCCTAAATTTACTCTTTTCTTCCCCCCTTCCATCCCGTCCTCTTTAGAAGAAAGTCACGTAAGGAGTGGGGAGTTACTTTTCACCTTCGTAAGGACGGGGCATCTATATAAGTTATTAAGTTATTTGGAATTCCTCTGTACAGGAGATTTGTCTGCTTTCTCCCATTTATATTTTCAGTCTTTAAAAAAATTGTTTTTTTAATGTTTATTCGTTTTTGAGAGACAGAATGAGACAGAGCGCAAGTGAGGGTGGGGCAAAGAGAGAGGGAGACACGGAATCCGAAGCAGGGTCCAGGCTCTGAGCTGTCAGCACAGAACCCAATGCGGGGCTTGAACTCAAGAACGGTGAGATCATGACCTGAGCTCAAGTTGGACGCTCACCCAACTGATCTACCCAGGCCCCCCCCTCCCCCCGTTGTTTTTTTTTTAAAGATTGAGAGTGAGAGCGTGAGCAGGGAAGAGGGGCAGAGGGAGAAGGAGAGATCATTGCCTGAGCTGACATCAAGAGTCAGATGCTCAACCGACTGAACCACCCAGGCTCCCCTATTTTAATCATTTCTATCATTACGGACTCATGGGTTTTTATTTTATACTTTGAGATATAATCCAGTATTGCTTTACTTGTTGCTCAAATTGTACAAGCTTTGGCCATTGGGAGCTTTTTCAGTTGATCTGTGTGTTCCTTTGACAAGCCCCTGTCAATGTAGCTGTTTCGTTTTGGGGCACTTTCGTACTTCCTGGCACTCCCAAGGTGCCCCACGTTCTTCTCGTGCATTTCCTGCCAGATCCTAGAATCAGCCATTTCTCCAAGGAACCCTGCCTGGTTCCTTTTAGTGGAAAATGGTGTCAGAAACCAAGATCCGTGTACTGGGTATCCCTACTTTTGGTCTTTGCAAGGCATCTGCCCTAGCCCTGGGCTCACCGTCTCAAGTGACTCACTTTCCTCTTCCTCTTGTCGAACCTTTCAATAAGACTGCGCAGAGTTGGTTTGTGTAGCTTCAGGTTTTAGAAAACTACGTCAATACAAAATCATTATTTCTTGCGTGGGGAGTTAAGCTGCTTTTTTATGTGGTCTGAGCTCCGGTATTGACACTAGATAGAAATCTGGCTAACGGGATTGAATTTAGGTTGATGATATTTTTGGTCTGTAGTTTGTATCTTTTAGTATAGGTCCCAAGAATTTTTACAGATTTGTGAATCTTAGGGAGATAGTTAAAAACTCATTAAAATTAAATTTTGAGCATTTGGTTTTATGAAGGCAACATAAATCGATGAAATCAAATGGACTTGGGAACTAGAGATTTGCATTTGTCTTTCCCAGTTTACAGTCTAGCCTCGATGACAGAGAATGCCAAGAGTAGTGACAGTTAAATGAAGGAGATTAAAGTGTAGGTGGCTGGAATAATATAACATTTACATCTTCAGGATGTAATTTCTTCTGTATTTGATCTTTATGGGAAACGCTATACCAGACCCACTTTCTTATTGAGTGTGGGTCTCAAAACACATGGAGGTATATATTATTATTTTTTTTTTTGTTCTTCACATCACGTTAATTATTGGTTGTTCTTTTTTTTTTTTTTTTTTTTAAATAGACTCCACACCCAGTGTCGAGCTCAATGGGGACTTGAACTCACAACCCTGAGATCAAGGCCTGAGCTTAAACCAAGAGTCGGATGCTTTACCGACTGAGCCACCCAGGGGCCTGACTGATTTTTCTTTATTAACTAAGACTCAAAACTTAAGAGTTTTATATAATTCTTGGGGCTCCGGTGGGGAGGGTGCTGAGGTTTCGGAGGAGGCACAGCTCTCAGGTCTTGACCTTCTCCAATGTCCCACCATTTCAGAGGACAGAGCCGCTGTTTGTGGGAAATGGTGCAAACTCTGAAGTGCTGTGTGTGTGTGTAAACTGTAGTTGTGCACTGGTTTGGGGGCTGTAGAGATCAGGTGGGCTCAGGCAAGGGCAGTGCCCCTGCGCCTCTGCTCTGGGCATCTCGCCCATCCGCCTCTCTGGTTCTGACCTGGTGGGTCATTTAAGCCCCAGCCTCCAGCTCTGATCCCGACTGAGGCTCATTCCTCGGCCCGTGGGTTCTGTGCAGGACCTCCCCCCGGGCCCCTCAGTGCCAGCCTCCCCACCTGAGGGTGCTGCCCACTTACTGTCTTCCCTTCCCTCGCTCAAGTCCAGATACCCGGCGATGAGGAAGGTTAGCGATCACAAACCGTTCTCCACAGTGGGTCCTGAATGCGTGGCCGTGTAGGTGTCCTGGCCATAGCGGTGGGTCTCCCGTCTGGTTGTGGGATGAGAAGAGTAGGAAACACCCCTTGAAATTCTCTGACCAGCGGCCACTCCTGCTCGCTGTGCTTTATGCGCTGTGTGTTTGATGATGACGACCTTCTCTCTAAATAACTACCAGTCCTCCCCTGTCCCCGGGGTCGCGTGCAGGTACCGTTTGCTCACCTCTGTGTTTAGGTGGAGAATTTTCTGACACAAAGAGGTCAGAGCAAAGGGACGGTAGGTGTGGAAGGGGTATTCTGCCCTCCCACCCGTTGTCTGCGTGTTGTGTAGCTGGGACAGTAAATGCTCAGTCTTTCCACCAGGGTTTGTTAATAGAAACCAACGTGTTCCGGGGACTGTGGTATGGGTGGGTTTTGTACGCTCTTGCTTGTTACTATCAGCTCAGTGACAAAGCACGTAGGTTGGTCCGTTATTTCCTAGAGCGGCAGAAAGAAGTAGATAGGACGTTCATCATGTCCCTCCGTGCCTCCGTCCGTTATTCATCAGAACACCTACTCCTTACAGCTGGTAAGCAAACCATGTGGGAAAAAGTTTAAACTTCGTAATAATCAATAACGTAGAAATTGGTATATAGTAAGTTACCTTTTTGCCACCTTCGGCATTTGCTAATATTATTAATATGAAGTCGAGGGACAAGAAGCACCTAAAGAAATTCTGATGCATAGTGGCAGCAGCAGAAATCGGTAGAGCCTTTTGGGAAATCATTACGGGACCTTTGGTCAGATCAGAATTTGGGGAGTCCTGCGTTCCTCTTTTCAGACACTTAGAATATTCGTAACTAGCTGGCTGCCGAAAGGAAGTCTGTTCAGTGTAGAAAAATGCAGCTTTTCCTGGGCATGCTTACTTCAGCCTTGTGTTTGTGAAAAGCCTAATAAGACCCTATGGAAGCCGCGTGTATGTCACAGTGTGTAAAATGCTGCCCGAAGGTTTTCAAGGTTTTCCCAGAGAAAGTGAGTGTCACCGACATAACTACAGTCGGGACTCAGGAGGAACAGGCTGGGAGGGAACACTTGGTCATATGGTTGGGGGAACCAAGTGGAAAACCGGCGGTTCAGAAAGAGGACTCTTCAGGTAGAATTAGGGCTGAATGTGGAGATGGCAGGGTTCTGTGAATGTGCGCTGTGGCCGGGACCCTGGGAGCTGCTGCCCTTGCCCTTTGAACAGAGGTAGGTGCAGAGTCTGACGGGACCCACGGGGGAGGAGGGGAGAGCCAGGGAGTCGGGGGAAGCCTGGTGGCCTCCTGGCGGTGCTGCGGGGTCCACGGGAGGGAAAGATGGCCGGTCGGGGGATGAAATTCTGCTGCAAGGCCACGGGCAGCGGGAAAGGACACAGGCGGTGGAACGGGCACGAGGCAACGGGGACTGGGAATGGGCCGTCGAACGGAGTGTTTTCTAGCTGCGAGGCACCTGCTTGATGTCATCTAGTAGCTACACGCTATTAAATGATTGTATGTGTCTTCATGAAACTGTTTTGAAATTATTGTAACTTACAGAAAAGTTGCAAAAATAACGCAAAGAGTGTCTATGTACCCTTTCCCCAGCTTTCCCTGACCACCTTGCATAATTGTAACACTGATCCAAACTGAACAATTACCATTGATCTAACACTACTGACGATTACAGGCTGTACTCCGGTCAGCAGTTTTGGGACTGACTGTGGAGGACAAGACGTGCACGGTTTTCTTCCTCTCCAGCCTCTCGTGTACAGTCAGAATTGCGTTTTCCCATTAACTTCGGCTAGTTCTTTTCTTCCCTTTGTCTTCTGCATGCCGATACTACTCACCGTGATGTAGTTAGGTTCTTTCTTACAGTTGCTCTTCCGTTTGGGGCCTCCCATCATTGCTGGTTGTCTTCCCCGCCTCCATTTTCATACAGTAAAGTTCTCTGGGTTTTAACAAATGCATAGAAGTGTGTGTCCACCCCCAAAATTGTGATGCAGAGTAGTGTCTCCCCCCCGCCCCAAATTCCTTCCTGCAGCCCCTGGATTGTAGCAGTGGTATCAGGAGAGTGGATCGCAGAGGGGCCGGCAGGGATCCGGAGGTACAGAATTTGTCCCAGCGATCCGAGTCCTTGACTAAAAGCAGCATGCCAGGAACCCGAAGAGGTCTCCCCTGGTGCCTGCCATCTCTGAGGCCAATTGCAGGGAGAAAAAGGGACAGAGCCGGAAGGAGGGAAGGGGGAAGGTGAGGAACCACCTCCGTCCTCTGGCAGCGTGGGAGTCAGCAGTGTGGAAGAGAGCATCGTGAAGCTGAGTGAGACGGGGGAGGCGGGGCTCCCTGGGGGATAAGTGCAGGGGTCTGCTCTCTGCCCTGGAGACCGTCTTGGCCGCTGGAGAGGCCTCCGTGGGCCCAGCAAAGGAAACCTTCATGGCTGAGCTTTGAGCGCTTGGATCTAAGGGTGACCTTCTTTGGGGGGGTGACGCGGGACGTCGGCCGAGGATCGCAGGTTGAGCTTTGGGAAGGGCTGAGGTTTGTAGAGGCCCTTTGCTTATGTGGAAGGACGTTCCCCTGGCTGTTCCTGCAGGGCTGGGGAGAGGGGACGGGCCAGGAGGGCAGGGAGGAAGCTGCTGGCATAGCCTTGAGGACAGTGCGGATGTGCAGGAAAGCTGCTGTGTTTTATTCTTGTATCTCCCAAGGTTGTGCCCTGATTAAGTGGTGCTGTGTTTATATTCCCAGAAGGGTTTTGAACTTTCACATCGGTTCTATTTCACATCGGGAACATCCAGTATTAACTGAAGAAGGAAACACACTTGCTTGGCCAAAGTATCTGCGTATCGAGAATTGATGCAAGGATCATACTGAGATTAATATGAGGATTTAGTGAAACAAGTGAACATCTATTCTGGATAAATAGCAACCATATCTACTAATTTCTTGTTAATTCATCCAGAATCAACAAAACATACATTGTGTTCTTTTCACCCTGTGTGTAAAGTGTCTTTTCACGCACCACATGGTACCCTGGTGTAGGCTGTGTAGAAAATGTGCTTCTGCCCTTGGAGGGGGGAGTGGTGGGTGCATAACCAGACCCCCAACCAGTGCAGAAAGGTGGGAGGTGGTGATGCCACAGGTCACACTTCCACCCTGTGGCTGCAGAAGAACCTGTAGACCTACCAGGTGCTCTGGCTTATTGTTAAGATTCATCAGGGTCTGATGAGTGTGGAGGGAAAAGGTAGAATGAACATTTTCCTTTAGCATCTTGTCACTTGCAGGGAGCCTTCAAATGGCATGTAATTCTTTTTTTTTTTTTTTTTTCAACGTTTATTTATTTTTGGGACAGAGAGAGACAGAGCATGAACGGGGGAGGGGCAGAGAGAGGGAGACACAGAATCGGAAACAGGCTCCAGGCTCTGAGCCATCAGCCCGGAGCCTGACGCGGGGCTCGAACTCCCAGACCGCGAGATCGTGACCTGGCTGAAGTCGGGCGCTTAACCGACTGCGCCACCCAGGCGCCCCGAAATGGCATGTAATTCTTAAGAGATTCTCCTTAGATCCATTTGTTACTGCTTGGTTTTCTTCAGAGCTGTGCACACTTTGGTGTGCACGTGTGTGTATATGTGTGCGTGGGTGTTTTTATTACGATCATTTGTTTTCATGTTCTTATTTTTTGAGAGAGATGGGGAGAGCGTGAGTTGGGGAGGGGCAGAGAGAGACGGAGACAGAGGATCTGACAGACTGACAGCAGTGAGCCCGACGTGAGCCCGATGCGGGGCTTGAGCCCAGGAACCTTGAGATCGTGACCCGAGCCGAGATCAGGAGTGGGGCGCTAACCTACTGAGCCCCCCAGGGGCCCCAAGGCAGAGGTTCTTAACAGCTGCTCCAGGGACTGAGCTGATCAGATTTTTTCCCGTTCTTGGAAACACCACAAAACAGACATCTGTTCCCAGCTGGTTTAGGCCAAGTGCAGAAGTGCGGGGCCGACCTGTGTAACTGAACCTGCTTGGTATTTGGAATGGAATTGCAGTGAGAAAATATTTTTCTTTTATGAGCAATTCAGATTCAAGTGGGACGGATAGAAGTGCAAGGCAGAAGGTCAGTTGAGGATAAAGGGATGTGATTTCTTTCTTTCTCCCCTTCCCTTTTTCTTCCCCTGTTTTTTTTTTTTCCTTATTTTTGTGGATGGGAGATATAATGGTGGGGAGCCCAGAGAATACTAAAGGTGAGAGAGGTGCTGTTGATAGAGGAAGAACCAAAGGTCTGCAGGCTAGGATAATGGGGAAAATGTGGGCAGCCAGGAGAAAGCAAGTCCCATTTATGTCTTTGAAGACTTGGTAAAAACCAGGAGTGCTAGATTCATTTTCTAGGAGGAACAAATTGAATGCGAAACACTGCTTAATGTTAACATGTTGTAAGAATGTTATATATGTGTATATATAATATGTATTAACATGTATGTTATATGTGTTTATGTTCAGTTGGGGGGGGGTAGAGAGAGAGAGAGAGAAAGAGAGAATGAGTGGGAGCGGGGCAGAGAGAGAGGGGGACAGAGGATCCAAAGCAGGCTGTGTGCTATCAGCACGGAACCCGATGTGGACGGGGCTCAAACTCAGGAACCATGAGATCAAGACCTGAGACCCAAGTCTGTCGCTCAACCACCTGAGCCCCCCCAGGCACCCAAGAACATTTTGTATTTGAAGGAAAGGTAAGGGGGTTAGAAATACATGTTAGACTCATTACCCTGTTGAATTATTTCTTTAAAAAGGGCTTCAGGGGGCGCCTGGGTGGCGCAGTCGGTTAAGCGTCCGACATCAGCCAGGTCACGATCTCGCGGTCCGTGAGTTCAAGCCCCGCGTCGGGCTCTGGGCTGATGGCTCGGAGCCTGGAGCCTGTTTCCGATTCTGTGTCTCCCTCTCTCTCTGCCCCTCCCCCGTTCATGCTCTGTCTCTCTCTGTCCCAAAAATAAATAAAAAACGTTGAAAAAAAATTAAAAAAAAAAAAAAAAAAAAAAAAAAAAAGGCTTCAGTGTCCACACAGTGCTAGAAAATAGTGACAAATGTGGTCTCCCCAAAAGAATAACAGACGTTGTATGATTTTAGTTGTTCTATGGAAAGTTTGTATAATACCTACAAGGTGGTCAGTATATACTAGGATTATGATGATTCAGAGTTTACTGGTTTTCATGAAAGAAAAGGTTAGTTTCCGCATGTAAACGGGAAATCCGACGTTTTCACTGCTCAGATTGACTTTGCATATGTGTTTTGGAGCAGAACCCGGACCGGGTCAGGCCTGCATTTAGGCCGGGTCAGGCTCATGTAGGCACATCCCTTGGGATTATCTGAAGTCAGTGTTCACTGGGAAGGTGACACCTGGGCCTTGTACGCTGCCATTCTCTAGTTTAAAGCTGGGAAACTGTTCCACGAAGAAGTGTCTTTTATCGGGAAGCGTAAGAAGTATGATGAAGGGGTGAAACAGGTTTCCTTAAATCTTTCTTTTGACTTGGTAACTTTGGACTTTTGCCAACAAAGACGAACGAGCTTTCTATAATTTTAGGGCTTTGGTAACAAAGGAAATGTTTGGTCTGTGTCATAGGAGAGAATCAAGTGATCATGTGACAGACCCGAGTTCTTTCAATTTCCTTTTTTGTAAACAGGCCTCGCATTCTCCCTGCAGATACTTTCACTGTCTTTGGGCGAAAGGGCATTCTACATTAAGCGCAAATGCTGTTAGTGAATTATAGGTTATTTATATGGGGTTTAGGTTTAAATTAAAAGACTGTTAGTGCCTTTGAAGGAAGGTATGTTTTATAGAGTACAAATGAAATGAAAGGCATTGTTACAGTAAAGCTAATTCCGTCTGATAATCAAGCTGTGCAGGGAAAGAGAAGCTAAAGTCAGCCCTTTATTACCTTTCTTTTATAAAAGATCACCTATTTAGAGAGAGAGAAAGAGCGAGCTGGGGAGGGGCAGAGGGGAGAGAGAGAATCCCAAGACCCCGTGCTGCCTGTGCAGAACCCAGCCTGGGGCTCGATCTGACGACTGTGAGATCATAACCTGAGCCCAAATTAAGAGTCGGATGCTAACCCAGTGAGCCACCCAGGTGCCCCTATTACCTTTTAAAAGAGAAGTCTGAAATTTACCTTTGTAACCTTTTCAAAACAGTGGTACCTAGGAATTGGGGTGAAAAATGGTGAACACTTTCAAATGTAAACCTCACTCTTTGTCCCTGATGTAACTGGGAAGTGAAGAGGGAGTGAAACATCTTCTTCCCCTCCAAGTGGAAAATTTGCTCTGGCCTTCCTGAATGCGGGAAGGGAACGGCTAAGAGGCCCGCGTGATTGTGGGGATGGAAAACACTTCTGTAAACCATAGAAGAAGTGTGAAGTTACAGAGAGCGGGATTCATTACATGATTCTACAAGCCCGCAGAGGTGAGGCCTTAACATGACTCTACAAGCCCGCAGAGGTGAGGCCACCGCCGGGTGAGCTTAGGTTTCTGGCAGCACGGCTGCTCCTGTGGGGCCCTGCCCTCACGCCGTCCTGCCTGTCCTGGGTCCTCAACCTTCGCATCCTTCAGGTGAACTAGGAGGGCCGACTCCTGGTTTTCAGAACCACTGCTGATTCCCTCTTACCTCTTCGAAATGTCCCGTTGTTTCACCCTCAAGTTCACCCTCTTCCCGCAAGAGAAAGTGTCAAACTGAAGCGACACAGGTGGACAGGAGAGCGGGGTGTGGGGGCACGTTACCGCAGAGAACGAGTGGCTCCTGTGTCAGGAATGTCTTCTCCCCCACCCCGGGGTTCCTCTCTGGGGTTTTCCAAACCTTAACTCTGCTTTAGTTGGGCGGATAGGAAAAGATACGGGCAGCGTGGTGGGCACCATCCTCCAGCCCGAATGGCAGGTCCCTGTCATGTAAACTGGAGAGGAAGAGGGTGAGATCCGTTTACTAACCTTCCAAGGATTCCTGGGTACCTGCCAGTTACATTGCAGCCCGCGGCTGTCGTTTGTTCAACAAGCTTTGTTTCACGCAGGACCTTTTATCCTTTCTTGGGATTGTGTGTCCCGGGCCCATCACCCGTGGGTATTTGAATGGCCTCTTGCGTTCTTTTTGTTCCTGAGCCGACTGCCCTCTGGGACGAAAGATGCGGAACTGGATGATGTGTTTTGTTTACCCAAATTACAGGAGGAGGGCACGTGTCATAAAGCCCGCGTCACCGTAAAAAAGGGATGGGGAGACCGAGGCAGAGCCTAGTCACCACCAGGGACGTCTAGAGCCTGGGTCCAAGCTTTGGATAAATGGTGACTTAAAAAAAAAGTTTTCAGGGGTTTCCTGGGTGGCTCAGTCGGTGAAGCGTCCGACTTCGGCTCAGCTCATGATCTCGTGGTCCGTGGGTTCGAGCCCCGCGTCGGGCTCTGTGCCGACAGCTCGGAGCCCGGAGCCTGCTTCAGACCCTGTGTCTCCCTCTCTCTCTGCTTCTCCCCTGCTTGTGCTCTCCCTCTCTCTCTCAAAAATAAACAAACATTAAAAAAATTAAAAAACAAAACAGTTTTCAGACCATTTCACCTCCGGTGGGAGTTGGGTGGTAGTTCATTATTCTGTGTCTTGAGTTCTTTAAGAACCTCGATCTATAAACGTTGATCAGCATGGTTGGTAAAGTTCGACCACAGGGACGGATGCTTTGCTAATGGTGATTTGATGGTGAGTTTTCATTTGTAACTGTAGTTTGCTGCTTAAAAATAACAGTAGTGACGTTCAGGGATTATTCCTAAGTGGGTGGACTCTTTCGTGGGTATTATCTGGCAGATGGAGTTTGCATTTCCTGTATTTTGCAGTTTAAATGTTCAATTTCATTCTAAAAGGAAGACCGTAATCACAGACGTGCCTCGTCATGGATATTTTCACAACGATATTAGCCTAGAACTGTTGATGTTTTCTTCCCTCCGCACCTTTTATCTGGGCTCTAGTTTGATGCTGGGGATACAGTTTCCTGTCCGGTCCCACAGGCACCTTTCTGAGACAGTGCTGGCCCCGGGGTGTTTCCTCTGGGCTAAGCCGGCCATCTAGGGAAAGTGCGGTGACATTCTTAGTTCTGTTCTGAGACATGTGAATGCAAGGTGAGTTGTTCTTTAGCTTATCCCTGTCGAACCTGCGTGTTGATTTCATCTGTATGATTTTTTTCTTTCTTTTTTTTCAAATTTTTATTTAAATTCTAGTGAGTTAACATACAGTGCAATGTCAGTCTCAGGAGGAGAATTCAGTGATTCATCACTTCCATTCAACATCCAGAGCTCATCACAACAAGTACCCTCCTTAAAATACCCATCACCCGACTTCATCTTTTTTTTCTGTTTTTAAGTATTTTTATTTTTGAGAGAGAGAGAGAGAGAGAGAGAGAGAGACTGAGCGTGAGTGGGGGAGGGGCAGAGAGTGAGGGACACACAGAATCCGAAGCAGGCTCCAGGCTGCCGAAGTTGAACGCTTAAACGACTGAGCCACCCAGGTGCCCCAGATTTCATCTTTAATAGTAGTTTTTCCCATCCAGATTATTAGAAGGGTTTGGATGTGTCCCACAGTGAGTGACCAAGCTGAGGGGGATGTCTTAGTACTGCTGGTGGATTTGTGGTTTATGTGAATTTTCATGGGGATGCATATTGTCACCTCAGTAGAAATTCTACCTTGACCCCGGTGTAGTTATTTTTGCTAGGAATGCACGATCTTTTACAGATTATACACCCCACCCAAAAAAAGTCATTAAATACTTTAGTAAAATGTGCAAGACGATCTCTCAGTGATTTAAAGCAGATTTTAATGAGGAACAGCCGTTAAGTATTGAAAAGGAAAGAGTCTAACTCTGGAAAACAGTATGGAGGTTCCTCACAAAACTAAAAATAGAACTACCCTATGACCCAGCAATCGCACTACTAGGCATTTATCCAAGGGATACAGGTGTGCTGTTTCGAAGGGACACGTGCACCCCCATGTTTATAGCAGCACTATCGACAACGGCCAAAGTATGGAAAGAGCCCAAATGTCCATCGATGGATGAATGGATAAAGAAGATGTGGTATATATATATATATATATATATATATATATATATATACACAATGGAGTATTACTCGGCAATCAAAAAGAATGAAATCTTGCCATTTGCAACTATGTGGATGGAACTGGAGGGTATTATGCTAAGCGAAATTAGTCAGAGAAAGACAAATTTCCTATGACTTCATTCATATGAGGACTTTAAGACACAAAACAGATGAACATAAGGGAAGGGAAGCAAAAATAATACAAAAACAGGGAGGGGGACAAAAACATAAGAGACTCTTAAATATGGAGAACAAACAGAGGGTTACTGGAGGGGTGTGGGAGGTGGGATGGGCTAAATGGGGAAAGGGCACTAAGGAATCTACTCCTGAGATCATCGGTGCACTATATGCTAACTTGGATGTAAATTTTAAAAAATAAAAAAGAAAGTTTAAAAAAAAAAAGAAAAGGAAAGAGTCTAGGAATATGTATCTATAAATCAGGCTGATTCTTCCATGGAATGTTGCCTAAAATTAGCTATGGCCCCCTTCCCTTCTACATTGGTTTTTTTGTTTCCTATTTTTCCTCTCTTCCTGGTTGCTTGCCTCCATCCACTGCAGGGAGAGGGAATAGGCCCTTAGAGATTCCCTTCCTTCCTGAGGATCCCAGAGCTAGTGAGTGACCGGGGCTGGGTCTAGCCCCGGCTTCCGGTTAGAAATCCAGTGTGCTCGTGCCTGACGTTGTGGCGTGGTAGTCATGTAGCGTTTATGGTGTCACAGTGAGTGAGACATTGCCATCTTCAGTCAGCTGACAGGCTAGTAGGAACGAAGAGACAAATGTATGCCGTGCTGCATACCAGAAAATACTGGAAACAGGTGGAGTGCTCTGGGGTTCAGGCAGGAGAGAGATCTCTCTCACAGTGGAGTTACATCTGATTACGTGTCCTCTGCAGGTGGGCAAAGGGTGCCCTTTAAAGACCCCAAGCATTTCACGTGTTTGTAATCGATCCTTCCTCTGTAGTAATGGCCGTGACTGTCCATTTCCCTAAAACTGTGTCCTCCTACTGCCCAGGGCGTTGCTGACATTCACAGAACGTTCTCCGCCCCCATCTAGCCCCAGTGCAGAGGAGAAGACCTCCCTTCTCCCAGGCTCTGCCACACCCTGGGGTCCATGTTGCTCCACGCTGAGAACAATGTCATGGCAGGGTCATCCTCAGCCGCCACAGGCACGTGGACCACTGTGCTGGATGAGTGGCAATCAGGAAATGGCTGTGTGTTACCTTAACCACCAAAAGCAGTGAACCAGAGAGGGAAAAAGAAGGGACGTTATACTTTTCTGCCAGGAGAGTATTTTTTTCCCTAACATAATAGAGGAAAGTAGGATTCAATAAAAACGGATGGAATAAGCTCCTTAGGATTTTTTTTTTTTTTTTTTTTTTTTTTTTTTTAAATCTCAGGTGGAACTTTATTAGCAGTAGACATTATGTGATGGGTTGGGATGCTCCTTTGTTCCGTGGGCGGGTCGAGATCTGTAATTGGTTTTTTGGTTTTTTTTTTTTTTGATTGTCATATATTTCTTTTAATGCAAGAGGCCAAACGTGGTGGTGACTGTAATCGTGCTGATTTTGCCAGGAGAATCGAATGGTGTTGAGATCGAAATAGGTTCGGGAATAGCTTTTTGTGAAGACAGTGTGATGAGTCCAGTGATGCATGGCAAGTTTTCTGGGTGTTACGTCGAAACCTACTCTTCGTGCCGTCCCGGTTCCAGTCAGCTTCCTTCTTGTTAGAGAGGTGCCATGCTGGGAATGCTGTGTGGCATTCTGGAGAAATCAGTTTGAAGCTGTGATTACCCAGGCTTTACCCACGTTCTCTGGACGTTTGTTCACTCAGAGTCCCCTCGCTGTAAGAAGGGTAGTTATCAACTTGCTCTCTCCCGGTCATCGTCACTGTGTTTGTGTAAATCCTATAGGGATGTTTATCCCATCGTTACCAAGTTTTCCTTGCTGATGGAATTGTTTCTGTTCGCTTAACAGAACATCTGATCAAATTCATGACCATGGGGGATATGAAGACCCCAGACTTTGATGACCTCCTGGCAGCATTTGACATCCCAGACATGGTCGATCCGAAAGCAGCTATCGAGTCTGTACACGAGGACCAGGAAAGTCACATCAAGCAGAACGCCCATGGCGACGAGGACTCCCACACACCGTCCTCTTCCGACGTGGGCGTCAGCGTCATCGTGAAGAACGTTCGGAACATCGATTCCTCCGAGGGCGCCGAGAAGGACGGCCACAATCCCACTGGCAACGGCTTGCACAACGGGTTTCTCACTGCGTCCTCTCTCGACAGTTACGGCAAAGATGGATCGAAGTCCTTGAAAGGAGATGCGCCTGCCTCGGAGGTGACTTTAAAAGACTCCACGTTCAGCCAGTTTAGCCCCATCTCAAGCGCTGAAGAGTTTGACGACGACGAGAAGATTGAAGTGGACGACCCACCGGACAAAGAGGACGTGCGTTCCGGTTTTCGGGCGAACGTGTTGCCGGGGTCGGCCGCCCAGCAGGACTATGACAAGCCAAAGGCGCTCGGAGGGGACGGTTTGAGCAAAACTGGAATCTCTCCTTCAGGCAATGTAGATAAAAACAGAGTCGTTAAGAGAGAGACAGAAACAAATTCCATAAATCTGAGTGTTTACGAACCTTTCAAAGCCAGAAAAGCAGAGGATAAGCTGAAGGAAAACTCTGAAAAGGTGCTTGAAAACCGGGCCCACGACGGGAAGCTGAGCTCGGAGAAGAGTGAACCCAGCCTCGGCAGCGTCGCGCTGTCGAGGTCAAAGCCATCGTCCAAGCTGTCCTCGTGTATAGCTGCAATAGCAGCACTTAGTGCTAAAAAGGCTGCTTCCGACTCCTGCAAGGAACCGGTGACCGAATCACAGGGGGCCTCTCCGTTACCTAAAGAAGCAAACGATAGTCCCAGAGCCATGGAGAAGTCTCCTGAATCCCAGAGCCTCATCGACGGGACAAAGAAAGTGTCCCTGAAGCAGCCCGATAGCCCCAGGAGCATCTCCAGTGAGAATAGCAGCAAGGGGTCTCCATCCTCTCCCGCAGGGTCGACACCAGCAATCCCCAAAGTCCGCATAAAAACCATTAAGACGTCTTCTGGGGAAATAAAGAGAACAGTGACGAGGGTGTTGCCAGAGGTCGATCTCGACCCTGGAAAAAAGCCTTCCGAGCAGGCGGGGCCCGTGATGGCGTCTGTGACGTCTCTCCTGTCCTCTCCGGCTTCGGCTGCCGTCCTCTCCTCCCCGCCCAGGGCGCCTCTGCAGTCGGCGGTGGTCACCAACGCAGTCGCCCCTGCGGAGCTGACCCCCAAACAGGTCACCATCAAGCCCGTGGCAACCGCCTTCCTCCCAGTGTCCGCCGTGAAGACGGCGGGATCCCAAGTCATTAATTTGAAGCTCGCTAACAACACGACGGTCAAAGCCACGGTCATATCCGCTGCCTCTGTTCAGAGCGCCAGCAGCGCCATCATCAAAGCCGCCAATGCCATCCAGCAGCAAACCGTTGTGGTGCCGGCATCCAGCCTGGCCAACGCCAAACTCGTGCCAAAGACTGTGCACCTCGCCAACCTTAACCTTCTGCCTCAGGGCGCCCAGGCCACCTCCGAGCTCCGCCAAGTGCTAACCAAACCTCAGCAGCAAATAAAGCAGGCAATAATCAATGCAGCAGCCTCGCAACCACCCAAAAAGGTGTCTCGGGTCCAGGTGGTGTCCTCCTTGCAGAGTTCCGTGGTGGAAGCTTTCAACAAGGTGCTGAGCAGCGTCAACCCGGTCCCAGTTTACATCCCCAACCTCAGTCCTCCTGCCAACGCAGGCATCACGTTACCGACCCGCGGGTACAAGTGCTTGGAGTGTGGTGACTCCTTTGCCCTGGAGAAGAGTCTGACCCAGCACTACGACCGACGCAGCGTGCGCATCGAAGTGACGTGTAACCACTGTACAAAGAACCTCGTTTTTTACAACAAGTGCAGTCTCCTTTCCCACGCCCGCGGGCACAAGGAAAAGGGGGTTGTGATGCAGTGCTCCCACTTGATTTTAAAGCCAGTCCCAGCCGATCAGATGATTGTCTCTCCGTCGAGCAATACTTCCGCTTCGTCCTCTGCTCTTCCAGGCTCCGCGGGAGCCGGCACACACACTGTAACGAAGATTCAGGCTGGCATCACCGGGACAGTCATATCCGCTCCCTCCAGCACACCCATCATTCCAGCTATGCCTCTAGACGAAGACCCATCCAAGCTCTGCAGGCATAGTCTGAAATGTTTGGAGTGTAACGAAGTTTTCCAGGACGAGACGTCGCTGGCCACACACTTCCAGCAGGCTGCAGATACGAGTGGACAAGTAGAGTATCCCTTACATTTTGGTGTTTCGGTGACAGATCTGTAGACATGAGTGCTCTAGACGATGCCCTTGATTTTAGGGGTGGGAACTCAATTAAATGGGAGTGCACGTGTGTGTGTGTGTGTGTGTGTGTGTGTGTGTGTGTGTGAGCGCACGAGGGAAAGGATTGTCTTCGGAGGCTTGAACAACGTTGAAATAACGAGTCTCATTTTACAAACAACGTCTTTGGAAGACAAGGTCTTTTTTGACAGAAACTCTCTGTACTAGTTGAGTTATGGCGCCTTAGATGTGGGATAAACGCGTTCTTAATTGTTGGGTCACCGGTATATGTGTGGGAGGTCTGAGATGGGGCCACTTGTAGTATCCTGCCATTGTATTAGGTGTTCAAATCAGGTTACATCACCAGCGTTCCTGGTTATTAATGACAGTTTGGGGATTAAAAAAAATTCCTGTTACTTATAATTACTGCCTTTTACAGTTAAACAGACTTACCGGTACCCACTTAACATGGTGTGCCTGCTTACGAGAGACGTTGGTCCAGAAGTACGTTCAGTAATAGTCCCCAGTATGATGAATTTAACCTGCAAGTGGAAAACCATCTCCGCTTGAACAGAATGCCTTCGCGTTTCTTCATAGCTTTTCATTTTTATTTTTATTTATTTATTATCTTTTTGGGCGCTGAGGTGTAGGTTGATGTTGGTGACATGCAGGTCACAGTGGACGTCAGTGAGCCCTTTTATCTCCTATCATCGTCTTCTCTCCACGAGCCACCATTTGGCCAATGGATCGATCAGTGCGTTTTACAGATACGTGATACTTACCATTTGGAACTAACCGAACGTGTTGAATGAACCAAATTCAGGCTAGAGAGACTGTATGGTTTATTGTCCAAACGAGGAAACTCAAGGAATTGGAAGGGGGTGCTAGTTTGCGCCACTACTGGCTCGGACTTCTGTTTGTGAAGACCCAGTGGTGATCCGCTTTCCTTTATTTGCCGCTGTCTTGTCGCCTGAGGTTGATGCTGTGCTCCAGAGGTCTCTTAGAGCCGCCGTGATCAGTTTCCTCAAGGGCCGCTGCTGAGTTCTTTGTAGGATTTGAGCCTGGGGAACAAAAGATCAAGAATACCTCAATAATTTTTTGTTCTCTGGATTTGCAGTTTAGTGGAGGTGGAAATGGTAGAGAGTTTTGAGAGCATCCTTGCAGCATTGGATGTTACGTGTCCTTGGCCCAGACAGTGGAGCGCTCCACAGAGCGGCCGACTAGTTCGGGCAGGCGGCGGCTGACATAGCTCTTCTACTGTGTCCTTGTGACAGCGCCTGGGGTCTTTCTGGGTGCCCTCTGACCTCGTCACTGCTTCATCAGAAGGGTCCTGTTTCTTCGTGTCTTAAAAGGATAGCGTTAAAAACAAACAAACCCATTTCTTTCATTCTGTTTGTTCTCTTGCCTTGTTTCTACGTCTGCTGGTACTCTCCGTGGCGTGGCAGGGTGAGTCCTGGCTTCACAGGGTTCTCCTCACGTCTCGCCTCACCCCTGCGTGCTGGTCAGGATCTGGCATTTGGAGCTGTTAAGTAGTCCTCCCGTAGTCTGTTCTCTTGGGGAACCTTTGTTTTCTCGGAAGGGGAAAGGACGTGGGCTCAGAGAAAGGACTTTCCCTTCTTCCGTGTATTCCCCCAGTTTTTGTTCTCCGTTGACCGTTGAGGCTCACCAGCCAAACTAGCGTCAAACTGGGGTGGAGATTTCCCTCGGAGAAGGAGATTTACATCGTGTGTGTGTGTGTGTGTGTGTGTGGTCGCTTTGCCTCGACTTCTGCGTTTTGCTGGGACAAGTGTATAGAGTAGCTCACGTGTTTCACCTGGAATACTTCGGAATGAGTCATGGCAGAATAGCTAACTCTAGGGCCAAATATGCACTGAGCTGAACGTTCCCCTTATTCCGCTCCCCCCCTACCGCCCCCTGTTGTCTTTTCTTTCCCCACCTCTGCCTGGCTAAGTGTCCACTCAGCTCATATTTATACTCGGAAGCCTCGGCTGCCTGCACATCCAGGCGTGACTGGTTGGCAACATAAACGTGTCCCATGGTCTCCTCCTCCTGTTCCCCATCTCCCCTTCTCTTACTGGAGTCCTTGCCCAGAAGGCCCCCCTTCTTCATCGCCGTTCTTCTCCGACTAGGCCAGAGGAGGGTTCTCCCGCAGACCCAGGCGGCCAGCCTTGTCTCTCGCTCAGCGGCCTAGCCTGCGCGGTGGTCTGTGGGAACGTTGCCGCTTCGTCAGCGCTCGGTTTAATTAAGCCCACCCCGAGTCTGTTCCATAGTCCGGGACGTTGGTAAGATCCATATGGCTGTTGCTGTGCTGGCCTCAAATGCAGCGGAAGCCAGGAGGGGTCCTCACCCATTGCTGTCACCCGGTGCGGGATCAGGTGACCCTGGTGGGAGAGCTGGGGGCCGCAGACGGGAAGAACAGAAGAGAGAAGAGGGAAGGTTCTTCGTTGTGTCTTCTCCGCTTTGCCGTTCCCGAGACTCTTGGCCAGTTCACGGTTTGTGGACTTCCGTTGGGAAAAACCAGTCTGGCTGTGTGAACCGGCCCCTCCCCGAGAAGGGCACTTAACACTCGTCTTCTAACAGAATGTGGAAGCTGAGCTAATGGCACCTCAAGTACCAGTCTCTCTCCCGGACCCCGTCTTTCCCCTCTTGCCTGCCGCGGCCAGGTGTTTAAAACGTGTACTTTCCTCTTCTCTTCTGACCTCCACGTTCTTGGTGATCCACCCGTGAACTGAGAGAGTGGACTGCCTCCCCCGAGTAGGGAACCCCTGTGGCTCCCACCCCGGCTCTTGCTTCTGGAATGGGAATCCAGCGGGAGGTTAGTCCCGTGCCTGCAAGCTGCCGGCTTTCTCTCCTGGCTTTCCCGAGCCCTTCCCCGGGCAGGGTTCCCCCCGCCTGCACAGCAGTCTTAGGTAGGGAACCGTCCACAGCCGACTCCTGCACTGACCCTACTGCCGCCGTTGATTTTGAAGGTTCAAGGGCGCGACTGTGGGCTCTCGCAGGACTCACAGGTCCACGACTCCTCATTCATCGCCTGCCAGCTTTTGACTTGACCGGGCCTAGAGACAGGTGTACTACCTCACGAGCAGCGGGAATGTCCTTCCTGCCCTCCTCCCTGCCTTCCCTCCCCCTTCCCCCCCCCCCCCCGCCCCACCTCTACTTATAATTACCATAATCATGTCAAAGTTTTACCTGATTACTGCTCCAGTGTTCTATGCTGACGTTCTGGTCTTCTTTCTCAAATCACTGAATTTTCTTAATTAAACTTTTTTTTTTTTTTAACTTTTTTTAATGTCAGAGAGAGGGGGAGACACAGAATCCGAAGCAGGCTCCAGGCTCCGGGCTGTCAGCACAGAGCCCAACGCGGGGCCTGAACTCGCAAGCTGTGAGATTATGACCTGAGCTGAAGTCGGATGCTTAACTGACTGAGCCACCCGGGCGCCCCAGACTTTTTCTTTTTAAGTTGGTTTGTTTATTTTGACAGAGGGAGAGAGGGAGAGAGAGAGAGAGAGAGAGAGAGAGAGAGAGAGAGAGAATGAACCAGCAGGAGAGGGGTGGAGAGAGGGGGACAGAGGATCCAAAGCAGGCTCTGTGCTGACAGCAGAGAGCCTGATGTGGGGCTCAGACTCATGCTCCGTGAGATCGTGACCTGAGAGGAAGTTGAACGCTTAACCAACTGAGCCACCCAGGCACCATAAAGTTAAACTTTTTATTTTGGGATGATTTTAGATTCATGTAAAACAATACGGAGATCCTGCGTATCCCTTATTTACTCTCCCCCAGTAGTACTCCGCAAAACTGTAGAACAGGATATAGACATCACTGCAGTGAATCTAGAGAATATTTCCATAACCACTGGGAACTTTCATACTGCCTTTTTAGAGCCACCCCTACCTGCCGCTTAACCCCCAGCAACCACTAATCTCTTCTCCATCTTTACAGGTGGTGTTATTTCAGGAATGCTTTATAAATGAAGCCACACCATATGTAACCTTTGGGGACCGGCTCCTTCCCTGGAGATGCATCCAGGTTCTAGCGTGGACCAGTAGTTTGTTTTTTCAAACCACTGAGTAGTAGTCGATCCAAGGTCGTACCGCAGGGTGTACACCTTTCAGTCTTCTCAGGATGTCTGCATTGTTTCCAGCGTGGGGTGAATTTTGAATACAGCTGCTATAAACACTTGTGCACAGGCTTTTGTGTGGACCTAAGTTTGAGTTTGCTGGGATAAAAGCCCGGGTAGACAATTGGTGGGTCGTATGCCGGTTGCACATTTATGTTTTTAAGAAACTCTTCCAGAATGGCTGAACCGTTTCTTATTCCTCGGACAGTGCATGAGTGGTCCAGTTTCTCTGCATCCTCACCAGCTTTAGAAAAAAAAATTTTTAATGTTTATTTATTTATTTATTTATTTACGAATGAGAGAGAGACAGAGCACGAGCCAGGGAGGGGCAGAGAGAGAGGGAGACACAGAACCCGAAGCAGGCTCTAGGCTCCGAGCCATCAGCACAGAGCCCGATGCGGGGCTCAGACTCACGGACCGTGAGATCATGACCTGAGCCAAAGTCGGACGCTTCACTGACTGAGCCACCCAGGCGCTCCTAGAACATACTTTTCATCTGTTTATGTGCCCTCTGTATATCCTTTTTGGTGAAATGTCACTTTTGCCTGTTTTCTAATTAGGTTGAGTGCGTGTGTTTTAACTGTTGAGTTTTAAGACTTCTTGTTGTATTTTAGATACTAGTCCTTTGTTGGGTATGTGGTTGCAAGTCTTTCCTCCCAGTTGTGGCTTGTCTTTCCATCTTTTAAGAAGGTTTTACAGAAGTACAGTTGAGCCTTATGCATCTTTAAGCAGATCTTCGGCAGAGCAGAAGGTTTCAGCTTTGAGGGCGTCCAGCGCAGTTTTCCCTCTTAGAGCTTGTGCTTTTGGTGTTGAGTCTGTTGTTTGCTCCAGATTCTGAAAAATTTTTTCCTGTGTTTTTTACCTAAGTGTTGTATGGTTTTAGGTTTCACGTGTAAGACCACGATCCACTTGGGTTAGTTTTTGTATAAGGTATGAGACTTACACTGAGTTTTCTGCTGCCGTCTGTTTTCCCCATGCACGTCTTCTTTCCCTAATACTATTTGTCCAGAAAGCTGTCTTTCCTCTGTTCAGTTGCCTTGGCACCTTCGTCAGATATCAGTTGGGCATTTTTTTTTTTTAAAGTAAGCTCTATACTTAACAGCGTGGGGCTCGAACTCCCACCCCCAAGATCAAGAGTTGTACACTCTACCGACTGAGCCAGCCAGGCGTGCCTCAGTTGGGCATATTTGTGTGTGGTTATTTCTGGGTTCTGTGTTCTGTTCCGTTGATTAACATGTCTGTCCCTCCACCAACACCGCAGTCTTGATTGTAGTGACTGTAAAGTGTCTTGAAATCCAGTCTTGGTCTTGAAACACAGATACCTCCAGTTTTTATTCTTTTTTTTCCCTCAAAATAGTTTTTTTTTTTTTTTTTAAGTAAAAGGATAGTTGACACTCACGCTTTTTTAGCTATTCTAGTTCTGTCTTGCCATATAAATTTTAGAATAGCCGTGTCCATATCCATAAAAAATCTTGTTGGGATTTTGATAGGAATTACATTAAACTTGTATATCAGTTTGGGGAGAATTGGTATCTTTATTGTGGTTGAGTCTTATAGTTTATGAATACAGAATGTCTCTCCATTTATTTTTAGATCTTTGATTTCTGTTATCATTTTGTGGTTTTCGTCATACATGTCCTCTGAGTGTCGTTTTGCTCTCTCGTTTCCTTCCTAACAATTGTAAATGGTATTGTACTTTTCAGCATTCACATGTTCATTGCCGATATATTGAAATGCAGTTAAGTTTTCTGTATTTGTCATGTACCCCATGACTTCGTTGAACTCATTTATTGGAGTCCATGTTTTGGGTGACTTTTCAGGTATTGAACCAGCCTTGCATCCCTGGAATGAATTCCCCTTGGTCAGGCTATGTAATTCTTTTTATATATTGTGAATTTTATCAGCTGATATTTTGTGTTAGGGTTTTACGTGTGAATTCATGTAGTTTGTTTTTTTTTTTAACTTTCTTTGGTTGGTTTTGGACAGGTTAATGTTAGCTTTAAATAATGCACTGACAGGAATTCTTTTCTATTTCCTAGAAGAGACTGTACAGTTAGTATTCATTTAAAAATATATATATATATGTATATGTATATTTGGTAGAATTCTTCAGTGAAACCATCTGGGCCTGGAGTTTTTTGTTTTTTTGTTTTTTTTAAACCATCTGGGCTGGTAGGGGTGGAAGCCCCACTTCCCTACTGGCTCTCTCTGCCACCATCTGGGCAAGGGTGTGGGGACAACACCCAGCTGTGAAAGGGTGGAGGTCTGGGCTGTACCTGCACTTGGCATGGTGGGTGTGGGGCCACAGTGTTTCCTGCGGTACGTGGTTGGAGTAGAGCAGTAACTGTCTAAAAGTTTTCTGTGTTGTTAGTCTGCCCCTTTCCTGCTGCTTTGGCCAGAAATAGCGGGCTTTTGTTGGGGACTTTCTTTCTTTTTTGTCTCTACCTATTGGTGTTTCCGAGTTGCCGCTTTCTTCAGCTCCAAACTGGGGATACACGAGGCAAAAAGAAACCCAGAGAACTCCCCACCGTGTCATTGCTAGGGTCCTGAGATCCCTAGCCAGCCTGCCAAAGGCCTCTTAGAGTCTCTTCGTGTTTGTTTCGTAGATGATGTCCAGGAGTTGTGCTTGGTGGAAGGAACAGGGAAAGGTACTTGTGTTCACTCTGAAAACACCCTGTGCGGCTGCTCCGTCTTCAAGGACTGATTCCGTCGTTAGGCTCAGCCTGAGGCTTCCAGCCTGTGATTCTCGTTCGAGTTTTGGAACTAGGTGTCCTGGGAGGACAGCAACCCATTTGACCCCCCGGGCTTTCTCTCCGAAGTCTTTGCATCTCAGACATTTCCCCTGCCCAGAGCACATATCCTCGTCCTTAGCCGACCTGCGAGAGCCGTTAGGAATGAGGTGGTGACTCTCGTCTTTTCCGTCTGTCGTCTGGGGAGCCCCGCCTCTGAAGACCCCAGCCTTGCTCCTGGGAACAGCCTTTTTCTTGGCTGCGTGCAGCCACCATCACCCGTTCATCTCTCCATTTCTCCCCACTTAGATGTTGACCCCTGTTGCTGTTTGAACGGGTCGTCCCGGAAGCAAAAGGTCTTTCTGTTAACCCAGCCGTGGCTGCACGCGCCCGATGTCCTCCCAGCGCCTTCCCGCACGTGTGTGTTTAGCCTTGGAAACCTTTAAGAGAATGCATCGAGGTGAAGTAAGGTTTCGGTGGCCTTTGCTGAGTTCTGCCCTCCCAACTACTCCCTTCCCACGGATGTTCTGCGGTCAGCCTGTACAAAAGTACTGATTGCCTCCGAGAGTCGAGAGTGCCACTTTATTATGAACCGGCCCCATGCCCAGCACACCCGCTGGTGCAGGTCTCTGCTAAGAGCTGGGTTGGAAGGTATGGTTGAGCCCGAGGCCCACGGCCCCACATTCCCCAAGGCAGAACCCAAGTCACAGAATCCCGTCACACTCTGACGCGTGACGGCAGGGGGACCCCAGGCACGCTTGGCCCGGCTTGCCCTGCCCGTGTCTGCCCGTCGCCCAGAGGAGCAAGCGGCTTAAGGAGAGGGTAGGTTGGCAGAGAACCTTGGGTGGATCCTTTTCCTCGCCCCACCACGTGCAACCCAGCAGTGCAATGAAAATGGAGCCCCGTGTGCCCTTGACTTGTAACAGCAGTAAATCTGGCCTGGTTGGAGGTTTTTATTCCCACCTGTGTGATGATAAGAATCCCTACTTTGGGGGAGTAGGCGGAGGGGTGGAGCAGCTTCCCTGTTCTCCGTGAAGTATTTAAGAACTGACAGCTGTAGTTTTAATAATTGATACTCCAATGTATTGGAATGTCACTGCTTCACCTCCCCGTGAAGCCGCGACCGAACTGAGCCAAGTGCAGACTGGAAGTGCTTACCGTAGTAACCTCTTAATGGGTAGAATTGACACCAGCATTAGAATCCGAGAATGTTACAGGTCCCGTGGCCAACCCTTCTGTTTTACAGTTGGGGAAACAAATGCCCAGTGAGTGGCAGGAGGGGCACTCAAGGCGAGATTGCGTTCTAGCTGGCTCATCGTTCTTTCCGCTTTGTCACACTGATAACCGAAGGTACAGAAGCGTTTTACGGTGGCAGAGACCATAAGAATTATATGAGAATGGACTCTTGGCTTCTAGCCAGGCCAGCAGATAGAGGTGACTTTTGTGCAGTGACCTGCATTTGCAAGGGCTTGCCGATTCAGTTTAGTTTCTGGGCATCATTAGCACGACATGCCAAGTATATTAAATTTTCTTGAGCAGCCCCGCCCAGCCCTCGTTCCTAGACATGCTGTGCTTCAGGCAGCCACTTCTGGAAACCGTGGAGCCCACCTCAGTGCCCTCGCCCGCCCAACACATTACTCGCTGTAGACTCCTGACTCTTGCTTGGTCCTGTTCTCCTAAGCGCTTAATTTCACTTCTGGCCGGCTTAGTCCTGTCCCAGTTTGCATTTTAGCGTGATCAACCCTTTCTCCCGTGATTATTCTCTCAGTAGGTTGCATGTGCTGACCCTCTGCCTTTCTGTAAACTTTCTCATTTAACTGTCAGCTCTTACCAGGAGATTGTAGTGTAGCAGAATGATGCGAGGACAAAACCACCACAACCCACTGGCTTTGGAAGCAAAAGTATATGTATAGTCATTCCTGCTAGAGATCTTTCATCATGTCCTTGCCAGGTTAAGGGAGATGGCGAATGAAACGCCTTGTCCGTATTCTCATCGTGAAACTGGATGAAAGTGAAAGCCAGAAAACCAACTGGAGTACTTTGTTATTACTGGTATTATTTTGGGGCGGGGTGGGGGGGGGGTAATTCTGCTGTAGGCCGAAGGCTACAAAACTGTCCGCGAGGCAGGAACCGTTTGTGCAGCACGGGGGCTGTTAAATCGGCGGTGTTTTGAACTTCAGGCCCACTGTTGCAGGCAGCTGCCGGCTTTGGTCTGTTTGAAACGTAAGCACAAGACACGGTGTATTTACTCTGTTTCTCCAGCTTTTCTCATCTTTCCCAGGGTGTTCTTCCTCCTTAGAACGTGAATCGAAACACACAGAGTTGTTTTCCTCATTACTCAGATGACTCCTTGTGGGTGCGAGGAGGACGCTAAGCCCGGGCACACCTGAGTCCTCAGTAGGGCCGGGACGCGCCCCGGCCCCCTCCTCCCAGGTGCCAGCTGCCGGTGGCAGTGCCCAGATGGGGCAGAGAGGGCACAGGACAAGTAATCGTCACGTATGGAGTGTGATTCCTGTTCAGCTTTGTCTTCCTATAGCCTGCTCGTGTTACTTGACCATTGAAAGGTCGTATCTTTAAAAAGTAGCAGTTCTCTGAGCAAATGAGTCTGCCCCAGAGACTGTGGACAGTTAGCTGTTTAGTAACTCAGTACTGAAAATACTTCTCCTTTTTCAGATGATGGAAGTAAAACGTCAGAAGACACATGAAACCATTTAAGTGCATTTCATTACGGTTGACCCTTGAACAACGTGGGGGGTTAGGGACATGGGCCCTCCACATGGTCAAAAATCCACGTATAACTTTTGGTGCCCCCTAAACTTAACTACTGATAGATAGCCCGTGGTTGACCGGAAGCCTGGCCGATAATGTAAAGACTTGATTTTGAGTAACACGTGTTCTGAATGTCGTATGTGTCCTTATAATAAAGCTAGAGAAAAGAAACTGTTAAAATCACAAGGAAGAGGAAATACAGTGCAACACCGTACTGTAAAAAAAATCCCCACGCAAGTTGACCCGCGCAGTTTAAACCACGTTGTTCAAGGGTCAGCTGTATACTTTTTTCTAATCAAGACGTAGGTATTAAACTGCTTCATCTTCTTGTAAATACCCTCAACTTGTATAGCAGAGAAGTAGAGTTTTAAGACCTATTTTAGTTCCTTTGATTAAGAAAAAGGAAGAAAAGTCATTCTTTTAGACCACAGAGAAATCCTGGCTTGCCCCCTTGCTAATATTGCCCTCAACCCAGAGAATGGGTGCCATTGCCATGAATTCACAGCATCCCAGAAAGGCTAATGGGCTGTTCTCCTTGCTGCTGTGAAAATGCACCACCATCTTGGGAAGCAGGGGGTGTAATAGCGTTATCTAAAGCAGGGAGAGTGAAACAAAAAAAAAATTCCAGGGAGCCCCATTAGGTACTAGTCATGTGAGTTTAAAACTATTGACATCAAGGAGGAGAATGTCTGCAACCAGAATACCATGCTTTTTCTCGAAGTGGAACGAAGGCAGGAAGTGGAAGCGAGAACCCAGAGACAAATGCGGGAGTAAACGTAGCGTATGTGCACGAATATACATGTATCTGTGTGTGTAAACTGAAGACCAGGTCTTAATCCAGCGTGCTTCCGCGGGGACTGAATTCTCCCAGGAATTGCAAACTACGGAAGTGTTTTGATTTGGGTCAGTAGTACATCCTGGCTCCCACTTTCTCCTTGAACTTCTGTGTCTAGAGTGGGGTGAGCACCCTCAGTGGGGGGAAATGGAGGGCAGGTGCCCGGAGCTAGGCAGCGGCTGGGGTGGGAGGTGGGGGGGGGGGTACACGGGCCGTGAGCAGCCCTCACAGAGCCCCACGGGCCCCACAGCCCCGTCCCACGGGGTGTCACGAAGGAAACGCTTCCCCGCCCCGGGAAGCGGGTACGAGCAAGGTCGGTATCGAAATGTCAGTTGTTGGTGTCTGTTGCTCTAACGCATTTTTCGTAGTCTTTGCAGTTCAAGATTTCTGTTGTAAAGAACACTCAGTAGTTCGCAAAATCTGTTCCTGAATTTGAATCATTTCGATACTTACCTTAGGTAACCTGCTGGCAACAAAACCTTTTCACTCACCAGTATTTCCGCGACTGTTTATACAGTTATGTATGTATTATAAATATATGAGTGAATAATTCATTGTGAATTTTATATGTATCGTGAAGGATATGTGTTGATCTATCTTGACACGAGATCATGTGAAAGTTATTTTGAGCATTTCTGGAACGCAGACTTTGTTTCCTTTTTAGATGTTCTTTTATTTGTGTTGCTGTTTTTCCCCCCTCTTATAAAAATAGCATGACCACGCTGCTTTTAGATCAAAGAGAAGCTGTGGAGAGGGTGTCCCCTCGTATCCCAACGTAATTGTCAGGCGGTTGCAATAGATGAGACAATAAGCTCTCAGGTCCCAAAATGTACACAGCTTCCCAGTGATCTCCTTTACCTATTTCATAGATCATGATGAGAATTAAATGGGATGTTGTATTTAAATGTGTGTAAAGTACTTAGTTCACCACTCGGCCTCTAGTGGAATGGGGTCTATATCTAAGGAGCCCGTGGAAAAGCAGATGGTGTAATTCACTGCCTGGGATTAATGACCGCGTGGCGAAAGCAAATAGAAGACTTGAGTTCAAAGAAACCAGTGATTACCTGTGATAATGTAGACGGCACCAGGATCTTCTAATGCATGAAGCTGTGAATTGGTTTCCCTTGTTGTGGCTTGTTTTCACCTTTGCTCTATGTGTTATTAGAAAAGGAACACTATTTTTAAATGACACTAACCTCCTCAAAGCTGCCTGTAATGTTCTTACTTTGTGATTATAATAAACATTTTGTGGGATAAAGTTTGTATTTTAGTCCTTTCAGGAGGAGACCCAGACAGAATGTTCAAGTGAGTTTTCTGGTTTTCCGTAGTTTCAATCGCTCAGAAGTGTAAACTTTAATTTTGGGGGGGCTTGAGTCAAAGGCTTAAAAGAAAAAGTCTTCTTAAAATTTTACAACGCTGTCATCAGTTTAAAAGATCATTTTGAGTCTTAGCTGGAGTCTGTATTATGAGGCTTTCTGTAACGGGCTTTAGTACCAATTGGGCATTTTGGAAGGTCGTAGGTACCTGTTGCATGAATGGCTAAGTGGAATTTAAACACATTTTACCTCCTGCTATAGTAGGTTTATTTTTGGAGTGGACCCTTTATATTTACCTTAAGTTTTCTGTTTTGGGGTTTTAAAAATATGCCATGTTTACCACTTACATCTAACAGGATAAAAAACAGCGTGTTTCAGTTTTTCCTGGTTAGTTAAATGTGGGGTCTTTTCCAAAGAGCATTTCTGTCTTGATGTCCTATGTGATTAGATTTTAAGCTCTATAAAGGTTCAGTTTAATGTCTAAATTTATGTCTCTGAATTTGAGTTCGCTGCTTTGAATTATAAATCCTCTAATGTCCAGCTCGTCCATTGAAAGACCAATTCAAGTGGAAAAAAGAACAACTAATTGCTGTGGCCATGCTTTTGCATTTCTGTATTTTAGATTTCAGATAACAGAAGTGACGGGGGAGAAAGAAAGAAACGAAGAAAAAAAACGGGATTAGTCTCTAATTAATTTTTTATTATTCTGGAGAAAGTTTTTATGAGTTGTGGGAACTGGCTACTGTGGAGATAGATAGATGCCTGTCAACGTGTAATTACACATTAAAGTTGATTTGCTACGGTAATTTGCAAGAATATCTCCTGTAATACCCCTTCTCTGCACTAAATAAACAAAATGCAAACGTAACAAAATTGGAAGTCTCCCCGAAGCTGCCGTTCTCTTAACCTCATGCTTTGGGGCATGCTTTGGGATGACCCTGACCGTGCAGCACAGTATCGTTTTGATTGCACGGGGTAAGGGCCGTTACGTTGAAGGTTGTAACTTCTCAGTTTGCGGTTTCCTGGGACTTGGAATCCGTGATAGCAGCATTTGAAACGAGCCACGTGCAGTTGTTGTGGGGTGTAACCGAGCTGCTTTGCCTATTAGCAAATACTTCGTAGGACCAACCCTGTCTCCCCCTTTGGTTTATCTAGAAGACTTGCACTGTCTGCCAGATGCTGCTTCCTAACCAGTGCAGTTACGCATCACACCAGAGAATCCATCAGCACAAATCTCCCTACACCTGCCCCGAGTGCGGGGCCATCTGCAGGTCGGTGCACTTCCAGAGCCACGTCACCAAGAACTGTCTGCACTACACGCGGAGAGTTGGTTTTCGGTCAGTATATCGTTTGCTTCCGTGCAAGTAAAGCCTGTTCACCTGTAACCGCACAGCATCGCGAATGGTCTGTGCGCACGGTTTTCGGGGTCACACAGTGATACCTCAATTAACAGATCCCCTGGGAGCCTAGTTTGTTGGTGGTCGAGTTGATCCTTTCGAATCCTTGTGGTGTTGGCCCTCCGGTCCCCCCAGAGCTGAGGGTAAACGGAGCCTGTCCTTCCAGCCCAAACCGTGCATGGGGCCAGGTTCGGCTTTGATGACCTGTTCGGGCTTTTTCTTCCTGCACCCTTTCCAGCATCCCTCTGTGGTCACGCTCTGTGCATTTTAACCCCTGTAAGGGTACCATGCATCTCTCTGCCTCTTAACACGTCTCCTCTGATCAGAACACAAAGGGTGCATGGTCCCTTACTTGTATTTCATCATGTCCAAGGATTGGGTGTTTGTCCTTTCCTCACTTTGCTCTTTGTGGAAGAACCTTCCACCCCAGGCCCCAGACAACCTCCCTCTATCCCTTTTTCCCCATTCCCCAAGTCCGGGCTGTTTCCCTCGTCTGTGTACATCTTAGCTATGGCCCTTTTCACCGCCCCCCTGAGACTCTCAGATTCGTCTTTTACAACGTCTGGCAAATCTCATGTTCATTTAGCTGGTATTGAGTGACGATGAGCTTGAACTTTATCTTCCGCTCTGTGACCTTCCGAAACACATTCCTGTGCCTTTTATATTTCGACCCAACAAAGGTCAGCCCAGAGAACAGGTTACTGATACACAGTGTCTTTGTTAATAGAGGTATTACTGTACTGTGTGTTAAGCGTTTGGTTGCCTGTCACTTTAACGTTAGACTGTTAATACACAGTGATATCTTTTAGTTATGATGCAGTTATGATATTTTATAAAAATGAAGTCTAGTCGGTATAATTTGATGGCTTTATTTCAGTGACACTTAGGGTACAGGATCAGCGGTTCCTCGGTGCTCTGTGCTTTTTTCTGACGCTAACAGAGACTTTGTGCCCATTTTTACCTCCTGCCTCCAAACCTGTGAAGCACACCTGCCTGATGCATTGGGATCTACCCGAGTAGGAAGCGTTTGGTTTGGAAATTACGGAACTAGAGTTTTTTTGGTTTTTGTTTTTTTTTTTGTGTATGCCAGTTTAGCCACTAATTTTATGGCAATTCATGTATTCTCCCTATGCCATGGTGCCTCTGTCTATAACCTCAGTGTGCTGTCCGAGGTCCGTCTCCGCTGGGGTGTGACCGAGTAGAACAGGATAATCCGAATGCATGCTTTCAGTGCCCGGGAGGAAAGTCACACGTCGCAGGTGCCCTTGACTCCACAGAACCCACACGCAGCGATGCTTTGGTTCTCACCCCATGGTTTGAAACGATTATCGCTGGGTTCTTTGTTTAGCAACGGAAAGCAGTTCTGCCATATCGTCTCCGTGCTATTCTCTCAAAAAGATGCCAGACTTTTCCTCAAATGTTTATTTTTCCGGTAGAACGAAAGTAAACTTGGGCTGGAATGAATAGAGGAAGTAGGACTTCTGCACTTTTCGCTATTCCTGGTGTCTTTCCTAAATTAAAACAAGCCGGCAGTCAGGCCAAAAGTCATCAGCTCAGTCGGAAAAGCCCATCCCTTGCGTCCCCCACCCCCCCTTGCCCCATTCACAGAGTTACTTAAATTTGGCACTTGGAATTTCTAAGACTTTTGTGTTTAAGACAGGTTTTTTTTCTTGGACATGAGGCTGTGAAGATATGACCACGTGTGCACTCTGCTTAGTTCACGTTTACCTCTTTAGGTGGGAGAAAAAAAATTAACCTTGTTTTTTGTTTTTTGTTTTTTTCCTGCTATTTCAAGTAACCGTCCAGCCTAATACTTGATAGGGACTTAGCAGCCCCTTGGCCTTGTAATGGCTCCCCCCTCCTTTTTGACTCTGCACTTCATCATTTTCCATTTGATTTTTCTTTGGCCAGAGAAGTTCAGCATGGCTCCCCGGCCTCCCTTGCCTCTGTGACTCAGTGTGCCTTGTTATTAGGTATATTGTATCTCCCAGGTACTGAGTGGGTCACTCCCAACTCCCGGTTGATTTGGTAAAAGTCCAGTGTTTCTATGAATTTTCCTACTTCTTGATCCATTGGATCAAGGGGATCTAGAAAGGGGGTTTATAGGACTGTATACTGTAAACGTTAAAAAAAATTTTTTTGTGGGGGGCACCTGGGTGGCTCAGTCGGTTAAGCGTCCGACTTCAGCTTAGGTCATGATCTCACAGTTCGTGAGTTCGAGCCCCGCATGGGGCTCTGCTGACAGCTCAGAGCCTGGAGCCTGCTTCAGATTCTGTGTCTCCTCCTCTCTCTGCCCCTCCCCCGCTCATGCTCTGTCTGTCTCTCTCTCTCTCTGTCAAAAATAAATAAACATTAAAAAAGATTTTTAAAAATAAAAAAATGTATATTTTTTTTACATAAAGAGAAACTTGATTGGTACCTAGAACACAGAGGACCTCGGGTATATGAAATATTCATAGGCTGGATTTTTAGTAGCATCAAGATACTGTATGAACTCTACAAATTCTGTCTTCTGTTTGTCTGTCTCATTTCCATTCCCACTTGGCCTCTGTAGCCCCTGAAACTTTTCTTGCATCTGTCAGCAGGTATTCTACAACTCTTTCTCTTCTTGCTTTGTTTTTAAATTCTCTGCTTTCTTTCCTCATGGTGATGAGGGTTTTTCCTTGGACTCCCTGATGCTTTTTTTACCATGCCTTAGCTACTTCTCCTTCAACTGTTGTCTAGATCCTTTAGCTTCCTGCTTGTTTTCTTCAAGATCAAATCTTCCGGTCCAGGCGACTTGAGAGAATGTCGAGAATTTGTTTCTTTTTCCCCTTCCTGGGTCTCGACTCTTTGAACACCACCTTCCTACCCTTGATGGGAAAGTTTTTCTGTTTATGATGCTAATGTAGAGGATCCTCCTGTTACATTAGGAACCCATTTTTGTTTTATGTGATCTTCCTCTTTCGTAGGAATCCTAGGCTTCCAGGGTCGGGAAGAACTAAAAAGTGCTTCAGTTTCAACCCTTCTCATTTTACAAATAAGACATTCGCCCAGAGATCAGTAGCCTGTTCAAGACAACACAAGTTCAGTCTAACCCAAAATAATTTCAGTGTGGTCGGGTGGCTTTAATGCTGAAAGTAGTAGTTCAAGTAGATAAGATAATGGAGCTTTCTTAATTATTCTATTATTATTTAGTATCTTTAATATATGGGTTGCCAAACATTACGCCTTAAGTCATTTAAAACGCGAATGCGTTAATTACGATTTGTATGAAATGCTTGCGAAGCTTAACATGGCACCCTTTATAGAACCCACATGCTTCAAATAAGGCCAGTCCTGTGTGACTTTGGCACCCCCATAATTCAGGAGGGAGGTTCCAAGGATGGAAGTACCTGAGACTAATGCAGAAATGATCAAGCCCTGCCCGCTGGAAGGCAGGCCCTGTCCACAGTCCTCGTTCCTGAAGCCAGCTCCCACCTTCACTTCCAGGAGCGTGTCCGCTCAGGTGCATTACAGGTTTCTCTCCACAGACCCTACCCTCAAGTAGTTTTCAGGCGTGAACAAAGGATGGTGAGGTCATCAAATGGATGTGTCCGTAAGTGTTGTTGAGAGTCCCTGCACGAGAAAGATGAGGTTGGGGGGAAACGTATCTTAAGTGCCAGAGCTGGTTTCTGTGGGACTAGATGTGATCAGTTCTTGAGCTAATCCAATTATTACACACTCAAGAAGTCAGGGAGTTAACTGGAGAGGAATTCATTTAGTGATGTTGACTTGTCGGAAGTTTATAATTCATGTTATTTCTTAGACAAATGTAAGTAAGTGTGCTTGAACTTATTTTCCAGGAGATAAACAACCTAGGTGGTTAACTTTCTCTGCCCCACAGGCTCCCTTAACCTCCAGACACATTGACCACATCACTGTGCACCAGGAGACAGTGGCCATGGCTTCGATGCCAGTACTGATTTATTCTCTCCGCCCCTCCGTTGATGGCACGTAGGTTGAGGCAGTGAAGATTTCTTCCATTGGAAATGCCATTGGTTAGGAACCTCAGGGCCTGGTGTGAGAACCTAGCACGTGGGAGTGTTCTCCAGGGTCACAGGTCGTAAGGTCTTGCCATGTCCATTGGCCCCGATACAGCCCCCATGATCCATCGGTCTTCACAGTCCGGAGTTCGGGTGTTTATTCCTGAAAAATTTAAAGATGCCCAAGAATCAGACCGTTTGAGTTTTATTTTTTCTTCTTCACTATCTTCTTTCTTAAATCTATAAAAATAATTTGATCTGTTATTAATAGAAAAAAACCCCAAAGCTTACTTCCAAAAAGCCATTAGAAACCTTAAAGAGGCCATTAAACCATGCTCATTTTACCTGACTTTTACAGCGAAGGTGCACATGTGTGAGGGTCCCGTGCTGACGACCGCGTGTTTGTTTTCCTGGCAGGTGTGTCCATTGCAATGTCGTGTACTCTGACGTGGCCGCTCTGAAGTCTCACATCCAGGGCTCTCACTGTGAAGTCTTCTACAAGTGTCCTATTTGTCCCATGGCGTTTAAGTCTGCCCCAAGCACACATTCCCATGCCTACACACAGCATCCTGGCGTCAAGATAGGAGAGCCAAAGTAAGTCCTGTTGCCTTCTGACTTTTATGCCACTGCTTTACCTAGCGACTTAGAGGAAGGAGTAGTTCTGTGGAAGAAAACTCAAAGAGATGAAGACTTAGGCCACCGCGCAGATTCCGATGCTCCGTGAGGCGCCGCTCGTAGCTCATCGCTACCTAACCCGTTCAGCTCTTCCCAGGTGAAGCCTCTGTCCAGAGGAAAATGTTACCTATTATTTATGCTCTCGTCTTCAGTATTTTTTTTTTTTTTTTTTTTTTTTTTTTTTTTACGAAGCAGGTGAATATTTATCAATTTTTGCTCTTTGGCTTACGATGAGCTTAACAACTAACTTCTTGGGGAACTGTAAAACGCGGTCTTTCCATTTTTACGCGGTTTCTCATAGGGACACGCTTTTCATCCTAACATTCATAATACGAAGTCCGTTTAAAACACTGGTTACTGAATTTAACTTCACAGCCAGTATAAGTCCTTGATTCATAAAAATAAACTTCATTTTTGCCTTTTAATCTTGCTCCTTATTTTGTAGTTTTTGCTTTACTGAGTCTTTAAGGACGAAGCGTCTGCTTCAGCAGACGAGGGTTGCCTGCCTGCGTTACAGGCAGCTGAACAGAGAGGAGGGAACGTGGGCCTTGGACGCGGAGTCCTGCCACCCCCCCCACCAGCTGTGAGATCTGGGACCATCACGGGCTCTGTTTCAACTTCCATTTTCTCCCCTGTAAAGTGAGGGTAGCGTTCCATCCCAGAGCTTGTGTGAGGCAGAGAGGAGGTGACATTTAAGATGCGTGGCACACAGTCCCTCTGTCTGGAGCACAGAGGGGGCTCAGTAGCACTGGTCCTTTCCACATTTCCTCTTTGTCATGTACACAGCACTGGAGCTGCTCTTGGCCAGGCTCCTTTATTCCAGGATTATTTATGGCAGTGTGGCATCTGATCGTGACGTGAGGCTAAATTTGCTGCCCCAGGCTATTGGTGGGTTTCACCCCACCCACAGTCCAGGAAAGCTTGGAGGGAAGATGTCGATATTCCATGTCGTATATGTCTGGCTTGCATTGTAACCTTTAGTTTGGGGGAGATATTAATGACTGGACGCTACAGGAATGAGTCTGTTTGCTAAAAGAACTACGATAAAATGGGATTCTGTTCTAGTGGGACCTTCGCTCTGATCTCTGTGGATCCTCAAACTGCAGATTGGGCGATCCATGTAGCACTTGGTGTCTTGACGCTGAAGACGCACTTCAGTGAGTTCTAGTAAAACAGTCTTTGGTGTTCGTGGTAGTAAGGCTTCTGGACACTAAAGCAGTATCTTGCCCCCAGTTAATAGGTTTTTTTTTTTATTTGGTTCTTTCTTCAAATAAATCAAACTTCACTGAAATCTGGAATAGTAGTTGTTACCTGGGAATACAGGGCAGCAAATTTTTAACATAAACCAAAAGAGCATTTTTCAAATTTGAGGCATGCGTAGGAAAAAATTATTCCGGTATTGTCCTAAAATTATTTTCACTATAGTGGTTCCTTAATAAGTGCCAAGCCTAAAGATAGGCATGGACTACTATGTTTTAAACTATAAAGCTAAAAAATAAATAAGTAAATAAATTATAAGTGAAATACGACAAAACTGCCAAAGCAGTGAACTTTAACTTAACTTCATTGATTCAAGGTGACCGTGGTGCTTGGCTGGAGCGCGTCCTTCCCTGCGGCTTGGCTGTGGTACCAGGTGCCGCTTCTCGGGCTCTTTTTATCTTTGTTGGTCACGACTGGACCACAGCGTGCCTTGAGATCCCTCTTGCCTGCCGCCTCTCCCAGTTCAGGCTCTTGGAAAACCTTCCTTCCTGCGGCCTGCTGGAATGCTGTCCGGCCTACACTTGACTCGGAAGCTTCCTTTTGACATTAAATCCATCCCTGCCCTGCATCTCAGGGCAGCCCCCCCAAATCAGTAGCCCTGACTGCGTTGGAAACTCAGGCATCGAAGTCCCTTAGCAGTATTTGGTTAACAGGCAGTTATGCAAGTGACTCATCATTATGCAAGTGATGTGCATTAACTTAAAAGATCAGTATAAAAATACTCCACTCCCCCATTTCCTTTAGAGAATATGTGGAGGTCTGAAAACGCACCCATAAAGCCCTGCAGTCCCAGCAGCTCAAATTGAAAAGGACAATGCAAGAGTTTGTTTATTTAAAAAAATTTTTTTATGTAACGTTTATGTAGTATTTCTCAGATGCCAGGTACTTACTGTTCCTGTGTTTGTTTCTTGCTTTTCAGTCACTTTGATTACACTTAATTACATAAGAGACAGAGTTTCTGAACAGGTCCCTACGAAATAAAGCACGTGCAAAGTTGTGGTCGCCACTGGGCGGAGGGCTTTGGGGTCCGACAGAGCTGAGTTTGAACCGGGGCCCTAGGCTTTGTGCAACATCGAGCAGATCCTCCCATCTCTCTGCGCCCATCTGTGGTTCGCCTGTGGCAGGTGTGGACGCTGTCAGGTGTTGCTCAGGACAGTGCTTGGCGCTTAGTGGCGGTAAAGGAGGAGGTTTGTGGTGGTGATTTCAGAGCTGGGGATGTTTCATTCCATTTGTTGTTGCATGTGTTTCAAGGGTAGCACCCGGTTTCAAGGGAAGCAGGCTGTGGGTTGGACCTGAGCGTGGGTATTTGCTTTTAGCCTTCTAGTTCTTTTTAACTCCTTCCGCTGCCCTCCCCACTTCTCTTCGGTTCCACGCCACCCCACCCCCTGGCCTGGTTATCATATCCGACCGTTCCCTCAGTCCTGCCACCAGGGTAGGATTCAGTCACGCTTAGAAGTTCGGCTCTCAGAGCCCATTACGACCCCATAGGACCTCCGCCGCCGGCCCCACAGCCTGGGAATCCAGCCACGCTATGATTCTGTCTGTTCCCTCACCGAGCTCTACCCACACATTTGCCTGACTACCTTCCCTCCCCGGCCTGGCTGTCCCCTGTGGTTTTCTTCCATTGTCAGTCGGGATCGTCATGATCTAACTCTGTGTCAATGAGGCTCGTTTATTTGGGCTTTGTTTTTTTTTTTTAACACGAGCACCATTTGAACATTTTTTAGTTTCTGTCCTACGCAAAAGTTGGAAGGACTCTATAGAGACTCTGACGTCCCTCCCCCCCACATTCCCTAATTGTCAGCATTCACGACGTTTAATATTACTCCACTGTCTCGTTCTCCCCGAGTCTCTTTTTCTCGTGTTCAGGAATAATGGGCAGCATGACATAAATATCGGTGTTCTGCCTCTCCTCCCAAAAAGGACAGCCAGGGATGTCCCCACCATTTAGCCGTCCCAATCAGAAATCGGTGTTGGGCTCATTCCTGCCCAGTGCTTAGACCCCATTACAATTTCTCTAATAAATGAGAAAATATCTTTTTGTTTGTTTGTTTGGCTCAGGTTCAAAATCCTATCCAGAAGCTTGTTCTGCATTTAACGGTCCTGTCTCGTTCTTCCCTCTGGAACAGTTGCTTGCTCTTTCCCTGCCTCTCCTGTCTTTGGTCATCCAAAAGAGGACACTGGCCTTTCGTTCTTGGGATGACCTCCGTCCGTCACGGCCTTCTTGTAGCTGGACTCGGGACACGTCCTCCTGGCAGGAAGCTCCTCATTGTGTTATATCAGAGACACATGCTGCCTGTCTGTGCTTCCCGTGGAAGTTCTGACTTCATCATCTGGCCAAGTGGGTGTCCGCCAGATCTCTCCTCTAGAAAGCCATCACCTCCCCCTTCATACGAGTTAGCAGTTTGTGGGGCGGTGTCCTGGTATTCTACCGGCAAACCATTCCCCAGAAAAATGCCTAGGTAAATAGTTGATCTCCTCTCTTATACTTTTCTTTGCTCTGTGGTAGAGAGCATAAAAATCAAAGCAAACAAAAACCCCTCCCCAAAGGAATGTGGCGTGAATAGAAGGAACCATGCCATTTTTCATGAAATAGTTATTTCTGAAAATGTACGAATAGAATCCTGAGGAAACCTCTCTTAGCCTAGCTAGTAAATTTTCATTCTCTTCCTGAGGCTATTCTTTTCTTCTTACTGCTGTATGCTAATAACAGAAAAACTGAGAAGTACAGACCAGGAAAACAGTAAGAAAACCTGTAATACCATCCCGCAGAGATGACAGTTCTATAACCTTCTGCTTCTTCTCTATGCCCTTAGAAAGATGTGGTCATATCTTACATATTGCCTTGTTACATATTGTGTTCATTTTCACGAAAGTCTTTCCGGTCATTGGTATACGTCCATTGGTATACGTCCATAGCATACTTCTTAAAAAATCACATAGTTGCTCTGACTTCAGTACTTAATATTACCGGATGTTGGGGCTACTTTCAATTCTAAGCGATTTTAAATAGTGAGGAAATGAACATCCTTGTCACACTTGGTCAGGTTAATGATGACAACATCACTTGTGTGCCTCCTTCGAGTGTGTGGCGAGGTCACGAAGTCCTAAAAACAAACAGACAAACAAGAACATCCCTCCCCTCCCCAGTCACATGTGCTCGTGATCTGCGCTAAATTACTAATATGTCGAGACCTTGGAAAACCCGTGCTGCTCAATCCAATTAAACTTACAAATTTTATGTGGAAAAAGGGGAAAAAAAGTTAAATCTGTAATGTTTTGATAGAACCACGAAGCGAGAAGTGCTTTCTTGAGAAGACCCTGAGAGGAAAGACATGGGGTTTCCAGAGGCATCCCTTTCTTTGCTTTGCTGTAGAAATAGCAAACAGAAGCACAACGTGGCTTTTTTCCTCTCTGACTTGTCCCTTCTGTCAGTGTTTCTCTGCCATTTTCCTAAGCTCCGAGGATTCTTTGTTCTTCTCGCCATTCTCCTTCCAAGGCAGTACAGGGGTCCCTGTGGCCTCCCCTGAGGACCAGGAGACCTGGAACAGTCACTGAAGAAAGGTGACCCATCCTGGACATATATGTTCATGAACCACCAGGAGAGCCCCTGGAGGCAGAGGTTTGGTAGCGGGGGAGTCTAGTACTTTCCCTCCTGCCTGAGCTTCAGTGGAAGGTGTTGATGGATAGAGGGGATTATGTTCAGAAGGTTCGGGTATAACGAATTAGTTTTTAAGGAGGTTGCTTGGCAGTAAGGTACAGAAATGGTTCGTAGTAGACCATGTTCTAAACCATTTTAAACACAGCAGACATTCAAGTGTTGAAGCAACTGTGGTATGGATTTTCTTTTCTGTTTCTTTCCTTTCTTTTTTTTTTTTTTGGTGTATAATTGTTTACTGGCATAGGGCTTTCCTTATGAAGAACACGTAGAGAAATACTGCGATTTCAGTGTAAAATTGTTACGAACTCGAAAAGAAAACTCGGGGCAAGTAACAGCTTATGCAAGCATCAGAGCTGAACAGCCCGACTTAAGTTCATTAACAAAATTCTTTATCAAGTTAGGGGACCGCCATCCAGCTGTGTTCCTGGTCCTATCTTAAAGAATACCTGAAAAAAAAAAAAAATCAAGGGTTCTTTTGCTCTGTGTTAAAATAACGAACAAACGAAGATCTTGTAAAAAACAAAACAAAACAAAACAAGTGTCAGATGTAGATGTGTAAGTAACAAAATGGTCATTAATTGAGACTTCACTGCAAAGGCGGTTGAATGCACCTTTACTCAAGCTGTGAAGATTAGTCTGCCCTTGAGTGATGCCAGTTGCCTTCAGAAGTTTGTTTCAAAGCTAAACTGTTTTTGTTATTTTTACCGTGTTTACGTGTTCTCACTGCCTCTGCCCCCTTGAGATGTAAAGTAACAGTTCCCTCGGCTTCGGAGTTGAGGGCTGACTGACCTGTCCACACACTTCTTCTGTTTTAGAATAATTTATAAGTGTTCCATGTGCGACACTGTGTTTACCCTGCAAACCCTGCTGTATCGCCACTTTGACCAACACATCGAAAACCAGAAGGTGTCTGTTTTCAAGTGTCCCGACTGTTCCCTTTTATATGCACAGAAGCAACTCATGATGGACCATATCAAGGTGTGTGCGCATCTCTCGTGTCCGTTAAGTGCATTGCAGACCCACATTCATTGATCACGAGTCAAGGCTGAGCTGTAGATGCCGAGGAAGCTGCATGCTGTTGAGGGAAGGGAAGGGTACTGATGTTGGTACTGAGCAGTTTACAGAATGCGGCCGTCAGACGTTTGCTTGACTGACGCCGCTTATTCCTGAGTCCTGATCTGGGTCACCATGAAAGATCAACACAGAGTAACAGATGAATGCCCTGGGATTCTAAAAGAAAAATAAAGTATTAGGGTTCTTTTTTTTTTGTCCTACATGTGAAAATGATGACGATGCAGTTTACTTTTCTTTGAGAAGTCCGTCTTGTACAGGCTTTAGAAATAGACAAGGACTCTGGCGAATTGTGTTAATTCGTTACAGATACCGGTGTATTTAGGAAAAACGAGGTCTTCCCTTGAGATTATTTAAGCAGTTAAATTTGCATGATAATGGATGCCCCTGGATCTTTTCTTCTTTTTTTTTTTTTTTTTTTTTTCTATCAAGGTTGCATGTAAATTGATAGTGAAATGTGCTGGGTACAGCACAGTGTCTGGTCCCTGGTGAGTGTTCAGTTAACGAAATAAATGTCCAGTTTGGATAACCCACCCCCGACACCCAAAAGGGGCGCCTAAATCTCTTCACAGCCTTTTAAGCTCATGATGGACAGAGCTTGAGTCCTAGTCTCTTAACTGCCCACTGTGATGGGGTAAGCAGTTTTATTCCCATGTGATTAGGAGATAATATCCAGCAGCCCTCAGAGCTTAAAGGGACTTGACTCTTTAAAAAGAGAAAATAACAGGCCCAGCATCATTAACTCCATCTCTCTTTCTCTTAGTTCTTCTCTTTTTTAATATATTATACGAGAAAGGTCAGTTTCAAGAGCAGATAAAGGTCTGTGAATTAGTCTAGTCTCATCTTAGTTAAATGAATGGACCGTTAATCCTTGAAATTTCCCGTGTTGAGCCTATGTGCGCTCACATAGTGTAACTGCCTACTGCAAAGAACCTAACGTCTCAGAGGGTCTGCTGGTTGGCAGCCGGGAGAAGGGGGTGGCACTGGGGCATTCCTAGGGTGAATCAATGCATGGGAGATAGGTTTCCTGATCATCACTTGAAGTGCAGTAAAATCCTCTTCAGTTACTTCAAAGGTTTTCACTAAAATTACAAAACCGTCTTGACAACAAATATTTATTTAGTGAATGACCAGGAAAAAAAAACCCCACAACATCTGGAAAGTGGGGTCATCGACTTTGCGGTTAGGGTCTTCCTTGTGTTAATAGTGAATTTGGAGGAATACAAGGTTCCAAGAAATAGAGACTGAAGAGGAGTGGCAAATCCCATGGCCACAAGGACGAAAGAATTGTTTTTATTCACCTGAACCTTTATAAGACTACATGATACGAAAACAGTGGGAATACTCGCTTATGTTCTCATTTCAAGTATGTTCCATACGTTTAAAATACCCTGCCTTTCTTTATGTGTTTGGGGATGGGTGAGAATAAAGATAAAGTTTTAGGGGCCCCCTATTTTTGCGTTTTATTTTTAAGATCTACACCAGTTCTTGTGACTTTATTTATATCACTAGCTGTGCTGTTCAGTTTTTCACAAGGAAAAGAATTAAGAGAAAGGAGAGGAACAGTGTTTCCCCACATACATGTTCATGTAAAGGTAGATCCTTATTTGCCTAATTTAATCCAACTCGTATCATTTCTTTTTTTTTTTTAATTTTTTTTTTAATCTTTATTTTTGAGAGAGAGAGAGACAGAGAGACAGAGTACCAGCAAGGGAGAAACAGAGGTGGCAGGGGAGGGAAGGAGACACAGAACTTGAAGCAGGCTCCAGGCTCCAAGCTGTCAGCACAGAGCCCGATGTGGGGCTTGAACTCATGAACCGCAAGATCATGACCTGAGCCAGAGTTGGACGCCCAATCGACTGAGCCACCCAGGCACCCCCAATTTGTATCATTTCTTCTGCCAAAGCATAGATTTATTCACTGCATAGGATCCCATGCATAGACATGTTGGCATTTACATTTAAAGCAAATTCTAAGTTACAGTCATTCAAGTTATTTGTGGTTACAGGACCCAAGGAAAGGTCAGTTTTAAGAATTAAGTTGTATTTCTTTTATGAAAAAAAGATACTTGTTTTTACCAAACAATGTTATTTTTACTTGTGATGTGAAAACGAAATGAGTGAATTAGAAATTTCCATTTTAGCACACATTTCATTGCACAGCTGAACTTTTGGCTGCTTTTCTGTAATTTCTGTAGCCCTGCAAGGTCAGCTTACAGAAGAATGTTTTGTTTTATTTTATTTTATTTTATTTTATTTTATTTTATTTTATTTTATTTTTTGTTTATTTTTTTCAGAAGAATATTTTAATACATCACCCTCTTCTCAACTTGCATTTGTCAAAAATGTATTTGCCTATAAACGTATGAAAAATTTGCTAGAAAATTTTGAGGTTTGCTTCCTTTGGGGTTTAAATGGTTAAAAATGAAAAACCTGGCTTCTGTTTTGAAAAAGGCCAGTGCACAGCCTTTTGGCCACCAAGAGATCACGTCTCGCCCCAGATTTTCTCTTGCCAAAGGACATCAGACATTCCTCCCAGGCCCTTTTGAGAGACCAGTTTAAGTGTCCTCTGGGTAGACCGGTGTGGCCCCTGCTCATGACATGATGACAGACCCTCTTTTTCCTTCTGGGGTAAGACAGTACTGACGAAGGTTGGTGAATTCTTGGCACTGCTTAGAGGCAGGCTTTCCTGAGAAATTATGATGGAGAGTATGCTGAGGCAACACCTTCTTGAACACTCAAGAAAGACTGTGGAGCCGAGATCTATTCAGTGTGAGTCTGTGGGACGTAGGAGACCCCGGGCTCATTCGGAAACGTGTGTCACGTTGTGTCCTTCTGTAGGTTCTACAGGTTCAGGACTCTGAGGCTAGTAGCTACAAGCCTGAATGCTGGCTACGTGAGAAGGCCCTGTTCAAAAGATAAATCCTACCTACATCATTGAGGCACAGACTGATTTCCCTCCTTTTTTGGGGGGGGGGGGGCAGGGAGGGTTTGGTGAGGGGGAACTCTGCTTCTAGAACACAAAACAAAAACCAAAGCAAGCTGATCTTTAGACCCAGATGGCACTAATTTTACCCCATTAGAAATTGGAATCCTGCGAGTGTAAGTTCAGATAGCTGTCGTGGCTGTTACGTGAACGATAATAAACACTCTAAGCAATTGTAAGAGGCTTTTTGAGTATCGGCATCTGCTGCAGACAGTCCACAAGCCTGGGTGGTATCGGTAAGAAGAGAGAGACCGGAGTAGGCTGTAGGGAGATTGAAATGACCCCCGAAACTCCCCAACAAAAACCCAAACTCTCCCAAGTGTTCCAAGAATGCAGAAGGTACGAAAGGGAGGGAGAAGGCTTTGTTCTGGTCTCAGGGTCTTGTTAAAGGTGATCGGCTGCGGGTCTTGAATACCTGCCCCGGTGTCAGCCTTTTCACGCGTTTCTGGATAGATGTGAAAGTAAGATGTTCTTCCCCAGATAGAGTGTGTTGCACAGGACTCACGGGTTCCCTGGGGGATGATAGGCAGCCAGGAATAATTTGGACTCAATACAGAAGGCTTTTTTTTTTTTTTTTTTTAAGAATTTAAAAATGGCACAGGCTTTCAGAAGTTACTTGAAACTAAAAATGCATCGCTTAGAGCAGCCATAAAAGTTAATTCCCCTTTGTCTCTTTTCAAGTGTGTATTTCACTTCGGTTTTCTTCTTCCTGTATTAAGAAATGTTTCTGAATGAATATAACATCATATTGGAATATCTATAATGTGTTAAGATAGTCCACACGTGCTTTCTCTCAGTGGTAACGATTTGTGATAGATATTTCTTTTCTTTTTGTAACATAGTCTATGCATGGAACATTGAAAAGTATTGAAGGGCCTCCAAACTTGGGTATAAACTTGCCTTTGAGCATTAAGCCTGCAACTCAAAATTCAGCAAATCAAAACAAAGAGGATACCAGAGCCACGAACGGGAAAGAGAAATTGGAAAAGAAGTCTCCATCACCTGTGAAAAAATCCATGGAACCCAAGAAGGTGGCCAGTCCCGGGTGGACGTGTTGGGAGTGTGGCCGCTTGTTCACGCAGAGAGATGTTTACATTTCCCACGTGAGAAAGGAGCACGGGAAGGTAAGAGCGGAGGTCACCCCGTTAGTGCGAGGAAGGGCACGGGCCTGGCATCACCTGGGAGCTCGGCTCTGCCAGGAATTAACGAACCAGGAAGAAAGGAGGAGAGAAAGAAAGCGATGTTTTGAAAACTGTTAGGAGTTCTTTGTTTTGTTTTGTTTTTTAATGTTTATTTTTTGAGAGAGAGAGAGCAAGCCAAGGAGGGGCGGGGGGGCGGGGTGGGGAGAGAAATCCCAAGCAGGCTCCGTGCTTTTAACGCAGAGCCTGATGTGGGGCTGGAACTCACGAACCATGAGATCATGAACGGGAGCCGAAACCAAGAGTCGGTTAATCAACGGAAGTGACCCAGATGTCCTCGTTAGGAGTGTTTGTATGACGTAATGTGATTCTTTGCAGAGTTTGGTAGTGAGAAAGAGGTACCTCATCCTTCCTTAAATTCTACAGGAGAGGCTTTATACCTCAAAATCAATGAAAAATCTGAGTTGCAATATTTATTTATTTTTTTAAACGTTTATTTTTGAGACAGAGACAGAGCATGAACGGGGGAGGGTCAGAGAGAGGGAGACACAGGGTCTGAAGCAGGCTCCAGGCTCTGAGCTGTCAGCACAGAGCCCGACGCAGGGCTCGAACTCACGGACCATGAGATCATGACCTGAGCTGAAGTCGGTCGCTTAACCGACTGAGCCACCCAGGCGCCCCTGAGTTGCAATATTTATATTCTGTTTAAAATAGTAAGTACACGTCTCCAACTACTAAGCATTTTTTAAATGCCCGTTGTTAGACCTAATAAATCTAGCAAGATTATTTTGTAATGTTTTTCTGGTGGTTTCTAAGTTGGATTGTTCTAGAAAGAGTGTGCATTGCACTTGGTTTTTGTGTAACTTAAATCTCTTGCTCTGTAGTAGTTCTCCCTCAATTTTATTTTTTTAATGTGCTATTGATTTGTTTAAAAAATTGGACATCCTTTATATGTCACCCCCGTTTCTGGATTTGGGTAATTGCTTCCTTTTGACGTTGCTTAATTTGCTTGTCTTTATCCCATAATTCTTAGAAATTTGATTAGACCCCGGTTGAATTTTTAGATAAGAATAGGTGCTGTATTCTTTTTGTATCAAATCCCAAGGCACCTAATGGGGGCTGGTTTCTCTTCGTGACACTATGATCCACCATTGGGTTCAGATACAGTATACTTTTAAAAAAAACCATCTCCATTGCTTTAACTTAAGGCAATAAAACCAAATAGTTCTCCTTGGGGAGCCTGTGTAAAAAGTACATAGGAGTTGGTTGGTAACTAGTATATACTAGATCCTTGAAAAGTTTGTTAAATTAAGTGTTTTGACAATGACTTTGTCGTCTCATTTATACTGTTTTATTTGAGCAGCACATGTGGTTGACGTGTTTTACCTCACTGCCATCTCCAAATGGTACGAACTTGTCTCTGAGCATTGATCACACTGCAAAAAGATGTTTTTATTTGGTCTGACTACACTTAATTCGGCGTCTCTTCATGGAAAAAGTACTTACAGAATATATATGGCTTTGCTAACACGTTGCTTATATAGTCATCTCAACTTGAGGGTCATAACAATATTCATTGCAAATACTGAGTAGTTCTTAAGGGGCAGTACTTGGTTAATCTACTGTATAAATACACTACCTGTAGTTACCTTTCCACGCCCGTTGTGGTGATTCTAGGAAACGTCTTTTTTTCTTGGCATCCAAACCGGACTTTACAAATGCCAAAACAGGAGCAGACCTCGACCTAAGGAGCCCAGAGCTTTCATTTCTTACACATCTGAGATTTTTGTAACCATCTTGGAACATTTCCAACTTCCTTCTTCTTTTTTCTTTTTTTTTTTAAACTACCTTTATTTTGCACATCCGACAGTCATTGGGTCTAGAATAAAAGATGAGGAGACAGCTCCGAGAAAGATGTGGTGGGATGATGAAATTCAACACTAACTCGAGCTGTTTGCCCTAGGACAGTAGCATAAGACACCGCCCTGAGCTGGCTGTGCGTGCCGATGTGCCGGGCACGGCGTGGGTACCTTCCGTTAGAGGCAGCCGTTCGTCCCGAGGAAGCGTTGGGCTTAGTAGGTTTTAGGATTAGCTTTGAGGAAGTTGAGAGCCTGCCTCTTGGGATGCGGCACTTGAGATCAGATCCCATTTTCAGTGCCGCTCACGCGCCTGGAGAGACCTGCGAGGAGGTGGGGAAGGGAAAGGAACGATATGTCTTCACAAACCGGTGAAATGTACAGAGTGCGGACCGTGTGTCAGCAATCTGTGCATGCCTTCTGCCGTTCTGAACCAGACCAGATCCCTGCACCTCCCGACAGCCCGCCTACAGGCTTCTCGTCTCTGTTCCCGTTCTTCTTGCCTCCTGTCCGAACCCTTGCATCACCTCTCTCCATTTAAACTGCAAGCCTCCGATCCCCTGCCCTCTGTCTTTTCTGTCTCTTCCCTTCTGATGGTCAAGCAGGCTCCTTTCTGGCTGCCCTTTTCCACTCCTGGTTCCTCCTCCTCGGCCACCTTTGGGGTTCAGCTCCACCTTGTCACAAAACCCACCTCCTTAACTGTCCAGGCAGTTCGACATTTGTCAGTCTTTTCCTCAATTGGCAGCCCCCCCCCCCGCCCGTAATTCACACAATTGGCAGGGCTTTTTAAAAGCATTTTCTACCCTAAGTGTTGAACACTGCTCTCCCTCCTGGGTTTTCTCCCGGTTGCTAGAACACCCATCGGGTTTCTGTCCTGGAAACATTCCACTGTCTCTGGGAGATTTCAGTTAGTCTCGTGGCTTCACTTCTCATATATGTGTATGTGTACATAGCTTCCAAATCTCCATCTCCAGCCGTGGTTCCTTGCTGCATTCCAGTCCCCAAATCCAGCCGCTTATTGAATGTTTCAGCCTCTTGGATAATTCCCAGCAACTCTTAGCCTGTCCAGCTTGGAACCCAAGCTGCTTCCAACAGCCACCCCCCCACCCCCCCAGCCTTTACCACCAGAAGCTTGTTGTCTGACCTGACTTGGTGGTTCCTTCCTTCTCCCCGGCCGCCTCCCTCATCCATCCATGCGTTTCATCCCTTCCGGTCTACCCGTTTATCTTTGTTCAGGCCACCCTCATTGTTGCCTGATGATTATTCTCACTGTAGCCAGAGAGGGCTTTCCGATCGTGCAGTGTCGCGTCCCCACTGCCCTCAGTCGTCCGGCGGCTCCCTCGTGTCCTCTGATGCCCCTTCCTCCGGCTGCGTCTCACATGGGGCACGTTAGACAAGCGTGGCTGCCCCCCGGCTTTAAACACTGTTTGCCCATTCGTCTCTGGGGCTTTTTGGTGGTGGTCTTAATTGAAGGAGTGCACCCTTTAGTGGCAAACTTCTCTTAGTCCTTCGGGTCTCAGCTTCAGACCTCACCCCGTCTGGAAAGCCTTCCTTGCTCCCTTCTTCCTGCAGGTTTCCGTGGCAGCCTGAGTTTCCCTTACCGTATCTCTTACCACTCTGCGAAGGCTGCCTCTTACGTCTGCTCACAGTAGATGCTTTATGCTTCTTCCTCTCTTCGGTTCCCGTCCAAAAAGCCTGTGGGGCTTCTGTTCCTAGCTCATAGGCAGCCAATAAATATTTCTCGAATAAATGGATCAAGTACGAGTAACTGACTTGAAGGACACCTAACCTCTTAAGACTTAACTTCCCCTTCTTTAAAATGGGAGTATTGCATACTTTAGTGACCTCAGAGGGTCCTGTTTTATAGCTATCTAGTGAGAACTGCACGTGAGGCGAAAAGCAGCCTCCAATCCTTCTGGACTTAAGGTGAGACATAAACATGAAGTTGTAAGGGATTTGACAATTGTGTCTGGCCAACTGTCCCAGGAGAGCATACTATTTTACTTCAATCAGGCGAGAAGTTATTGGAAAGATCTGATTTTACTGGATTCCCCAGTGAAATATCACGTTATGACACCAGGTACATGTTCTGAACCAGTGAACCGTGAAGGAATACTTGACGTTAATACTGTAATCATGCCTTTAAAAATAAATATATGCGTGGATAGAGTCCTTTTGAGAATAACATAAACACATTCTGCCAACCACAATACAGCAATTTGCTGGAATTTTATTGCTATTAGTACATTGATTATTTTGGAGAGAAGATTTTGAGTTAGGAGTAAGCCCGTGTGGCAGAGATTAAAAATTTATGTCAAGATAATTCACGGCTTCCTCTCTTAAGATGGCCTTTTTTGGTTTCAATAATTGTTTCCTTTTTTTTTTTTCTCCTCTTCTCAATTCCCATCCAAAAAATTTTTACTAAAAAATATTTTGTACGGAGTTCCATGCCAAAACAAAGAAATTCAGTAGCTTTGTCTTCAAGATTCAAAAACATGTTTCCAGCTGTACTGCTTAGTTAGTAGCTAGTTTATTTCTTTAATACATATACATATACATATATATATATATATATACACACACACACACACATATTTTACTAATATTAACCCAGTATCCACGTTTTGTGCTTTTTTAAATGTATTTTTTAATAAGTTGTTATAATCTGATATGAAGTCAAATAATTAAAAAAAAAACTTGGGGCAGAGAGTCCATTAAAAACTTAGATGTAAGAATTTAAAAACAATTTGCCAGATCTTTATTTTAGTTATTTAAAAACGAATAGTTAAAGCAGCCACATTTAGAAACGACTGTTAACAGAAATTCCATACAGAGGGACTGGTATAAAATTAATCACTTTCTAAAGTTGATGTTAGTGTCTTGCTATGGGCAGGTTTTAGCTGTCCTTTTAAATCATAAGCTCTTTGAGGACAAGTTCTAAATCGGTTTATTATTGTAGATTCTGTGGTTTGTGATGTTGTGCCTTGCGTGTTGTCTTTGGAGTTACCGATTAGAGAAGTTCTCAGATCATCGCCTGCCCATTTGGAAAGGGCTTTTGTGTTAGTCAAGTCTAGGCTTGAGCTTTAAATAGTTTTTGACCACAGAAATCCCTTCATCTTTCCTATGTCCGTACTCTCAAATACAAAAACAGGAAAATGAGACGTATTATTAACCTGATGATCTCATCTCAGCATTGAGCCCTTTCCCAGATAAATGTACAAATACACAGAATTTTATGTACAACTGTAGAGGCTCAGCTACTTACATTCTTTCTTGGTCACTTTTAGGGGGCTTCTAGGAACCTCAAATTAGGATCCCCTCAATGAGGTAACAGCCAGCAACATTCTCACAGACCATGCATTCTGCACTTACGTAACCTGACAGTAAATAAAAAAGTAAAAGGTGTCTGTACGTGTTCACATCTTGAAAACTACCAAGTGATATGTGATAATTATAGCCATTTTCTCATTTGCTGCCAGGTACCCCTGTATGTTGAGGAATCATTATGGAACTTTTTAAATAGAGCATAAACAGAGGAGCATTTACTGAATGATGGAACTCGGATGCCATTGAAATTTACCTTCCAAGACTCTTTGAGATTCTTTGAAGGTGTAGATGTGGTCCAGTTTCAGTTCTGTGTCTAGAATTGGGAGGAGGAGCTAAGTTACTGTCATAGATGAGCAGTCATTCTGGCTTTGACTGTCTTAGTACAGTCCACCCCTCTTTGCAGCTGCAGAGATAAAGCATTCATCTCAAGGCAGCGAATGCCCTTTGATTTGGCACCAGATTCTAGTTCAAGAGTTGGCTCCTGTGTCGTTTCTACACACCCCCCATTTATGAGGCTTCCTTACTTTCTTCCGTCCATGTATTTGTGAACCATCTTGTGATTTCCCCACTCCAGCCCTGCAGCCAACCATTTATTTCTCCAAGAAGACTGGTTTCTTTCGTTGAGAATGAGAAGCATAGATTTTCAAGAGACTGCCTATATGTATTTGATCACTTAGCATGGGAAACTATAATTGGGAAAACGGTATAGATGGAAAAAAGCAGGAACCTTCAGAGTGACTTCTCACTTACTGAGTGTGAGCTAATAATGTATTTGGCAGTTCATGGATTCTTATCAGATGCTCTTGGAATTACAGCAAGCCACAGCTTGTAAAATATATCCAGTTGTTGGAGGGAATATTTAAGACATTTTCTAGAACATGAAGGAAAAGGGCAGTACAGACCAGCCCATTGTTTTCTGGAAGATTCTGTTTACAGTTGACCAAGAGAAGGCAAAAATACTTCGTTCCTATTTTGCTTCTTTAGGGAAAATGGAACTAGTGTCATTGAGGGAGAAGTGGATGCCCGGGAGAGAGAGCAAGGCCCTCGCTAGTGTAAATGAATGCTCTTTTCCCCCTTTACGTGGAGCTGAAGGAACTTGCAGGCGGTAATATAGATATATACATTTTAATCATGGAAAATGGGGTGTGCTTGTGTAAAAGGAAAAAGTTGGGCTGATTCTGAAAAATTGCAGGTAGGTAAGTTCATTCTGCCTTACCGAACCCCAGCATTTCAGAGACCACATTGTCGAGTAGCTGGGTTCGGAGCACCAGGAAAAAGAATTTGACAAAGACTAAGGACAGGTGATTCCAGGTAAATCTTATTTCCTTTTGTTCCCAGGGTACTTGGTGGTAGGTAAACTAATGCCAGAGAGAGGCTAACTGGGTCTCAGTGCAGCTTTTGAGAGTCTCTCGCTTACTACTGTTTTGTGTAAAATAGCACAAAAGGGCCTGGATGAACTATTGAATTTATAGCTGACTCTAGGCTCACTGCTGTGTTGGGAGAAAGCTCCATTTTCGGATCAGATTTTACCCGGCATTCCGATCAGTGACTTTGACTGTAGGGCAAGAATCTGGGAGGGATTTTGCCAGGTAAGTCTTTTTTTTTTTTTTTTTTTTTTTTGAAGTTTTATTTATTTATAGATAAATAAGTAAAAAGAGAGGCAACGCACGTGGGGGAAGGGCAGAGAGACAGAGACTCCCAAGCAGGCTCTGCACAGCTAGCACAGAGCCCGACGTGGGGCTTGAACCCACGAAGCCACAGGAATATGACCTGAGCCGAAGAGATCAGACCAAGAGTCAGACGCTTAACTGACTGAGTCACCCAGGAGCCCCACAAGGTGCATCTTAACAAGTAAATGTTTATTTAGGTTTAAACAACCCAAATACTATGTGGCACAGGAGGGAGGTTTTAACTGCCATAGATGAGCAGTCATTCTGGCTTTGACTGTCTTAGTACAGTCCACCCCTCTTTGCAGCTGCAGAGATAAAGCATTCATCTCAAGGCAGCGAATGCCCTTTGATTTGGCACCAGATTCTAGTTAGTCGTTCTCAACACTTGAGTGTGCCTCACAGTCACCTGGAGGGCTTGGTCAAAGGCTGATTGCTGGGCTGCACCCCCAGCAAGTTTCTGACTCAGTAGGTTTGGGATGGAACCCGATAATTTGTATTTCTTACAAGTCTGCCCTTTGAGAACCCCTGGTTTACCCTGTGTGGCAGTAAAATCCCGTAAAGCCCATTGATTTATACAATAGAAATGTATTTTTTGCACACGCAGAGCTTGCTGTGGGTTCAGGCACTTCCGTGGGGCAGCTGTCCTTCCACCGATGACTCCGTGATCGAGGGAGTTTCTTTCAGCATAGGTGTCACTGCAAGGAGTTGAGGGGGAAGGCTGGAGTATCTCATCTGGTCTTTACACACCCTTATTCTGGGTGTGACGCACATCACATCATTGGCCACGATGAGTCGCGTGACCAGACCCAGTTGTAGCAGGCTGAGGAGTGTGTTCTCCTGTGTGCCCTGGAGGGGAGGGAATGACCCAGTGATGTTCATCACACCTGTACAGTGTCTGATGAACGAGGTGGTGTCCTGGGGTGTGTTCATCGCACCCACTTAACGTGGGTATTGACCTTGGTTCACCGAATGGAAGTCAAATCAAAAATGCAGAGAAGGAACTAGGAGATTTGGCACTCTGATTTCGAAGATGAATGACAAGTGGGCAACTAATTTCGACGTGTGAAACTTACTAGCTGTTCCATAAGGGACAGGAAATGAAGAAAAATAAAACATGTTTAAGAAAGATTAATGTTATTTGCAAAATGTGACTCAAATAAAAATATATTATTCCAAATTTTGTTTTTGGCCAGAAGAGATTTTTATTTTATTTTTTTTTGAGATTCTTGGGAAGATTTGCTTTTAGGTGTGAAATGTTTCTATCTGGTCGATGTCTGTTGCAGCCATTTTGGAAGGCATTTTCTGTAAACTCACTGGAGGTGTTTCTCCAGACAGGGTTGAAGGCTGCAAATACTTTATTGGTATATGCCTAGTTATATAGTCTAAAGAAAAACCTGGCCTTCTCTATTAACTTCTTTTTTCTATTTTTTACTTTTATTTATTTTGGGAGCGAGCAAGCGCGCGCAAGTGGATGACGGGCAGAGAGAGGGGGCGACAGAATCCCAAGCAGGCTCTGCACCGTGAGCACAGAGCCGATGTGAGGCTTGAACTCACGAACCTGTGAGATCCTGACCTGAGCCAAAATCAAGAGCCCGAGGCTTAACCGACTGAGCCCCCCAGGCGCCCGTGTTAATTTCTTGTATTGTCACGGTGTGCATGTTTTTTGATTACACTGTGTGACAGCATGTTGTTATACATTCCGTTGGATATTAAGTGTAAGACCCCAAATCGAGGGGTGTACAATAAAATTAGTAGCACACAGTAGGAGGCAAATGTGTAAATGTCTTAAGTCCCAGTAACTAGACCACTGGGCTTGCCTCTGAAAGTCTGTTAGGATTTAGAGCTCCCCCAGAGCCGGAGCTGCTGGGGGTCCTGGCGGGGCGTCCCTGACAGGACCAGTTGCCCTGTGATCAGAGCCCAGGAGACGAGACCCACCAGCAGATGACAGAGCTTTAGGACAGATGCCCACGCAGCCGCCGCGGTGATCTCGGGGGAGTACGAGTCTGTCCTGGGTGGGCCATCCTCTGTGTGGAAGGTGGAGTCCGTGAAGCCCTTGGCCACCTCGCCTTGGCCTGCTCCGTACCCACCCCTCGTGTGGTTCTGGCCACACGCAGCTGCCCGTGGTTCCTCACACACACCGTTTCCCTTCTCGCCTCTGCCTCCTGGTTCTCGCTGCCGGGAAACCTCTCCTTGCCTCATTGCCTGGTTAGCTCCTGTTCGGATGCAGCAGAAGTGGCCTGCGCCCGCCGTCCCTCCTTGCCCTGTGTTCCAGGCACCTGGGACCGCCCCGGGCATAATACCTTCGGGGATTCCTCTATTTTTTCCGCCTTCAACACACGGCAGTGTCCTCAAGGGCAGGGAGAATCCCGGCGAGTGAAAGTAGGAGCCCGGTCGGTGTCGCGGAGAGACTGAAGGTGCGCCGCAGCCTCCCGTGGCGTGCCGGTCGTTTCGGCCTTCAGCATGGCCGGTTACCCTCATTCCGTTTGACGACCAGAGATTGCACCTTTCGTTTTACGGTGCCGCCTGGCGGATGGAAGCCTCTGGCCGGAATGACCGGCCCAAAGGGAATGGGTGGGCGTGGGCTCACTAAACAGGTGTTGGAAAAACCTACAGGTTTTCCTGCAGGTACCAAACTGCGTCTTTGCATCTCAAGTGCGGCCCGTGCGGTGCTCTCCTAAAAGTCCCAGCAAGGCGTGCGAACGGCGACCGGTCAAAGCTGGGTGCTGGCCGGCACCACGGTGACTCAGATGTTTACGGACACTCGGGCGTTTGTGGTGCATTGCCCACCAGGGCTGCTGTTATTTTAGAGTCTGAAGAAGACACTTCCTCCTCGGGCTTTTCCTGTTTATCTCTCGAGGCGCGGGAGGTACAGGCTCCCTTGGTGTTGGGCTGGTGCTGTTACCAGACGGGAGACATAATGAGGCTTGGGCCCGTCTTCCCTGGGTGAATGTTACCAGGCCTTGCTGGCTCAAGAACGTTTCTTCTGAGGAACATCGCCTGCAGCCAGGGACTTCACTTCCCTTGTCTGCCACAGAGGAGCAGTTTTCATTCTGTCTGCTTCTACTGCCCCAAACCGATGTGCCCCCCAAACCCCTCTTCCTGTTATCTGTCAGAGCTCAGTCCCTTCTTGGGGAAGGAGAGTCGCTTCTTTCATGACTTGAGGTGCCCAGATCTGCCCTGGGGTTAGGTCTCTTTATCGGATCAGTGCTGACCATGGCCGTTAGGCTCTAGAATATTGGTACAGTATTGTGGTTCTGCTAAATTATGTGGGGAGACTTTGATGTACCTGTCCAGAAAGGCAACATCTTTTTGTAATTTTCTTCAGGAAAATACATCCCTAAATCCAACTGGCAGACCAGGTTTTTGGATTTTTTTTTTTTTTTAAAGGATTAAGCATATGATTCTGTCTATAAGCCGATACCACCTCGGATCCTGGAGCCACGAGGAAATAATTTCACGTGCCATCAGTGGGGGTGGCAGGGGAAACAAAAGGCCGTTCCAGCCATAATTGACTTGATGAGGAACCGTACAATAGCCCTGGAAGGTAACTGAGAGCTCACGAATTCCCAGTCATTTCAGTTTGTAGGCAAAACTTCAGACCCGAAAGGATCGCGGGACATTTTTCGGACTTTAACCCTTGTGCCAAGGGGCTGGGATCTAGGAGTCCGGCCCTGCACCTCGAGGTCAGGGTGTGGGGTTTCCAGGTTACAAGTGAGAACCGGCTTTTGTTTGCAGGAGCACCGGAGCTCAGGGCAGGACTGGAGCGAAGGGGAAGAGACTGTCTAATTCTTTCATTCACGAATTCAGCAAATCCACGTTACTGCCCAGTGTGCGTGGCCCACACTACTGCAAATAAGTACTGGGGAGGGCCGTCAGGGAAGAGAGAGGGAGCCCAGGGTCCTTTTACCTTCATAGCCACTCAGAGCCTAGCAGTTGCAAAGCTGGGACCCGCAGCACTGGGACACACAGAAGAGATTTCCAGCAGCTGCCTGATGGTCTGTCCTCCCCCCGTGGCTCAGGGCGGCCTCCTGGGGCTCTGTGGTGTCTCACGTTCTCACACCTTGAGGCTTCGCAGCGGATTGTCCCTACGGGTGGGGCCTCATCAATACAGTTTAATCAGACATCTGGGAAGATCAATATATGATGTAGGACTGGAACCAGGGAGAAAATAACCTGTCATCAGGCAGTTTTAATGGTAGCTTTGTTGATCTCTGTGCTCACTTGCTTACTGTTTCAACTTGTTTCCAGATTTCTGACGGATCATCTGATAAAAAACAGCGGTTATCTTGAAAAGGAATGCCTGGTTCCTTTTGCCTTTTGATTTGTGGAAATAAATAATCCTAGAAGGATTTTACAGAAGTCTTCAGACAGTATAATTTACATCATTCTTTATGCTGTAGTAATATCCGTAGTGTCATAACATAGTGATTGTGGGGGGAAAAGATTTTTCACAGTGACCTTTCATCTATTTAGATTGCTCTAAGAAAAATGTTTATGTATTTTGAGTGCAAAGGAGAGGCAGAGAGAGAAAGAGAAAGAATCCCGAACAGGCTCCACGCTGTCAGCGAGAGCCTGACGCGGGGCTCGATCTCATAAACTGTGAGTCATGACCTGAACCGAAATCAAGAGTCGGATGCTTAACCGTCTGGGCCACCCAGGCGCCCCTAGATGGGTCTTTAATTAAAAAGGACAAAAAGGCTGTGCTAAAAATTACATTCTACATATTCTTTCCCGTGATCCCCTCTTGAGGACTGGATTCTCTGAGAAGAGAAATAACAGAGGGATAATGTGTCACCCATCCATAAGCATGCATTTTAGGACCCGAAGAGGCTTAGAAGATGGGACAAAAGACCCTTTTAAGTAGAAGAAGGGGAGCGAAGCCGGACCAGACCCCGGAGAAACTGGCCGCAAAGATTTTTTTTTTCCCATACTCGGGTCTTTGATCCCCGAACGTCTTCGGGGGTCGGTGAAATATGGCAGTGAACAGCTGACAGCACCTGTCAGTGCTGTTTTTCTCAGTGTGACAGAGAGTAAGGATTTCTTGCGTGAGGACCTTTAAGGACGTGGGTGTAGGAGGATGGGAGCCCGAGTCTAGTGAAAGGGAAGAGGCACGGGGTCCATTTCGGGTCTGTAAGCAGAGCTCTGCGGGGTGTCGCCACCAGCCAGCGGAGGCAGATACGGACGTCCGAGGCTGACGCGTGCCCGTGGTCACCCCGCGACACCCCAGCAGTTGCCACGACGGTGGCGGCCTTGTCGCAGGATCAGCCTTTTGTTCAGCGCTCCCTTTCCCGCTGCCTGAGCACGTGACATGGCTCCGGGCACAGAAACCGCGGTGGGGACACGTTCCTCGTCTGCTCCGGGTTTGGCCTTTCCTTCATCGGCCTCGATTACAGTTCTGTGTCTTACTTTTTCAGTTGTACAACTGTCCTCAGTGAACCGGTTCGTCTCAGGACGAGAAAGTTAGAAGACCGGCTTTGTTTGTTGTCGTTTTAAGCAAACATGGCAACTAGCACGTACTTGTCCTTGGGAAACACCGCTCATTTCAAAGCTGTAACCTCAATCATCGAGACGCGGTTCCGTGATACTGGTGGCTCTCGGGACGTGTTCCCAGCATGTCCTGTGAAAAACAAACCCTTCTCCTTACTTTGTAGTTACGGCTTGTTTTTTTTCCAGATTGATTACCTGCTGTGTTAAATAGGTTTGGTTCTCAGTTATTGACTTGCCTCTGTTTTCTTTAAGCGTGTGAGACAGGGGGCTAAATCAGGGTTGGCAAACTGGGGTTCACAGGCTGGCCACCTGTTTTTGTAAATAATTTATTGAAACACAGCCACACCCACTCGTTAATGTACCCTCGTGGCTGCTTTTGAACTCCAAAGCACAGTTCAGTAGCTGCGACAGACTTTACGGCCTGCGAAGCTTAAAATATTTACTGTCTGGCCCTTTACAGAAAGTCTGCCAACCTCTGGTCTAAATTTGTACTCTGTGTTTAAATATTTCCCCAAAGCCACTCCATTCCAATTTGTAGAAACTTGGATGGTTTAGTAGTCAGAAATTGTTTTTCTTGATATTTTCAGACATACATAGTCTGAGTTTCCTACGCTGTGCTCATCTAACTACCCATTTATTTGTATTTTCTTCCATGTAGTGAGACCAGAGGATCTCCCTTGTGTCCTAGATATGAAATTCTCAGTAAGGACTTACAGAATTTATGACCCACAGTATTCCACACTTCGGGGGAAGGCTACTTGCCTGTGTAAAAGACCATTTTCTAGGAGAGCGTGGGGGTGGCTTGGGTAAGCGGGTTTACTTCTTATGACTTACCCTCTATAACTGTGGGTGATATTCATGCAAACAGAATGGGAGTGCCCAGTTTTGTGGGTACATACGATATCCGGAGCTAACATGAACAGATGAAGAAGATAAAATACATACGAAACACGATTATTTACTTTTTTTAATACATCCTCATGAAACGTTTTAAGACTTCTCTGAGTGAAGATTATACCTTTATTTATTTAATACATATGCTGATGATGTTACATATTTCTTCAGTGGATTTCTTTTTTTTAAAAGCAACTGTAGGGGCACCTGGGTGGCTCAGTCAGTTAAGCATCTGACTCTTGATCTCAGCTCGGGTCTCGATCTCATGATCGTGAATTTGAGCCCCGCTTTGGGCTCTGCGCTGAGTGTGGAGCCTACTTTACAAAAAAAGAAAAAAAAAGGGCAACTTTATTGGGTTATAACTTATATGTAATCTTAGTACCTTTCTATTCTGTAGAACAGCTAACTTATTTTATAGGAGACCTATTCGACTATAGATTTTTTTTTAACCTGTTCAGGTTACCAGTCTTTCCTGTTTATTTCTCATTTTCAAGTCTTTGGTTTGTCTGGGCACTTGGCACATTACAGGAGTAATGTCAATTCTGAAACTGTTTAGAACAGGTCATTCATTCATACTTTGAGGATGTTTAACTTTTAATCATATGTGTTCTTCTGTGTATACCACTTTTTAATTCTACAAACATTTACCAAGTTGCACAACATTTGCTATGGTCGAGAACAAATGATATAATTCTTGCCCTGGAGATGCTTCCAGTTGGCTAGAAAAAGAAAGCAAAAAATATTTTAATTTTTTAATGTTTATTTTTGAGAGCATGAGCAGGGGAAGGGCAGAGAGGGAGACACAGAATCCGAAGCAGGCTCCAGGCTCTGAGCTGTCCGCACAGAGCCCAACACGGGGCTCGAACCCACAGCCCATGGGATCATGACCTGAGCTCAAGTTGGACGCTTAGCCGACGGAGCCACCCAGGCGCCCCAAATGCATAAATATTTTAAACGCTGCAGCTAGGATGGGTCTTAGAGGAATCATAAGGTGGTATGTAATTAAAACTAAGCGAAGGGTGCTTCCAGTTCCGATTTCGGCACAGTGCTTGGGTCCAGGCTCTGTGAATAGGGGAAGAGAGAGAAAGTACGGCCCAGCCTTGAAAGAGGTCGGAGGAGGACAGAGTGAAGTTAAAAATTAAAGTTGCATGTGATACGTGGAAGAGAAGAAGGAGGAGCACCTAAGGCCCAAGGAAGCGGCGATGTGAGCATCACTGTGGCTTGGGGGGAATGGCAGGGTTTGAGAATGCCAGGGAAGGCTTCACGGCAGAAATCCTACCTAAGTAGGTTTTTGGAGGATGCACGGGGGGAATTCACCCAGTGTACGAGCAGCAAAGCAGAGTGCGGGTGTGCACAAAGCAGCGTGACCTTCTAAGTGACCGCCGGCTAGTAGTGGAGGGAGGGGGTTGGTGAGGTAGGCAAGTCCAAAGACCTTAGCCCTTGAAGGTGTCGAGAACCCCAGATGGGTTTTAGGCAGGGAAGCGACATGTGGAAGCATGTGTCTCCAGTGGTTTGCCCTGGTAGCTGTGTGGGATGTGGGCGAGGGAAGAAGAGGCTTGTGGCTGGAGAGGTCAGAAGTCCACCAAAGGGCCGAGAGGTGAGCCGGCTGAGGGGGCCAAAGGGCTTGAATGGGCCTCCGGGAGAGGGAAGGCTATTTCTGAAGGGCAAGGGGCATGGCGGGGAATGTGTCACTGTCTTCAGAAGATGTGAATTTGGGTGGCTTTGCAACATTTATGATGTCCTAGGAGACGTGGTCAGAATGGTGGGCTGAGGATTGGATTGTGGATGGACCGTCTTAAAGGCGAAGAAGTTTGGGTTTTGTGTTACACGTAAGGAGAGACAGGCAGTGAAAACCCCTTTGCCTCTGAACGTGCATACTGTGCCCTCTCCTGTTACAGAAGGTGACTTGTGTCCCTGGAAGGCCCATCCCTCTGTCTGTGCGCTCCATCCAGCCCCCTTTCTGGCCACTGGAGGACGTCACAAGCACACGTGTCTGCTCCTACCTGGGTCTTCAGCTTTTCCCGGATCGTTCTCAGAATCCTAAAGCTTGCCATGGGGCCTCTTGTCCTGACAGAACAGCCTTCCTGACCCACTTGCCTACTGCCTTTTTTCCTCTGTTTCCCTTTATGGCAAACGTCCCTGAGGTCACTTTCCATCGCTGTGTTCTCCATGCCACTCCATGTTCCCACTCCACAGAAACCGCGTGGCAAGGGACCCGCATCCGGGGTCTTGGCTTTATCAGTGATGTCACTTGACCTGTCTGAAGCGGTTGTCTGCTAGGTTCTCCTGGAAATGCTTTCTTTACTAGGCCTCTTGGTTCTCCTCCTTCCTGCTTCATTGATAGCTCTTCTCGGTCTTTTCTTCTCCTTCCAGACTAGAAATGTTGATGTGCCCTTTATTCTCAGAAACTTCTCATCCAGGCCTGGGACTTTATTTATTTATTTATTAAAAAAATTTTTTTAAACATTTATTTATTTTTGAGACAGAGAGAGACAGAGCATGAACGGGGGAGGTTCAGAGAGAGAGAGGGAGACACAGAATCCGAAGCAGGCTCCGGGCTCCGAGCCATAAGTACAGAGCCCGATGTGGAGCTCAGACTCACGAACCATGAGATCATGACCTGGGCCGAAGTTGGACACTTAACCAACTGAGCCACCCAGGTGCCCCTAAGGCCTGGGACTTTAAATGCCATCTGAACCTACCAACTCGCAGAATTGTATCTTTGGCCTGGACCTCTCCTCTGAGTTGCACACTTGAATCTAATCACTTAGTATCTCTACTTAGATCTCCAATGGGCTTCTCGAATGTAATGTATTCAAAATATAATTCTTGAGTCCTCTCCTCAAACCTGGCTTCTCTCCTACTTTCCCATTCAGAAACTGGTAAAACTGTTCTACCAAGTGCCCTGCCAACGAATTTCGAGTGATATGAACCCCTTCTTTTCTCTCCTTTGCCACCCATATTCAGCCCATCCACAGATCCACCTTTGAGATACATGCCAAATCCAGTCATTTGTCATCACCTTTACTTTCCAAACCCATGACACTTAAGTCTGTCGCCTCCACACTGGTTCTTTGCTTCTACACTTGGCAGCCAGAGTGACCTTGATCATATTATTCCTCTGCTCGAACCCATTAGTGTCTTCCCATCAGGCATCACGGATGACCCATTGGTGTCTTCTAGTCACGTGTCATGCATGACACAAAGTCCCCGTGGTGGTCCACAAGGGCTGTGGTCTTGATCTGACCTCCTCACCTGCCATTCTTCTCCTGACTTCACTCCATAGAAAACCGTAGAAAGGATATGATGGGGCAGTTCACTGTAAATGGCTCAGGAACATATGGATAGATGTCCAGCATCCCTAGGCATTGAGGAAAAATAAAGTGCGGTTATAATATTCTACCTACCACTTTAGCAAAGTTGAATGGTGATCTGTAAGGCTTTTGGTGAGTGAGCCCTGACTGACATCGATGGGGTCCTTTTTGAGGACAGTTTGGCAAGAAGTGTCAAAGGGCCTTGACATTTTTCACAACTTCTAAACTAGAAAGACTTTCGGAAGTTCATACCACCGAAATAATTGGTTGACTACAGACACTTAAAAAACATTTTTTTTAAATGTTTATTTTGAGACAGAGTGCGAGTGGGGAAGGGGCAGAGAAGGGGAGACACAGAATCCGAAGCAGATTCCAGGTTCGGAGCTGTGAGCACAGAGCCCGACGCAGGGCTTGAACTCATGGGCCGTGAGATCATGACCCGAGCTGAAGTTGGATGCTTAACTGACTGAGCCACCCAGGCACCCCTGACTACAGAAATTTTTTTCTGCAGTTGCTGGAGATCTGAAACAACCTAAATCATTAATGAGAGATAGTTAAATACATTATGGCCCATTTATACAATAGAATACTATGTTGTGTTAAGAAGACCGTAGAGAGATCAAAACATGTGTAGCTGTATATGAAAATAAATCAAGTTGCAAATCAAGATGTATAATATAGACTCATTCTTACAAGTACACGTGAACATGCATCCAGAAGAGAAATGGGAAGGCTATGTATAGCTTAGAAATTGACACTGGTTATTGCAGTTGGTGAGATTAGAGGCAGTCTTTTCTCTCTTTTATTTTGTACCAAGTGTTTGTTATTTTTTAGAATTGGAAACAGTAAGAGAAGGAAAATGAAGGCTGTGGTACCGAGATGCACTGTATATACTTCACTTTGAAATGGCAGCTGCTGGGCAGGGACTCAGTCAATTTCCCCTGTCTCTTCGTCACCTGCCCCCCTGACCGTAATAAGCACGGCACCTGCCCGAAGGTGGCGCCTTATCTGCAGTCACACAGGAAGACGTGCTCTTCCTCCTGTCTGCAAACCCCCTCCTGTCTGAATTCTCCCCGCTCATTGACTCCTGTCTTGCCTCTGTCCTCAATAGGTGCGTTTTTTCAGATACTCTTATCAGTATTTAAACATGCTCCTGTCTGGCCCATCTTCCAAAAGCAAGCAGTGCTTGCCCTGTGTCCAGCACGTTATCCTACATTTGCTACTCTGTGATTACTCTGTAGTACCTGCTCATATTTTTCCAGTAGGTAATTGTGTATTTGGTTATTTCCTTTATTCCTCCACACAGTAAATATTTACTGAATATTTTCTGTATGCCGAATGCCAGGGATATAGAGATGAGTGATTTATAGCTTCTGATTTCAGGGCGCTTACGGGGCACCGAAATTCCTCCTGAAATAGAAATTAAAAACCAGAAACTTACAGAGGTGCGGGTTTTTCTTTGGAGGCAGAGGTCTACTGTGTATGTAGGTGTTTTGTCCACTGAAAATCTTTTACCTTAACACCATGAGTCATTAGGGAACTGCAAATTGAAACCACAATGAAATACTACGAACCACCCTGTAGAATGGCTACAATAAAATCACAGTCCCAACTGCTGGAAGGTGGCAGGACAGAGCTGGAGCTCTGCTCCGTTGCTGGTGGAAACGCAGAGCACAGCCATTCTGGGAAGCGGGTTGATAGGACTCCGTAATCTCATTCCTAAACCTTCACCCAAGAGAAATAAGATTGTATGTTCAGCCAGAATCTGTACGTGCGTGTTTGTAGGGGCTTTAATTCCTAATTCCCAAAAGCTGGAAACAGCCTAGAGGTCCTTCACCTGGGACGCAGATTCACGAAGCGGAGCCGATCCGTAGAATCCGTGGAATGCTGTCCCGCAGTGGAAAGGAACGGGTTGCCGATGCGCTCAACGGCGTGGATGAGTGGCACATGTGCTGTGCCAGTGAAAGAAGCCAGACTCCAGAAACTACATGCTGCGCTATGTGGTTCCATTTATGCGACAAATGGAAAACACAAAACCAGAGGCTAGAAAGCAGATCAGTGGTTGCCAAGAGCTGGATGTAGGAGGAAAACTTGGCTGTAAAGGGGCACGGGGGAATTTTAGAGGTGATGGCACCGCTCTGTGTCTATTTGTCAAAACTCCTAGAACTATACATGCAAACGAGTGAAGTTTCCATTTTGTAAATTACACCTCCGCAAACCTGCTGTGGAATTTTTTTGAGGCAACAGAAGAAAATGTTTTGTTGTTGTTGGTGTGGGCTATATTCACATTGTTCAACAGTCTAGATAGCATGAAGGAAGACGGCAAAAAGCCTCATTCCTACCCTGGCCCACCCAGCACCACTAAGTTTGTTATTATGGATCTTGAAGTCTCTCTTATGCCAGGATCATCGTACATGCATATATGTTCTCTTTTTACTTCCTTCGAATGCAGAACACAGCTTGTGGATATCATAATTTTCTGCACTGGTCCCTTCCCGTAGTAGGTAGTAAATAGTTCCTTTAGTATCAGTGTTTCAAGGTCTTCCGTTATGAGCACATATAATTTATTTAGCCAATTCTCCCTTGACGGGGCCGGATTCTTCCCATCTTTTTCATTATATGCAGTGCTGCACAGAATAACCTTATACATACAGTCAGTTCTGCTAGAATGCTCGTGTTGGAAACAGATTTGTTCTTTTTTTAAAAATTTTTTTTTTCAACGTTTATTTATTTTTGGGACAGAGAGAGACAGAGCATGAACGGGGGAGGGGCAGAGAGAGAGGGAGACACAGAATCGGAAACAGGCTCCAGGCTCTGAGCCATCAGCCCAGAGCCTGACGCGGGGCTCGAACCCACGGACCGCGAGATCGTGACCTGGCTGAAGTCGGACGCTTAACCGACTACGCCACCCAGGCGCCCCGAAACAGATTTGTTCTAACGCAGTTGATCTGTCAGGGAACGGTCGGAGCTTGATGTGGGTTCTGAGCTCGCTCACGTGTGACCCCATCCCTGAGAGAGACACTCGGTGAGCACAGAAAATCGTGGAATGGACCTGTGTCGGAATCCACAAAACACACACACTCACGTCAGAGTGTCGTCAGCGACTTCTTGAGTCACGCTGCCTACCCCTGGTGTTACACCTTCCCTCCGACCCTCAGATTTCAGGTAACCCTCCTTCCTCCACTTCACAGAATCTCAACAAGCCACAGCCCTCCCCCACCCAGTTGCACAGGATCCTGCTATTAAGTGCGTCACCAATAGTTTTCGGGTGTTAGGCCCTTAACTGTGTTTTTGCTGGAAGCCCTGTGGTTCTTTGTTGCATGATTTTGCTTATTGTAGTGATTTGTGACCCATGATACATGTTTATCACATTGTACAGGACTGACCATACCGTGTGCGGGTGTATCTGTAGAATAGATTGCCAAGTGGAAAGGTCCAGAGTTTTAGGAGTTATATCCTGTGGGATCACTGTTGGGACAGGTTGAAGTCTATACAGGTGGTTGGTTTTTCCTTTTTCACAGAAAGTGTTTACGATCGAGCTGAAGGGTATGTGTTAGCACGACTTGGGAATAATACCACTCCTGTTCATCCTAAATGTGTGGGTGATTCTGGATGTGTGATGGTAATTAAGGACGCTCTTCACATGTTGGTGGGAGGCAGAGAACCTCATGGAGGCAGGAATGTCTGAGGTGGGGACTTTTCTCCCTCTGACTTCTTCAGAGTCACCTGAAACAGAAAGAGGGCTTCAAGCCAAGAGACAAGAAGGGACTAGTTACCGGAATGGGCAGTGTCTGGTTGTGAGAGCCCATGGCGATCCAAAGCACATTCACCGAGTGCCATCCAGAAAGAATGGCCTTCAGGGGTCTTGGAAATCCCAGAGCTCAGACCTTGAGCCCAAGGCTAGGGCGCGCAGAGCAAAGGAATTTGCTAAGAGAAACCACTGCTTTCCTAAAGAATGTGAAGGTGAGAGAGGCAAAAATGGGAAATTAGGGAGAAAGTTTAGGAAATGCACCCAGGTATTTGTTTCATGGACATTTAAAGTTTTCAAAAATACTCAGACCCTGCCAGCTTATTCGTCCACCACTTTTTTTAAAGAGCTCTATTTAAAAACAAAATAACTCCTCACTGAGCGGGAAAACCTAACTACAAAAAGTCCACGCAAGGCCCAAGCTCCTTCAATATCAGCTTGCGCTACACTGGGGCCAGGAGGAAGTAAATGACCTTGACAAACAGAAGGACAGTGGCACTTGACGCTTTTTCGATACCGTTTTTTCCATTTTTGTTTGGTTGGTAAAAATTGCTTTCTGTGTCAGAAAGTGGCCGTGTGAGCTATTACGACACTGAAGATAAAAGTTACGAAAATAAATTAGGTAAAGCCCCTTTAAATAAGTTAGTATTTAAAACTGAACAAAGAAGGGAGTCACTTGTTTTCTTAGGTAATGGGAACACGGCAGGTTTGATCAGGAAGCTGGTGTTTAAACCTGTAATTTTCCTGTCACCAGTGATTTTGAAACCCTGCTCCATTGTTTGGGGATTTCACCGCTCGTTTCTGCATTTTTTCATAAAGACGCTGGAAAAGAATATCTCACCCGTTGTCAGTTCTTTTTGAAAACAGTAATTATTGATTCAGCTGAGCTGCTCATTTAATTTATTACCTACTGAGGATTTCTTTATTGATATTTCTCTATTAAAATTTTGATTTGGGGGCATCTGGCTGGCCTTGATCTCGGGGTTGTGAGTTTGAGCCCCACAATGGGTATAGAGATTACTTAAACAAATAAAATCTTAAAAAGATTTTTTTAATTTAGCATTAACATAATGATACCATAACAAGAAATGGAATTTTAAATTCTTCATCTTAATGGAAAACCCAGTTTGCATTCCTCTGAAGCCTCTTGCCTTTGTTATATAGTTAGAAAGATATATGTCCGTTCTCTACATGTTTTATGATGATTTGCTACAACCTTCTCGCTTTTAGAAAAATGCCTTGTGTTTTGACTCTTCTGGGTGATCTTAACATTGTCCATCTTCTACGTATAAAACTCAGTAGGAATTGGACATTAGACTTACGTATGTAGGACTTCCGTGACTGTTCTTAAAGCTTTTTATTCTAAAGAAGCCTCTTGGGGTACCTGGGTGGCTCAGTCGGTTAAGCGTCCGACTTCGGCTCAGGTCTTGATCTCGTGGTTTGTAAGTTCGAGCCCCAGGCTGGGCTCTGTGCTGACATCTCGGAGCCTGGAGCCTGCTTCAGATTCTGTGTCTCCCTCTCTCTCTGCCCCTCCTCCTATCATGCTCTCTCTCTCTCTCAAAAACAAACAAAAAAGAAAGCTCTTATTCTCTGGTTTCATAAATGCTAATCCAAGACTCTAGGGAATTGTCTATGTTATGTGATCAAGATGTTTATGAAGGAATACCTTTGGGAAAAGAGTGTGGCTCAGAGGCATTAGTTGGTTATTTGCTCTGTTCTCTCTCTCTCTCTCTCTCTCCTTCCCTCCCTCCCTCCCTCCCTCACTCCCTCACAGACATTATTCTCATAATATCCCAGATTATATACTCAGGAAAATGATAAAAGCAATGCTTTGGCACGGAGAAGAAATGTCCTCCTTTGCTTCTGCCTAGGTTTTTAAACACTTAACAGACTGATGTGTTTTATTTAAAAGATAGTATTTTCGACTCTCTTAAAATGAATTTGGATATTTTATTGTTATTCAGAAAAGAATATTTATTGAGGATTTCTCTGTGTCCCAAGCACTGTGCTGACTAATTCACCACCGGCCCTTTCTTCCCCCAGCACTCTCTGAGGAAGGCACTGTTGTGATCCCCACCCTACAGTTTGGGAACTGGATGTTTATGGAGACACTTTCCCAGGGTCATACGGTTCGATGCATGAGCGGTAGAGACAAGGTGCCAACCCATTTCTGGTTCTCCAGAGCCAAACCCAATCACTTAAATAGATTTGCTTACCAGTTTGAACAAGGGGCATATTTGTCAAGTGATTAATATAAAAACAATTATTTAAAATATTTATTCTTTCCGGGCTCGTGGGTGGCTCAGTTAGTTAAGCGTCCGACTCTTGGTTTCAGCTCAGGTCATGATCTCACGGTTTCGTGGGTTCGCATCCTGCATTGGGCTCTGTGCTGGCAGCACGGAGCCTGCCTGGGAATCTCTCTCTCTGCCCCTCTCCCGCTCATGCTGTCTCTGTCTCTCTCTCTCAGAAATAAGTAAATAAAACTTCCAAAAAAAAAAAAAATTGTATCCTTTCTTTAACCACTTAGCCCACAATTGCTTTGCTTATCTCTTCTTCTTGCCATAAATAGTAATGTTATTTCACATGAGAACTTGTTTTTACTTCAGCCCTATTTTTAATTTTGCCAAATTTTGTTCTATTCATGAGGCTGGCAGTTATTTCTTGATCGGATTTCCTTGTGATACGACACCGTTTCATTCGAGACTTCAGTGCATCTTGTACCCAAAGAACGTGCTTTTAGGTTAAGCCACTCATCTTACTTCCAAGGGTCCACATGAGAATGTGTTGAATTCACATAATCATGTCCTAGCCAAGTTAGGAAACTTTTAACTTTGGTTTTCATCTCTTCATAGCTTTCTCCTGCTCTGTCACTGTGCTGTGTATTCTAACGGCAGACTACATAAAGTGGTTTCCAACTTGTGCGTTCTTGAAATAACCAAATGGTAGTATTCAAAGGGCCTTTTGGAAAACTCTTCCCTTATGTAAGGAACAGTTAATCATTGGGGGGACAGTCAAAATGCTTAAAATTAGCTCGAGGTTTCATTTAAAAGGGCATCTTGGACAAGTTAACATTCTCTCTGGATGTACCAAAGTAAGTAATGGTTTTATTTGGTGTTTACTGAAGAATTATGTTTTTTTATAGTATCTGCCAGCTGTTTGTTTGTTTATATCACAGCCAGGGGAGGGGCAGAGGGAGAGAGAGTCTCTGGCAGTCTCCATGCCCAGCACGCGGGGCCCAAGCTCACAACTGACATGATCCGAGCCAGAATTAAGAGTCTGACGCTCAACCAGCTAAGACACCCAGGCGCCCCTTGTATCTGCTATTTAAAAATAACAGCTGTATCTCTTTTGCAAAGAAACTTTATGTTTTCAGATATCTGGGGGTTTGTGTTGAGTCAAAACCATAAGTGTTTTGAGAAAAATATTTAATATTTTACTCCCATCACGTTTCTCCGATTCTCCAGAAATTAGTCCCTTCGCGGTTACCCCACCCCTGCCCTTCCTTTTTATTATGTATCAAGAAGAATCTGTTAGTTTTGTCTTTGTATTGCGAAGCAGTGAGGATTATGTAACGCCAACTGTTACGAAAGAGTTCTTAATTTTTAAAGCAGTTCTGTGTTTGTTCTCTTAAGTGACTTTCTATCTCTTTTCTCCTAACAAAGCAAATGAAAAAACACCCTTGCCGCCAGTGTGACAAATCTTTCAGCTCCTCACACAGCCTGTGCCGTCACAATCGGATCAAGCACAAAGGCATCAGGAAAGTTTACACCTGCTCGTAAGTCCTCATTTCTAACGTGCGAAGCACGGTAAAAGGATAATGCTGGAACTTTTCTACGGCTTTTCATATTTTGCCATTAACGCTCCATTTCTGTGCTGCAGGTTATAGATCTCACTTTTTAGTGCTGTTCCATTGTTGCGGCATAACCGTTTCTTGACTGGGCCATAACACTTAACGGTAGTAAAATAAACAGGAGTTTCTGGCATACCCTGTGTACGTGCCTGGGTCCTTACCTGTTGTCCAGAGGGATAGATTTTATATACCTGAGCGTTTTGGAGAAGTGGTTGCTTTGCAGGTGCACAGGTGAATGAGCTGCTTTTTGGTCTCTATAAGCGCAGGGATTTGCCAGCTTTGATTGGCAGGTTGATTGTCCAGTTGACTGGTTCAGAGCAGACCCTGATGGGGCCCGTCGGGGACTCTGTCCTAGGCCGGACTGTTTTCCCTAATGCAGGGGCAGCCTTTTCCCAGCTCACACATTTGGCTCAGCGGTCAAATTCAAGGAATGGAGTAGGCCAACACATCGAGTGGGTGGTGATGCCACTCCGGACAGTCCTGAGCTACCTCTTTGGATATGAAAATCGGAACTTGTTATATCGTTAGTGAAAAAGCTTTATCACCCACTCAACCAGAACATGCCTCAAGTGAGCTGCTAACAGGCTTACTTACTTTAAGACACTTCTCGTAACAGGGAGAGAGAGAACTAACAGACACAGAAGCCATGTAGCCAGCACGTAGCGTGTGACATGATCAGAGCAGGGCACAGAGGACCGTGTGTCTCAGGACACGCGTGATGGTTGGCTGTCTGTTCCTCAAGGCTTCACTATTCTTGATTAGTTAGGGAAAGTTGCTCGGGTAGGAAAACCGGGACGTAGACAACTCCTGCAGTGAAATTAAAGCCGGGAGTGATTTCGGTGAGGTGAGAACATTCTGTGAATCAGGCCTGCGTGTTTGAGACTGCGCCGGAAGGATGGGAGGACTTAGAAGGAGGCCCTGGCTGAGAAGAAGGTAGGAAGGGAGTCTGGCGTGGCTTAGTCCTTCCTCCTCGGACGGGTTTTGTGTATTTCTCCCCGGAGACACCGTAAGGCAGTAAGATGCTCGGATCGTCTGGCCGATTTCCTTTGTGGTGCGGGGTTGGCACGGGCTCCCAAGGCTGCCCCTGCCGGGGAGGGGGGGGGTCTCTAACACGAAACCATCAGGGTGTAGGGCCAATCATTACAACATCTCCAGAAGGCTTTTTGAAGGCAGTAAATTTGATTCTGCGTAAGACCATGAGGTATTTTCACCCTCCTTCACTGCAGTGGATTCTTGATGTCTGCCTTATGGCACCTATAGTCACCACAGTCATTCACTTCTCTTTCTTTTTTTTCCCTAAACCTGTTTTTGGTCCATTGCATTAAGAAAATGGCGAATTCATATCTTCTGAAGAAAAACTATTCATAATCGACAGGTTTGGGTCCCCCCCCCCCCCCCCCCCACAGAGATGAAATGAAAACTTAAAAGATTGACCTATATTGGCTATCTGTTGAGTTTTCTACATTTCAGTCAACTGAACGAACACATGAATTTCAGTGCTGTGATACCGAGTTTGTGCCCTGGTGAGGAATTTAACAGGGCCACACACCCTGTCTTCTCTTTGTTACGGCGGAGTGGACAGGAATAATTAACATCCACATGAAGGAATCCGGGAGGGACTTTTTCCATATTAAAGTATCTCTTATGCCGTAAATTTTGAGGGAACACGGAGTCATTGTAAAGAAAACTTCTGAAATTCGATACCCTCAATTTAAAAATGAAAGTCACCTAGAATTCTAAATGAAGTAATACTTGAACCAGATCTAGAGAGTAAGTAAACACCCCAGCCAAACTGAATTAGGCTGATCCTACCGAGGCGCCAAAACCGACAGAAAGCTTTCTACAGAAATCGCAAAAATTTTTCTCACACACTGGAAACCGCAGTTCATGGCAGAACTACTGTTTCATTTTGGGCCATCGGTATTCACAAAGATCTTTTTTTGTTTGTTCGTTTAAGTTCATTTCTTTCCTTTTGAGGGAAAGAGTGGGGGAGGGGCGGAGGGGGGTGGAGAGAGGGTCCCAAGCAGGCTCTGCGCTGGCCGTCAACACCGAGCCCCACGTGGGGCTCAAACTCACGAACCGTGAGATCGTGACCTGACCCGAAGTGGGACGCTTAACCGACCGAGGTTCCCAGGCGCCCCTCACACAGATCATCTTGACCCCGCTGAGCGTAGTGTTGGCTGGCGAAGGCCCCTTCGGTAGAGAGGGTGTTCTTCAGCGCGGGGTACTTTTCAGCAGGCAGGTTACCTCCTTGTCTTTGCCCCACAGGCACTGCCCAGACTCTAGGCGCACCTTTACGAAACGGTTGATGCTGGAGAAACATATCCAACTCATGCACGGAATCAAGGATCCTGACTTGAAAGAAATGACAGAAGCCACCAACGAGGAGGAAACAGAAATAAAAGAAGATGCCAAGGTCAAACATGGCAAATGTTCTCTTTACAGTGAAATTGTGTTGACTTGCTTTTTCCCATTCACTCTCTTCGTTTAAGTTTCGCCGCAGTTACCCAGGACTGTGCGCAAAGCTTATAAAACAATAGGTCAGCTCCCCGTACACCCATTCTTATCTTTCATCTTGCCCCTAAAAGGTATTAAGTTTCTTCTACATCTTTCCAGAAGCAGCTTGAGGGATCTACTTGTGTACAGAAATGATAAAATTTTCTGTGGACGCTCATCAGTTGGCTCTTAGCCATAATGTAGAAAGCTAGATGGCTTTTCTGGTCGGCAGTATGTCGGTTGTGAAAGGTACCAAGTAAAAATGAAGGGGTTCTCCTTAGTTTCGCTTCACGATGGTAAAAGATAAAACCATACATCTCTGCCTTATTTCTTAGGTCAGTAGCTAGCGAACTTGAGCCAGCAGTATGACCGTTAACGTGTGTGTTAGGCGTGTGTGTGGCAAGCGCGATCGGAGAGGCAGCAAGCCGTTCGGCAGACATTTAGGAGATCTCTCTGCTGGCTTTGGCACTGGGCTGTGTCTGGAGTGTGCCTGGGTTACAGCCCGAGTGTGCGCGATGGGGGAGCTGATCACTGAGTAAAGCCTAATCAGAATACGAGTCCGACTAGTGTCTCGTTAGTTTGTAATCTTTTCCCCTCCAGTGGTGGGGGTGGGGGTGGGGGTGGGGATGGAATTAAAGGATGTACGTGCAGGGGCAGCTCCAGGTCAAGGCCATGTATGAGTGGTGCCCTGTCAACAGGACAGAGAAGAGGTGGGCCGCAGAGCGGGCAGGAGGGGGTGTCCCTCTGGCTTGGACTTCTGGCCAGCTGGAAACGAGGGGATTTAATGTGGCTCAGATTTAGGCAGATGGGAGCGGGAGGGGAAGAGCATGGCCTGCGGGTCAGCCGTGTGACGAAGGTGAGTGTGCGGGAAAGCTCGGCTCCCAGACCAGCTGGGCTTCTAGCAGCTCTCCATCCCAGCCTCAGGACAGGCAAAGTCCTGACCTTTTCTCTGCCCCTCCCCCTGCCTCCTGTCCACACCACCTGGTCACGGCTGCAGCCCCCTGGCCTCCCTTCTGTCCCCCAGGCTGCCTCCCGCCTCGGCTCCCCCGCCCGCCTGGACGCCTGTCCTCACCACAGCGAGCCGCTGTGCAAACGTCACCCACACCGAGGCCATCTCTGACTGTGCCTTGCAGCCTAACAACCCCGCCCCCTCTGCTTCCCACCCCCCATTCCGTGCCCCGCTTTGCTTTCCTGGGGCCGCTGTGGGAGCCCCCGAATCCCGAAGCTCACACCACTTGTCCCAGCAGCTCTCGGGGCCTGGGAGAACTGGTGGTTTGTCACCCGCGGGGCAGAGCGATTTTCACGCGTGTCGTCCACGTTGTTCTCTTCCCTCCAAGGTTCCCAGTCCCAAGCGCAAGTTGGAAGAACCCGTGCTGGAGTTCAGACCGCCCAGAGGGGCGATCACCCAGCCGCTGAAGAAGCTGAAGATCAACGTGTTCAAGGTTCACAAGTGTGCCGTGTGCGGCTTCACCACCGAAAACCTGCTGCAGTTCCACGAACACATCCCTCAGCACAAGTCAGACGGCTCCTCCTACCAGTGCCGCGAGTGCGGCCTCTGCTACACGTCGCACGTGTCGCTGTCCAGGCACCTGTTCATCGTGCACAAGCTGAAGGAACCGCAGCCGGTGTCCAAGCAGAACGGGGCCGGGGAGGAGAACCAGCAGGAGAACAAGCCCAGCCGCGAGGACGAGGCGCCCGACGGCGCGGTGTCAGACCGGAAGTGCAAGGTGTGCGCAAAGACGTTCGAGACTGAAGCTGCCTTAAACGCCCACATGCGGACACACGGCATGGCCTTCATTAAATCCAAAAGAGTGAGTTCGGCCGAGAAATAGCCACAGACCTTCCTGTGAGGAGAATCCCTGTCCACATTGGAATAAAAGAGACATTTTTGTTACAAAAAGTTTGCAGTATAATAGAGTTAACAGTACTGTCTAGGCTGTTGCAATATATTCTCTTCCAGTGTACCTTCTCCACCTGGTCGTGTATATCCTCCTCGATAAGTATGAAAACAGTATTTGAGTTTCAAAGAGTTTGTATATATTTAAATGAATAACTTTTTATACTCTTTGTTACATGTTTGTATCAGTATTTAGTGAAAAAATGTTTTGAGGTTTTCTTTTCTCGGTCTTTGGTTTTTTTGTTTGTTTGTTTGTTCCTTGGGTTTTGTTTTTTGTTTTTTGGTTTTTTTGGGGGTTAGACTTTTTCTTTTTGTACTGTTTCTTTAAACACAGAGTTCTTAGCAACAGGGGCAGTTCCTGAATTCAAATAAACCATTTTGTATGTTACAGATTTGAATGGGTTAACTAATTGCAGGCTAAGATAATGCCTTTTTTAGTGTTTTTAATTTTTAGAATTCACTATATAAATTGTAGGTATTGTGGGTCTCAAAAACACTAGGGACTTTTAAGTGTCTTAGCACTACCCTCAACGTGCCTGCTCTAAGCCGGTGAGTGCACCTGTCCCGTGCGACCGCACTCCGGCGTCTGGCATCTTCTTCCAGGCCACGCCCGACCGTGTTTAAAGCAGCCTGCAGGTAGCTTCCTTCCCAGTGATGGATCAAAACGTAGGCCAGGCCTCTACGGTAAAGCGCATGGATTATCCTCCGCTCCATTCCGGAACGGGGAAGAAGGGCGTTGCCAGGGGAAAACCAGGGGCTGGGGGTTTTTCTGGGCCGATCTGCAAGGCTGGCTGAAAGAACACAAGGAGATCAAGTCACCCAAGGGCTGGACTACTGTAACAGTGACACATATGTAGCTAGACCAGTAGATTTAGATAGTCGAGTTTTTGTCATGGAATTTATTAACTCCTATGAAGACACAACTAAAAATATCAAGTATTTCTCTGGCTCTTGACAGGAACAAAGAAAAAAACTCCCAGTTGACTTAACCCTTCTGAACCCTTTGCCGTCGAAAGAGCTGGCGTTTCCTGTTCTGGGGTGCTACTGCCAAACGTTCTGGTACTTGGAGTTGAGATGCACAACTCCACCTCCGACCTATCAATGCAGCAACCCGCGTGTCGCGATCGGCCGCTCGGTCACGCGCTGAGCCGCCCGGCCTCAGTTCGGTCATTTCAATAAGTCTCTTTCATATTAGTAGTTCCGCTTCATCAAAGCACAGCAGGGGTGGGCACTCCTCTGTCCCTTCCGTTTATAGTTCTCTGGGAGCGTTCCTATTTTTCAGTTTTCGTTTCTGTGTTTTCTTTGGCATTTTATACCTTGTATTTATCCCGGAACACGTTTTGTACTTTTTATTTTTACGAAAAAGGAATTCCGTTTTGTGTATATATAGGCACTTGCATGATATGCTGTAGTCAACGTTCGGTTCCTCGGAAGGTCTCGGCGCTGTCCGCTGTTACGCACTACATCCGTCATAACTGTATTAAACACATTTCGTATGTAAATAAACGTGGGACATTGGCCCTTGCGCTTCTGTGAGAGAGTCATTGATGGTGGGGCTCTGACATCTTCGTGAAGTTTAGGAAGCGAGTAGTCGCAGGGACAGGACTACAGGATGTTGCAGAACTCTTTCCCCCTCCGGAGAATGGCACGTGCGTTCTCGTTAGCGCTCAGCTCTTTTGTCGCTTTCTCGTTGACTGCCATCGATTTCGTGGGTATAACACAAGGGCGTGATTAAGTATTCCCACGCTTGAAATTCAATTGCTGTTACTTGTTCTATTTATACTTGTATTGCTCTAAGGTGTATTCATAGCACTTTCATGTGTTTCTGCATTTGAACCTTGCAATAAACCTGTGCGGTGGGCCGCACGGGTCTTAATGGTCTAGTTTTACAGTTGAGGAAGCTGAGCTCCGATTCCGTTCTTTGCCTGAGCCCTCACAGCTGGTAAGTGGCTTTGCGTATTAGAACCCAGACGCTCTTGCTCGAAATCTTAGCGCTCGCTCTCTGTGTTTATGTACATATTGACAAATATTCATTTACTGAACAATAAAAAGTATGTGCGAAACACGACACTAGAATTTTTGTTTGTGGCGCTATCTGGCTTTTACAAGAGAAACCGGAAGTCTCTCTACTCTTAAATCCCCCAGAAATGCTTGCTAATGTAAAGTTAGCATCTCTAAATGCCTAGCTGAGCATCCAGGAAAGTTTCGAAAAATGCCCTGAGATCCAAAAGGAAAAAGCAGTAGAGATCCAGAGTACCCAGCACACAGGGCTGTAGCCACGGGAGGGAGCCTGGTTGATGCACCTGGAGAGCGGCCTGGTGAGCTGGAAGACAGGTCGTGAAGAAATGACCTGGAATACAGCACACAGGTAAGGAGGTGGAACGTATGGACGAGCTTCGAAGTCCAGAAGGACAAAATAACAAGACTCCTAGGAGTTCCAGGAAGAGGGAGCGGAATTGGGAAGGGCCTCTGTGGACAATTCTTAGCCATTAACGGAAGACGTGAGTACTTGGGGGTAACATGGTGTACGTGCTGAACAGAAGCTCACGGTGGGACTCGTGGGTTGCACCCATTCTTCCTTGGCGGTAGACCTGGATAGGACAGTGGATGCGAGCACTTGGGAAGTGGGGCATATTCAGACCAAAGGCAGAAACTGGGGCATGCTCCGTGAATTCTTAGGAAGCCCGCCTCCTCTCTTGGGTGGGGAGGTGGAGCTGAGGCTTACAGGATAGGCTCAGGCCAACTCGTAAAGAGCCTTGAATGATAGATTGAGGGGTTTGTACTCAGATAACGGATATTTGGACAGAGGAGTGGTATAACCAGACTGGTCGGTGGCCGTGTTTAGGATGGATGGTGGAGGGGTGTTTCAACCACGATAGGTTAGATTACGCTGTGGTTACAACCCTAACTCTCAATGTCTTAAAACAGCAAGGCTTGGGGCGCCTGGGTGGCTCAGTCGGTTAAGCGTCCGACTTCGGCTCAGGTCACGATCTCACAGTTTCTGAGTTCGAGCCCCGTATCGGGCTCTGTGCTGACAGCTCGGAGCCTGGAGGCTGCTTCGAACTCTGTGTCTCCCTCTCTGTCTGCTCCTCCCCCGCTCATGCTCTGGCTCTCTCCTTCAAAAATAAATAAAAACATTAAAGAAAATTTAAAACAGCAAGGCTGGTTTCTTGGTCACCTTGGATGTTGTGGGTTGACTGGAGACATTGCTCCAAATCTTGGCCCCTTATCCCTCTGTCACAAAAGTTGCTGGTTCCCGTGGCAAAGGAAACGTGCAATGAAATGCTGTGGCCCAGAAGTGATAGAAGTTATTCTTCACAGCTCATTGGCCAAAACCAGTCACGTGTTCCCACCTCCTCACAAGGAGGCTGGGAGTACCATCCTACCAAGCGCCCAGAAGAGGAGGCTGCACATATTTGGGCAGCATAAATGGCCATCAAGGACCAACGTTTAAATCGGTATAGGCATGGTGTCGACCCAGCCATCATCATGAGGACTCAGCCCAGGGTGGGAAGGTCGGCCTGGAAAGGAGCTGTGCTTATAGGTGGCATTTCAGAAGTGGTACCAAGAGAGGATTCCGTGCCGTGGAACACAAAAGAGGGAACCAGACTTCTTTCTTTTGAGGTTTAGATTACTTAAATGGAAATACGGAAGTCAAAATGACAGCTGGTTATGGGAAAGTTTGCACTCTAGATATACACACAAGGTATGTTTTTGTTGGACGATTTTATTTTATCAGTAATTTAGTAACAGTAATGCGTAAAGAAGAATGCCAACAAGGTGATGAAGACTAATAGAATGAAGACATCTGCTCAGACTTCCTGGCGTAGACCACTTCTTCCTCCCAAACACATTCTCTGCCAATTCTTGGCTCCTGCTCCAGGAAGTATTCCAAAGAACAACTGTTCCGCCCTGAAGCTCCGGTGGGCGCTTCTCCAGGTCAGAGGGCTAGTGAGTGCTGTCCCAGGGTCTTTGACCAACAGGGAAATTTACTGTTGGAAACTTTGGCCAAGGTAAATATATTATTTCATGTTACTATATTCATCATGCCGTGAGCACTGGTCTTTTGTTTTAGAGAGAGAGAGCGGGGGTCTAGAGGGGCAGAGGGAGAGAGAGAATCCCAAGCAGGCTCCACACGCTGCGAGGAGCCCGAGGTGGAGGTCCATCCCACGACCCTGGGATCATGACCTGAACCCAAACCAAGAGTTGAATACTCAACCGACTGAGCCACCCAGTCACCTTTTTTTTTTTTTAAGAAGCCCAAGAAGAAGGGGTGGGGGGGGGGGGCGTCTGTGGAAGAAAATACAGTTGGAGAACTTCGTAAAATAAAATATGACTTATTGGAACCATTGAACTATCCAAAGAATGGTCTGAAAATAAAGAGGGATGTGCTAACTGTGGAATGCTGCTTGTACCATTTATAAATGTTACACCAAAACACGCTCCCCTTGGGAATCAGAAGCCGTCAGGGTCCCATATTGGAGCTCTTCATTCTAAGTGTACGTTTTCTAAATAAGGAACCTAGAGTTTGTTACCTTAACAACTTGGCTATCTGCCCAATTCATTCTTTGCTTAAATGGACCCTTGGATCTCCTTGTGTACTTCGAGTTTCTTTTTGCAGTTCTGAACCTCCTTTCCCTACAGAGTTCATTGTCAACTTTTGGGATAGGACAGTGTGCACTTAGATCTTTGCAAAGAGCCTCTCTTTCTTCGCCAGAAGCTTCTGGACTGGCCAGTTGTATTTCCATTGTCACCGTCGCCCCCAAACCTCCTATTTTGAATAGTCCAGCCTTGGTCCACACGATTTGGCTAAGAGGCTGAATCTGAAACTTGGCTACTGCTAGTTTTCCCTATAAAACAGAACATTCTCTTTTCACATCTGTTTCTCCCTCCTACTGTCCTGGTAGATTTTGATGAACATTTTAGTAGACTCAATACAGTGGATGATAAAGCTGTCCTCAGCCTATGTTTTTCTGGGGGTTTGCTCATTTCTATTCACTATCTTTATTGGAAAGGTAGATCTGGGAGTGCCCAGCATTAGATCCTTTATGAATTAGGCTCTTAGCAGGACACAAATAGCACACTAAGAAAGGTTTAACTTCAAAGAAATTAAGGAAGGGATTATAGCAGAAGGTGGGGCCTGGAGGCACCCTGGGACTTAGCAATGGTGGGGAGCCCTTACCAGCCCCAGGCCTGCCGAGCAGGGCCGGCCCTAGAGCCACGGTGAAGCGAGGAGGGTGTGGGATGGAAATTAGAGGGAAGCTCGTTGCCACCCACTCAGAGATTTCCTGCCATCACCTCCCACTGGCCAAAGCCAGTCTAGAAGACAAGCCCCAGTAACCCGGAATATCAGTGTGCTGGGCACAGAGCAGGACAGAGAAGTATGCACGATGGATCTGGGGTACGGGAACATTATAACGATCAGACGCCTAGCACAAGCTTTCAGAAAAGGGCGCTTTGTACTTGTTTCATTGCCTACGTGCATTTTGTCCCCTTATAGGCTGGCTGTTTGCTGCAGCAGGGCACTTTGGATTCCACATTTACTTTTTCTTTCTAATTACTTCTCCAGGTTTATCCTGGAATTATACCCTTTCCTTAGTGGTTATTTTTACCTAAGGAAACAGAATAGCGTTTCCCAGAAAATATTCTTTGCTACTTTCCAAATTCAATTTACGAGGTTAGTTCTGACTCCTAAAACAGCACCGTTTATAATGTGTCACGGTATTTAAAGCAACTGATTATTCAATTTGCTTTGCTATTTTATCACAAGCTGCTTATTCTGGAGCTCTTCTTATAGTTATGATTGTAAATTATACTACCACAGCAGTTCTGTTTCTAAACACAGTCCGTCGCAAGACGACGTACTCATCTAGGGGAACTCTATAATTCCAGTCCACTGTATCACACCTCCAACTCAGTTCCAGAAAGTGTGGGGTTAGTCCAAGAGTAACTTTCTGACCTTCAGGTCAGGTTACGCCAAGTTTAACTCGATTGGGCGTTTCTGGATAATAAACATCAATTTTTTTCTCTTTTTTTTTTTTTCCTTAAGAACAGGGCAAACACAGATCTGCTGACTGGAGAGGGTGGCCTGATACTGACAAGTCAGGAGGAAGCGGAACCACATATGACAAAGGGAATGACCCTACCTTGGAAAGGGTAGAAGATGTGTGTCTAAGTCGGGATGATGGGCATTTATCTTGGCTTTGTCGGTTCGCCATCTGACCTCTTTCCAGGGTGGGGGAGGCTGCCGTGGCTCGAGTCTCAGCCAGAGATGGGTCTTCGCTCCTTACTCTGAAAGCCTGAAGGTCCCCCTCCCTGACCCCCAGCAGCCGAACGGCAGGCACAGAATGGCCGCTACTTGGCCAAAACGATGCTTCTGCTTTGACTATTGGGTTAAAGTCGCCAAGAAGCAGGGACACGTGCCACGTAGTCATTCTGGTGGCATGGTGACAGTGACATTCCTCGGCATCTCTTCTTAGCGGGGAGCTGGTCTGCCTTCAAGGAGCCGCTGACTTGTTTGGGATCCGGGCAGTGCTGTCATCACGGTGGGACATTTTCAAAGCCCGGGCTCTCGCTTCCCTCTGAATAAGACACCGTCGAAGCAACATGACAATATCAGTTGTATTAGAAGAGACTTGGCCAAGGCGAACAGAAGGGTGTGCGTGTCGATAGCCGTGAGACCCCAGCAGACCTTCCCTCCCCACTTTCCTGTCACCTCACCAGCCTCGTGTCCTGCCTCATTTCCCTTGCCCCCCAGTTCCTGTGGCGCCCTGTTCGCATGCCTTTCCCAGGGCCTGCCACTGGCTGTTCCCTCTGCTTGGCATGCCCTTCCCTCAGTTATTATTTCCACGAGGGCCTTTTCCTTTCTCTCTGGTTTGTTCAAAAGTCACTTCCTCAGAGAGCCTTTCCAGGTCACCTTGCTATGACCCAACAGTGCACACCCACTGGCCTCTCTCCGCTCCTTTTTCTTTTTTATTTATTTATTTTTAAATTTTTTTAACGTTTCTTTTTTAAGGAGGGAGAGACAGCACAAGCGGGGGAGGGCAGAGAGAGAGAGGGAGACACAGAATCCAAAACGGGCTCCAGGCTCCGAGCTGTCAGCCCAGAGCCCGACGTGGGGCTCGAACCCACAGACCGCGAGATCGTGACCTGAGCCAACATCGGATACTTAACCGACTGAGCCACCCCGGGGCCCCTCTCTCTGCTTCTTTACCCAGCGGTATCTCTCCTCCCGGCACTTAGCACCCCTGACATCACATCTTACTTGTCAACCGTCTGTCGTCCTCTGGAGCTTTTGCGCGAACCCTGCCTGCTTTGTAATCTGTGGCTACGTATCCTTTCCTCAGAAGAGGCGTTTTCCATTTTGCAGCCTGAGAGCAGCAGGTGCCGGTTCTGTTTTCTCCATCAGGTTGATCCTTATTCTTGTCGGCAAAGACAAATCCTCATTTTCTCAAAGCCAGTGCCAGATGAAGGCGGCCGAATGGCCTTTCCTGGAGAGCTAGTTACTTGAACGAGATGACGGTGGCATTAATGGTGGCATCAGCTGATTGCCACGGCCGCAGGAAAGGATAAAGACCTGCTTTCAGGAAGGGAAGGCATTCCTTCTGTTCAGGTTCCGTGTTTACGCCCAGCACATCGCCTTGCGTGAAACAGGTGCCTACAAGGTCATCCTAAAACAACCACATTCCCTTGAGCCTCGATCAGTCATAATTTTATTTCTCAGAGATTGGGACAGACATTAGAAGAGTCCTGAGCTATTACCCACAAGTAAGAGCTTCTTTTTCCTTTCTACATACGTGGGATTTTAAGATCTTTTTTTTTTTAATGTTTATATTTTGAGAGAGAGAGCGTGCAAGTGGGGCAGGAGGGGGGGCCGAGACAGAGGGGGACAGAGGATCTGAAGCAGGTTTTGCACCAACAGCAGACAATCTGATGTGGGACTCGAGCTCATGAACCGCGAGATCGTGACCTGAGCTGAAGTCAGAGGCTCAAATGACTGAGCCATCCAGGTGCCCCTTAAAGTCATTTCAGATGGTTTTTATTGTTAATGATTAAAATGTGGGTGTGTGGGGGTGTCTAGGTGGCTTAATCGGTTAAGCTTCTGGTTTCGACTCAGGTCATGATCTCACAGTTTGTGGATTCAAGCCCTGCATTGGGCTCTCTGCTGTCAGCGCAGAACCCGCTTCAGATCCTCTGTCTCCCCCTCTCTCTGCCCCTCCTCTGCTTTCTCACTCTCTCTTCCAAAAATAAACATTTAAAAAAATGTGGACGTGGGTTCTGCTCATTATATTTCCCCCGGTTGATGAAAGCTGGAGTATTTAACACAATAACAAGGGCAGAACCGCTCCTAGTTTGAGTGACTAGACCATGGACAACAAGGTGGAAATCAATTCTGGTGCCAGAGATTTTTCTGTTTAGTCATTCTTTTTATTATTATCATTATTATTACATTTATTTATTTTTGAGAGACAGAGTGAGACAGAGCGTGAGCAGGGGGAGGGGCAGAGAGAGAGGGAGACACAGACTCCGAAGCAGGCTCCAGGCTCCGAGCTGTCCGCACAGAGCCCGATGTGGGGCTCGAACCCCCGAACCATAAGATCATGACCCGAACCGAAGTCGGACGCTTAACCGACTGAGCCACCCAGGCGCCCCTCTGTTTATTCATTCTTAAATTTCCAAATGACCTAAACCTCTAGTGTCATCCAGCCTCCTCCACCACCCTTATTTTGAAATGTAGGAAGATAGTTAAGTGCGGGAGATACGTTTGGACCGGAGAGCTCTAATAACTACTAACTCACATTGTTCGTGACTCAGGACCTCCCATTTAATCCTAGAAAACAACTGCTTGAGCCATGATTTTACAACTTCACAGATGGGGAAACTGAAGCAGTTAATCCCTGACCCCTTGTTTCTGGTGCCAGATTAGGTCCCCTTTTTAAGTAGAAGTTGCTGTTCTCTCCGTGTCGCTCCGGGTTGGCTGTTATCTGTCATTTATTTTGCATTGAACTTTCTACTTCAATTTAAGAACAACTTCAGATGTGCGTAGTAACAAACCAACGCCTTGATGGCAGGCGACAATTTCGAAGGAAGACTCGGAAGGTTTCAAGGTCAGAGAAGACCTTCAGGGTCAGAGATGACCTTCAAGGTCATTGGTATAAGCCCCATGGGATGCTGGACCTCTTCTCTAACACCCTCATCCGGGCTTCATCCAGTACTTGACCGTTTCCCAGGTTGGAGACATCTATACTGTATAAAAGAGCCCCGTTCATCTTTGGAGAGGTTGGGCTACTAGAAAGTTCTTTTTTATTGTGTTAAGACTGTCCCTTGGTAATGTGGTCTAATCTATTTTTTCAAGAAACGAATTTTTAAAAAGATTGTATTTTAGGGGCGCCTGGGTGGCGCAGTCGGTTAAGCGTCCGACTTCAGCCAGGTCACGATCTCGCGGTCCGTGAGTTCGAGCCCCGCGCCGGGCTCTGGGCTGATGGCTCGGAGCCTGGAGCCTGTTTCCGGTTCTGTGTCTCCCTCTCTCTCTGCCCCTCCCCCATTCATGCTCTGTCTCTCTCTGTCCCAAAAATAAATAAACGTTGAAAAAAAAAATTAAAAAAACAAAAAAGATTTTATTTTAAAGTGTATTTATTTTTAAGAGAGAAAAAGCACGCTCATGAGTCAGGGAGGGGCAGAGAGAGAGAGAGAGAGAGAGAGAGAGAGAGGAAGAGAGAGAACCCCAAACAGGCTTCTCGGTATCAGCACAGAGCCCGACGCGGGTTCACGGGGCTTGAACCCACAAACCGTGAGATCGTGACCTGGACTGAAATCAAGAGCCAGCCGCTTAACCGACTGAGCCACCCAGGAGCCCCTCTCCTAGTACTTTAAATGTATTATTTAAATCTCAAAATACCTCCAAGAGGTCAGGACCATTATCCCAAGTTTCCAGATGAGGTAACTGGGCAGAGAGACTGCTGGGGTCACCCAGTAGGTAAGGGTCAACTGTGCTCTCGGCTAGCGTGTAAATTGCCTCTCGGAAAAGCATGAAAAGGGCAGAGTGGCTGCCCTCATGGAGCTTCCGGGCTGGAGGAGAGAGAGACACAGAGGTCAGCCGTCCTCAGCGTGGGGAGGTGAGGAGAGTCTGGAGAGACCGTGATGGAGCACAGAGAACAGGCTCCTCCCCTCACCTGAGGGAAAGCCCAGGAGGATGGACTAGAAGAACCTACTTGGAAGGAAGGTAATGCCTAAGAGGAGCTGGGCTTGGAGTCGGGCACCAGGGACAGGGCACAGCATTGAGCGCAGGAACGTACGTAAGGACGGGCGCTCCGGTCCGAATGTTTGCGTCCACCCCCAAATCCGTATGTTGAAATCCTAAGCCCCAGAGATGATGGTGCTTGGGAGCTGGGCTTTCTGGAGGTGACTGAGGATGGCGCCGTCGTGAATGGAATTCGCATCTTTATAGAAGAGATGCGAGGGCGCAGGGAGAAGGCTCTGGGGGCGACCGCCCCGGAAGGGGCCTTCGCTGGAACGCGACCACGTTGGGGTCTCGATCTTGGACTTCCCAGCCTGCGGAAGTGTGAGAAGTGGATTTCTGTTGTTCACCCAGTCCGTGGTGTTTTGTGACAGCAGCTCCAGTGGACTCAGACGAAGGGTAGAGCTCTGAGATGCTAGAGGCTTCCGTGGGGCCACCGAGCAGGAAGTACAAGCAAGTCCCAGCCACCCACAGGTGTGAGACGAGGTTTGCTTCACGTTTGAAATGCAGTTTGGGAGATTACTATCCAAAGAAAGGCTCTCTGGAAAGAGGATATTTACACCACGAGAAATCCAGGGCCACGCATTTGACGTGTTCTTCAAGTAGGTGAGTAGCGTTACCCTGGTCTCCTGTGGGCATAATGTCCTTCCCAGGATGTGTGCTCTAAGCCCCCACATGAGGGTGCAGGAACTTATTCGTCCCCCTGTAACGCCGTCTCTTTCCGCGGGGCAGTTCATCACTCCCCCTCCCACATCCCTTTCAAGTCCGGCAGACCCATCCCCAGACACATAGGGTGTCCAGACCATCACGAGGAAGCCCTTGCTGGCTTCTGATTTATCCGAGTGTTTTATAGGTTGAGTTCACAATCGTTCTTGGAAAAAAACCACATACTGCCACTTAACATCCTCGGTAAATTTTTTAAACCCAGAGAAACACACAAGACCATCTAGCCAGGGAAAATCTAGCATATCCGTGTTAGCTGGCAATGTTAATCTGCGTAGCTAAAGGAAGCCAGGTGCTCAGCGGCCCCCATATCCACAGTGCGAGTTTAGTGAACAATAACAAGTTGTGTATAAATCGGTTTCCATGGTTTGCTCATCTCCGCTGCTTTGCAGGTGGCTGAGGACACACAACTTGTCTGTGCGTGTTAAGGACGGAGCAATGTCACATTTCCCCCCAACATATTATAGACGAGTGTTTCATAAATATAAGCCTCCTTGTCTAAGAGGGGAGTTTTATCCTGACAGGTTAAGGGACAATGATGGTCCTGACTTTGTTCTTTTGTTTTCTGTCTTTTCAATTGCAATTACCTTTTGCGCTCCCTGCAGGAAACATTTCTCTCAAGTGCATGCAAGACACTGACGAATTCCTTTCCGACTTGAATTCAGTGGCGCCCAAAGAATACGCTCTGAGAAGTAAGTAGGTTTTTCTGTCCTGTTGCGTAGGTGAACACACAGGGCAATCTGAGGTTTGCGCGGGGAGGAATCTAGAAAACCTCTTGATAATTAAAAACAGAACCAAATAGGGAAGACAGGACGAGCCTCAATTTACATGATCGTTCCAGGAATCAAGGAGGGAGGAGGAATTTTTATTGCACAAGGCCATAGAGGAAGTGGTATTTAATTCTAGCCAGAAGGGATCTCATGAGGACCAGCTTCTTAGTAAGATGAGAATTGTTTAGAAGTTGTAAGATGCTATGCTGTCACCATTACTGAAGTTGGTAACGTTTTACTGTCACAGGAGATAACTTTATTTCTTTTGCTAGATGTTGAGTCTGGTTTTGATAATGAATTACTTCATTACAGTATTTAGGGAACAAGTTGGACCCATTATGTACTTGACAATAAATTTTGCGGAGTGTGTTGGTGAAGGCACTGGCCCAAGCTGGAAAAAGCTTGACTATAGCCAAGCTTCTTTGCCTGTGATAGGGACAGACTTCAGGCCGCCATGATTTATGGTCTGTTAGTTTCCCAAAATTACTCTCACAGTTAAGGGACCCATTACCCTCCCGCCAGAAAGGGGCAGGAAATCAGATTCTTTCTCAATGGGGTAACCTCTCCTGGAGAATGATTCATTTGTGATGCTGATGGAAACCACTAACAAGAAGAAAAGTAAAAACTCACTCTTTCCAAAGCCAGAAAAACTACCATGGCAATTTCCATTTCCGTTTGAACGCATGACTAATTTATTTTGTATTGGAAAACAGTAGCAAATACACATCATAAAGATAAACAAATGTTTTGATCTAATATTGGGCAATTCAAAATAGCACCCGATTGGAAGCGATTGGCATTTTACACTGGATTGTGTGTCCCGATATCTAAGGAGACGTTGGAAAAAATATCAATCCAGCTAATTCAATGGCCATCTTAAAATCCCCTTTTGGAATTATGTTTTGCTCCCACACTTGCTGAAATCGACAGGGAACATTCTGACCAACCCGGGCCAAGTCCGCCGGCCAAGAAAATCCCGAAGGCACAGGGACTGGCTGAGATTACTGGTGATGAGGTGATGGCATATGGCGTCATCATTAATCACAACCTCGTTTAACACTTTATCTGCCTTGGAAGTCACTCTGGTCATGTACCAACAATGTTCTGTCCGTAGGGGCCTGCAAATTGAAAATCTTTTTTTTTTTTAGGTAAAATAAGTTTCCCTGAGGGATGCCCGATGGCTCAGTTAAAAGAGCATGAGACTCTTGATCTCAGGGTCGTGAGTTTGAGCCCCAAGTTGTGTGTAGAGATTACTAAAAAATACATACATACATACATACATACATACATACATAAATAAATAAACTTAAAAAAAAAGTCTCCCAAAGGTGAATGGCCCAAGAAAGAATCAAATGATTTATATAAATGGGATAGATAATAGATAACCACGCCTTAATTTAATAGACGGATGCTACCTGTGGTTGTTTTAACTGATTTTCGTTGTAACGCACACAGAAAACACGGGATGTCGTGGCTTTGACCTTTTGCCCGACAGTTCTGGGCACCGGTTGTGGTTCGGACCTTCCTTCTCAGCATGGTTTTCCTGACAGTCATGTGGATGGAAAAATGATGAGTCAATACTTAGAGAGCACTTTTCCATGGAGGACGGTTCCCAGCCTGGGCGAGGGATGTCTTACTGAGTCCGGGCGGCCCCGGCCGTGAGCAGGGCGTTGCCTCTGTCTCATAAATGAGAAAACCGAGCCACAGAGACGTAACGTATCTTGCCCAAAGTAAGGGGTAGAGATAGAATGTGAGCCCTCGTTATCCGATGCCCAAGCCTGAGTTTTCAATCACTGCCTAAGATAAGCCATGAGAGAGAAAAGAAAAAAAAAATAGTGAAAAAGGATGAAAGTTGTAGAATGTATGCGGTATGAAAAGGTGTCGAACGTGCCGGTTAAGGTGCTGTGTTGCTCGGGGAGACAGGTGTATGTAGGGCGGTGGAAAGGGATAGGGAAGAACGATAATCTCCAAATCGAGTTGGACGTTGCCTCGGAGTGGGAGCCGGTGAGGCCGGGGATGCGACTGGGGTCCCGTCAGATTTCAAATGGGTCACGGTTCACTCTGCAAGCTGGGCAGTGGGAACACTGGTGTTTTTTATTTTCTTTATGCCCTTTGAACGTACTAAATGTCACATAGTAATGTTTTAAGTGTCCCTCCCCAACCCAAAGCATGGAGATGACAGTGTCAGGATCTCGGAAAATGGGCGGGGGTCTGAGGAGTCAAGTGGGGGAGAGAGGGTTCACGAAACTCTCGGGCAGGGATGTTGATCTTGCAGAGGGGAGCCGGAGTCGTTCCTGGTCCGAGCAGGGGAGAGGCTGACGTTAGAGCCGGATGCAGAGGGAAGGATGCATTGAAGGGTGTGGATGAACCGTCACGTCATGACCTGAGCCGAAATCAAGAGTTGGACGCTTCACAGACCCTTGGTTTCGGCTCAGGTCACGATCTCGAGGTTCGTGGGGTCGAGCTTCGCATCGGGCTTGCACTGACAGCACGGAGCCTGCTTGGGATTCTCTCTCACCTCTCTCTCTCTGTCCCGCCCCCGCGCGTGCTCTCTCCGTGTCTCTCAAAATAAATAAATAAACTTAAAAAAGAAAAAAGAGTTGCGTGCTTAACCGCCGGAGCACCCAGGCCCCGCTCTCGTCCTGTTTTTAAACTCTGTAACCCACTGCCTGCATTCATTCCCATACAGACATCGCACCCGAAGAGATCGCTGGCCTCCTCCTCCGGGTTAATCGGTTTTTTCCTCTCAGTTGTCTTTCTCCTCGAGCACTAGGGCATTATCTGCCTTCCTCCTTAAATGCATCTGTTTCTAATTCCGAGACGGTCCCCTGTCTGGGATGCCCTACCTCCACGGTGATCACTCCCCTCTCCCTTCCCCTTTCTCTCTCTACCTGACCACGTGCATCTTTCCACTTGTGCCTTCCCTCATCATACTTTGGGGTACATGAGGCACATTTTAGAGACAGGCCGTTGGCCCGCAGACATTGTGCTAAGCTGGCGGTCCTGACATCTGAGCTCTCATCCGTGGAGGCCAGTAACCAGCCGTGTGCTTGGTCTCGCCCAAGCGACGTTACTTTGCTATTTTTTTTCAAGGTTTATTTACTTTTGAGAGAGAGGAAGGGAAGGGGGAGAGGGAGAGGGGCAGAGAGAGAGGGGGACAGAGGATCTAAAGCAGGCTCTGCGCTGACAGCAGAAAGCCTGATCCGGACTGGGACCCATGAACCAAGCGCTCATGACCTGAGTTGAAGTCGGACGCTCAACCCACTGAACCACCCAGGCGCCCCCCACTGTGCCAGACTAGACTCTCCTCACCTGTGACATGGAGAGGCTGTGTGTCCCAAACTCTGGCAATCGGCAGCAGCTTTAAAAATGTTTTGATTCCCACCCCCAGTCTGCACTGGCTTCCAAGAGCCATTTGTGAAATTTTCGAGCCGGTTGTCAGACACGGTTACTTTTAAGGGTTGAATCACTTCAGGTGCCAAGTAAATGAATTACGTTAAGAACAAAAGTAACGCGTACTCAAAGTTCACCACTTCCTGATTACCTTACTACACTTCACAATTATCCGCGCTCTTGAAGATGCTTGCACCTGCTGTGCTCGTATGGCGGGAACGTGCTGCTACGCTAAGGCCCATCGTCTGCCAAACTCACGTTCAGGAGCTTCAGGCTGGGGGCTAGTCAACTGTGGCTTAAGTATATTCACTCCAGAAGTTGGCAGACTTGTCCAGAAGTCAAGTCAGGGCTTGCTCTAGTGTTTTTGTTGACCATCTGGGCTTAAGAAATTGATGGAGATAATGTCACAAGTGCACGTTCAACTTAAAAACGTGTCATGTCTGTGCCGTTACGTTGTAAATAGCACTTGAAAACTGTCACCCGATGCAGCAAAAACATTGCTCACGTCATTGACAATGGAGTGAAGTTCTGACATGAATCGTTCTGGTTTCACATCCGTATTATTCATTCGTGTGGACAAAAATATCACCCGGTATTCATGTCCGGACTACACTCATTGGTCAACGGAAACCACAGGTTGGCTACAGGTACTAGAGTTTGGCAAACATCAGTGAGAGTCAATGGGCTGTATGTGGAATTAATAATAAGGCGTATTGTTGATTTCATTGTTATTTGGAATTATTGGAATTCCAATAATTTGGAATTATTTGGTGTGTTATGGGCTGAACCCCCCAAATTCATGTGGTGAAGTCCTAACCCCAGTACTTTGTTTTTAAATGTGACTCTAGGGGAACCTGGGTGGCTCAATCGGTTAAGCATCCCACTCTCGATTTCAGCTCAGGTCATGATCTCACGGTTGGGAGATCAAGCCCTGCGTGGGGCTCTGTGCTGATAGCGTGGAGCCTGCTTGGGATTCTCTCTCTCCCTCTCTGTCTGCCCCCTCTCCGCCCACCTCTCAGTAAGTAACTAAACTTTAGAATGTGACTCTATTTGGAGGTAGGTCTTTTTTTTTTTTTTTTTTTTTTTAATTTTTTTTTTTCCACGTTTATTTATTTTTGGGACAGAGAGAGACAGAGCATCAACGGGGGAGGGGCAGAGAGAGAGGGAGACACAGAATCGGAAACAGGCTCCAGGCTCTGAGCCATCAGCCCAGAGCCCGACGCAGGGCTCGAACTCACGGACCGCGAGATCGTGACCTGGCTGAAGCCGGACGCTTAACCGACTGCGCCACCCAGGCGCCCCTGGAGGTAGGTCTTTAAGGAGGCCATAGATGAGGTGAAATGAGGTGATGAGAGTGGGCTCTAATCCCGTCTGACTGTTTCCCTTCTGTAAAGAGGAGTTGAAAACACAGACACCCCCCCCAGAAGGACCAAGTGAAGATTTTAGGGAGAAGACAGCCATCTACAAGTCAAGGTGAGAGACCTTAGAAGAAACCAACCCTGTGGAGACCTTGATCTTGAACTTCTGACTCCAGGACTGTGAGGAAATCCATTTCCATTGTTTAAGCTGCCTCATCTGTAGTATTTTGTCATGGCAGCTGGAGCAAATTAATACAGCGCGCCACACATCTTTTGTATCGGCATAACTTATAATAATCTCTCTATATGATATACAGACACATTCTCACTTGGGGTAGACAGCCCTTTATGAGACATCTACCACCGCTGCTGGAGCCCCTACCCAACTGCTAGCTGAGCCTCCAGGAGCTGGACCTAAGAATCTAAATTTCAAAGAAGCTTCTTGTGTGATTCTGATAATTGTGATGACTGGCTGAAAATCGGGATGTCAATTTTACCGGTAATTACTGGTAAAAACTTAAGTCAGACAAGTTCCCAAAAGTAGACACAAAAACCAACCCCCCGCCACCCCCAGATTATTTGGTGAGGGCTGCTGTAACGAAGTACCACAAACTGGGGGGCCTAAGCAAGAGAAATTAATTTTCTCACAGTTCTGGAGGCTGCAAGTTCAGGATCAAGGTACCGGTAGGGTTGGTTTCCTCGGAGACTTCTGTTCCTGCCTTGCAGATGGCTGATGACACCTTCTCTCTGGTGTCACTCCGTGGGTCCAAATATCCTTTTATATGGACACCGACCGTGCAGAGGCTGACGTGGGGCTTGAACTCACGAACCTTGAGTTCGTGACTTGAGCTGGGACCAAGAGTCAGATGCTTAACCAGCTGAGCCACCCAGGCAGCCCTTAATCACCTTTTTAAAAGGCCCTATCTCCAAGGATAGTCACAGGCTGAGATACTGAGGCTTAGGGCAGTAACAAATGAATACCGGGGGAAACACAGTTCAACCCATAAAGCTCCGTAAAGCCCATATTGGACAGTTCCAAACTCCAGAACTGTCAGATAATACACTTATGTTGTTTGAAGCCACAAAGTTCTGGTAATGTGTTACAGCGGCTGTAGGAAACTCATACAAATGTGCAGGAAGCTCACTGTCACTGGTTTGGCCACACAGCTCGGTCACCACTTTCTGTTCTATGCCCCCCATACCTCCTTGTTTTTCTTGCTGTGTTTTAAATATTGGACCATAGTATGGAATGGTGAATTTATAGAATTTAGTGAATATGTGATGCCTACTAATTTAGCATTCATTTATTTAGAGCTGTGTCTACATATCCATATATCCCTTTGGGTTGTTCTACTCGGGGACTTCTTTTGGCTTTATGTATGTTCTAGAATAGTGATTTCATGTCTCTTGTCTGAATATCTTGTCCTGTCCTGTCTTTTCTCTGGAGGAAGGGCGCCTGGAAGCGAAGGCCTGTGGTTTACGCCCTTTTATATAGGCGTTTGTTATACATGTGTATAATTTAATGAAAAGATGACCAGAATACATAATGGGAGCTCTATTAAAAGGAGATATTGAAGTCATATTCTGGTTCTTTGGTCCTAGTAGACACCTGGTTGGCTATTTCCACAGGTCTTCTGCCATGGCCCAGCAGGTTGTCTGATTCTCCATATAAAGAGATGGGATCCCATCTCTTTGTAAACTTTTCACACCTTCCCCGAACGCACGGCTGCTCCCCAGGCCCACGGCGTCCCCTGCCAGGTCACACAAGCATCTTTGGCTTGGATTAGAATACCCACTTGGGGAGTGTTGTGGGTCGAACTGTGTCCTCCAAAAAGACCTGTTGATATCCTAACCCCTGGTACCTGTGAATGTGATCCTATTTGGAAATAGGGTCTTTGTAGATGGGATCAACTTAGAACGAGATCATGCTGGGTCAGGGAGTGCCCTAAGATAACGGCTGGTGTCCTTGTGAGAGAGAAATTCACACACAGAGAGCCACAGGGACCATTGCCGAATGACAGAGGCAGAGATCGGAGTGATGGACGCATCTACAAGCCAAGGAACACTAAAGATCGCCAGCAACCGCCAGAAATTAGGAGAGAGGCAGGAACAGATTCTCCCTCAGAGTCTCCAAAAGGAACCAACGCTCCTGACCCCTTGACTCCAGACTTCTGGTCTCCGGAACGGTGCACAATACATTTCTCTGGGTATAAGTCACCCAGTTGGTGGAAATTAGGACGGCACCAGGATACGAACACAGAAAGCGATGGGCCCCCAAACACACCCTCCAGAATAAAAAAAAAAAAAAAAAAGCATGCATCTATTTCTGAGATGAAAAACAAAACAAACAAAACAAGCTGTCTCAGGTAGGTCCTGGAACTCATTTCCTTTGACATGTACCGGGCCGACCCACGGCCGTTTCATTCAATCCACCCGGACCATGGCCCTTCGGGGGGAGCTATTTCTACGGAATCCAAACCGTGCTCGGCATGTGGAGACCCTCCTGGGTTCACGTGATGTCTGCGTGTTCCTGCACTTTATCCCTCAGGGACAGAGTCGGGGAGGGGGGCCTCTGGCTCCCAAGCAGTCTGCAGGGCTTTTCATTTCCTGTTTTCTCTAATCTCATAACATCCTTGAAATCGTCCACAAGCAGCTGCTTGTGCTTTAGCCGTGTTTAACCCTTCAAGTCCCTTCTCCCTGGTCCCTATGTCACGCTTCTCAGGCCACCCTGCTGGCGGGGTCGCTGGGCTTCTTCCCCTGACCGCTGACTCCCTTTGGCTTCATCTTTTCCCTCTTGGAGCGGTTATTTCGCATCTCCTCCGTGTGTCTCGTCTTCTCTCCCGGAAGGCAAGGCTCCGGGTTCACACCCAGTTCCAGGAGGCAGTCTGTAGGGAGGCACTCACTGGGCTAGCCGGTCACTGGCTCGAGCTGAGCCTCTGTTCTCTTGTCATCACGGGGGGACTGACCGTCCGCTTGATTTGGATTCTCAGACGTGGCCTGTCGTCTCACCCGCCTGTCGGTGCGGAGGGCATTTTACTCACGGTCAGCCCCTCCACCGGCGCTAGAGACAGGGACAGGAAAGATGCTGAAACAAAGAAAATCTTAGAAAAAAGGGTGACATGGCGGGTTTCACTGAGATCTCTAGAGTAGCTGGGTTTCAGACACATCCATGCTGGGGCAGGCTGAAACGCGGGCCCCCCAAGGACATTGACATTCTAGTTCCTGGGACCCGTGAATGTGAGAAACTGGTCCTTGCCCACTTGAGATGGGGAGATTATCCTAGATTATCCAGATGGGCCCTAAATGCACTCACGTGTGCTCTTAGGGGTGGGGGACAGAGCGCAGAGGAGGAGGTGATGTGACCATAGAGGCAGACATCGGGGTGATGTGGCCTCAAGCCAAGGGCTGCCAGCAGCCATTAGAAGCTGGAAGGGGAAAGAAGAGGTTCTCTCCTGGAGCCTCCGGAAGGAGTGTGGCCCTGCTGACATCTTGAATTCTGCCCAGGGATACTGATTTTGGACTTCTGGCCTCCCAAGCTGTGAGAGAACAAATATCTGTGGTTTTAAGCCACCAAGTTTGTGGGCATGTGTAATAGCGGTCACAGGAAACTAATACACCTGCTATTCTTGTTCTCCAAGATGAATAGCTGACCAGACAAAAGGTGTTTCCAGAAGGTGTTTGTAAACAGCTGCTTTAGGAACTTTGGATGTCAGATTGGTAGCGCATTCAGATCTCTTTCTAACAAGGAGATCCTGGCAACAGAGAGCTAGCATTTTATGTGTATGCCCTGTATCATTAGCCACAGTGCAAGGGCCATTCAATTCTGGTTTTTAAAATTCTCCAACGTAACGCAGCAATCTGGCAGGTGCTTAATAAATATTTGCTGTTAAAGCGGTAGATGATGATTGCTTTCAAGGTTTATTTGTGGCTTAGCATTCTAGAATCTTCTGCCGCCTTCAGCTTCATCGTATAAGTGCAGCCATATTTTAAAATATGAGACCACTGACCAGGGTCTGTCTTTCCTCTGTTCAAACCCAGAAATGAATCAGCTCTGCATTTCGATGTCCACATAGCATCACCACCATGTGAGAAGGCAAATTTGTCTGCCGATCAGTCCAGCAGAATTGAAACGAGTTGTTTCTCATCTTTGGGAGATGAAAACGTGGCACGGCTGCCATGCAATTTGAAGTAGCAGGTGGGATTAATCATTAGTTTATTCTATCCCTCCCTCCCGAGACAATCACGATGTATTTTTATTTGGATGGGACCAAAGGCCCAGCATCTCTGGTTCCTGACAAAAACCGATTAAGCAGTTAGAGGGCAAATTGTCCATTTGAGTTCATAATCAGAAAGGAAGCAAATGCAATTGAAACTTTGCATAGCATACAAAATAACCTTGGCCAGAAAGCCATAAATCCAATCAGTTTACAAGGCAGAACACCAACTGGAAAAAAAAACAAAAAAGGTGGAATTTAATCTTCTCAAGCGGATTAATTGGGTATACCTCTACATTTGTCCTTTAGAGTCTTATCTGGGTAAAGTCAGGCTCAGTATCGACACCTCTCTTGTTTTTATCTCCTCTGACCCTTTTAGTTCCAGATCCTTAAACTTCAGGCTGCAGCATTTGGGATGCTCAGTGATAGAGAAAGGGATTGGGGAATCAGCTAGCTTATCTATAATAAATACATCTGGCTTTTTAAATGGTCGTTGGTTTTCTTGACACACGGAGGACTTCAAAATACATTCATTCATGGAGCTGGATTTTGGGCATTCGAATTTAATTTTTTCAACGTTTAATTCAATCCAGCAAATGTTCATCGAACTGCTCCTCTGAGATATCCATTAATGGAAACATGACCCCTCCCACACAGCGGGGACAGACAGGTGAACCATTACACGCCGTTTAGGGTGATACACTAAGCAGGAGTCTGGACTGCTTCCTGGGGGGAGACCATCCTCCCGCTGAGACGCAAAGGATGATTCAGCATTTGCCAGGCAGACAGGAAGGAAGGACATTCCAGGCAGAAAAACAGACAAGTGCAGGCCTGGTGCATTCTGTATAAAGGAGCAGCGGAAATGGGTGTGGGCGTGGGAGGGTGAGCCCGGAGAGGCAGGTCCGGTCACGAAGGGCCTTTTAAGCCACCCTCAGGAGTCGGGAATTAATTCTAAAGATCAGAGCAGTGGAGCCTGCCTGCACAGAGCATCACCTGGGAAAGCTTTAAAAACAACTAATGCCCAAGATCCACCCTGACCAGTTAAGCCACTCTTTGCGAGGGTAGAACCTGGGTCTTATTATTTTTTAAAGATGCCCCAGGGGATTCTCATGTGGGCCCAGGGTTAGGAATCACAGCTGTAGATAAGAGGTCTGCCGTTTTCCCTCTAAAGGACCAGATAGCGAATATTTCAGGTTTGTGGGCCACATAGCCTCTGTTGCAACTGCTGAACTCTGTATCTAGAAAGCAGCGTTAACAACACGTAAGCGAACGAGGTGGCTGTATTCCTATAAAATTTTACGTACAAAAACAGGGCCGCAGAGTGCCAACTCCTACTCCAGATGATGAAATAAATACCACTGAAGAATTTTTTAAACAAGTATATTGATTTTAAAACTTTGTTTACATATACTGTATTTCCTAAATAATATATGAATCTATTCTTCCTGTAAAGGAATCGAAATAATACAGAGCTTCATTATTTTTTTGTTCCCTCCTTGAATTCTTAGTCCCCTTCCTGGATGATAGCTCTTAGCAATGAATGTATATCCTTCTAGAACTCTCCAGAACTTTCTCCTTGCAGTTTTGTGTACGTAAGCCTGCAGAGATGTTGTTTCGTTTTATAAAATTGAAAAATATATTTATTGTTCTTGAACTTTTTATTATTTTTTTTTAATTTTGAACCTTTTTTGAACCTTTTTTTAAAATCGAGTTTATTCATTTATTTTGAGAGAAAGAGAGAGCCTGCGCAGGGGCGGGGCAGACAGAGAGGAAGAGAGAGAATCCCAAACAGGCTCTGCACTGTCAGCACAGAGTCTGACTTGGGGCTCGAACTCATGAACCACGAGACCATGACGTGAGCTGAAATCGAGAGGCGGACGCTAAACCGACTGAGCCACCTTCAACTTTCCCCCCCCCACGGAATAGTATGTCTTGGTGCGTTTCCCACAGCAACAAATACAGATCTACCTCATCTTAGTCGTTGCAGAGCATTATAGAATATGAAAGTACCATAGCTCAGACAACCTTCTCCCGATAGAGGTTGAACTACTTGACGTTGCTGACATTAAACTGTTTTTGTCCCATGCGATGGAATTTTCACGTGGCTCCCCCTAATAGTTTGTGTCTACTTTTTTGCCTCGAGAGGCCTTACTGCTACGACCATCTTGCAATCGCGTGTTCACACAGGTTTCCCCGGGGCCGATTCTGAGACGTTGAATTGCTGGGTCCCTGGGGAGATCAGTTAGGAAGGAGTCTTTGGTTAAACCACAAACACCAACTCTGGCAAGCTTCCGCAGAAAGGGGAGTTTACTGGCCGACTACGGGGCAGCTCACAGGGTGGAGAAGGGGGCCAGTGGCCTGCTGGGCCCAGAACTGGTCTCTAGAGCAGTCAGGTCCAGACAGACTCCATGGCCGTCGGTGCCCATTCTACAGCCCCCTAGCCCACTACCAGTAGATGAACGAGGCCCAAGCTTTGATCTGGGCCTTGACTCACTCACTCTCTGCACGAGTCCTGGGAGAGGGTTGACCTCCTGTCACAGAGAGTGGGAGGGCAGAGTGATAGCGGCTTCCAAGGACCCCGTCAACCTCTGTAGTGACGGGAAAAAACACCTTGGTTTTCTGTCAGGACTGCATTAGGTTGGGGAGTGGTAATTCTCCCACGTCCAGGTGCTGTTAGGAGGGAGAATAGCTTTTAAGAGGCCAAATCGAGAGACCTGTTTCTTCACATTCTCACTAACAGTAATTATATCAAACTCATCATTTTGTAGCCATTCGATGGGTAGAAAAGAATGAGGCCTAATTGTGGCTTACTGGTGAGACCAAACGACTTTCGCATATTTATCGGTTACTTGGATTTCCTTCTGTAAGAGTTGCCTGTTTATATCCTTTGCAAATTATAAATTAGTTTCTTTGACTTTTAAAAAATTACTGATTTATAAGGGTTCTCTATATAATCTGAAAACATCCTTTGTCCAAGTTATTGATCCAGTAAATATGTCCTTCTCTGAGAGTTACCTTTTAACTTTGTTCATAGTGCCTGGGAACAATTTTCTTTTTAGTGTTTATTATTTGAGAGAGAGAGAGACAGAGACAGACAAGCAGGGAAGGGGCAGAGAGAGAGGGAGACACAGAATCCGAAGCAGGCTCCAGGCTCTGAGCTGTCAGCACAGAACCTGATGTGGGGCTCGAACTCACGAACCGTGACATCATGATCTGAGCCGAAGTCGGCCGCCTAACCGACCTAGCTACCCAGGTGCCCCTGTAGTGCCTGGGAACAATTACAGGGAGGGGAGGGACATGGTCAGTCTTGTCATTCAGGCAGTTTAGCTTAAAAGATGGTTACTGGCTACAAATGGCCGAGTGGATGGCCAGCTGTAAGGTTCTGAGTGTGGTCAGAGATAGAGTCGCCCCCAGAAGAGGCAACAGCCTGGAATCCTTAGCACCATTTAAAAGAGGCCAGTAAGGGGTGCCTGGGTGGCTCAGTTAAGTGTTAATCGGTTAAGTGTCCGATTTCAGCTCAGGTCATGATTTTACGGTTCATGGGTTCGAGCCCCACGTCGGGCTCTGTGCTGACAGCCCGGAGCCTGGAGCCTGCTTCGGATTCTGTGGCTCCCTCTCTCTCTCTCTGCCCCTCTCCCACTTGCACTCTGTCTCTCTCTCTCTCAAAAATAAATAAACATAAAAAAAAAAAGATTAAAAAAGAATAAAAGAGGCCAGTGAAACAGACACCTGCCGGCTGAGCCCAAGTGGCCTGAGCGACAGACCTGCCCAGAAGAGTCAGGAGTTCGCGGCGGAAGTCAGGTTCCCCCGGATTGCTCATCAAGGACTGTGTGCCCAGTTATGGCCAGGAGGTTTTCAAAATGACATATTATTTAAAAAAAAAAAAAAAAAGCATACACGTAAGCGCAATGCAGTTTCTTCCCCCCGGTTTTTAGGTTAACTTGCAGGAATCCCGTTATGAGTGAAGACAAAGACCAAAATGTCAGAACAGATGGGTTATTTGCCAACCCGTTTGTGGAGTTTTCTCCCTGCTCGTTCCAAAGAATGTCGCTGCCTTCAGTTGTATATGAGAACCTATAGACCAAACTGACCAAAAAGCCCAGGGTATTTCTGCGTGCGATGGGTTCCGATCAGGATGGATTTGAATACGTAGCCCTGCTCCTTACTAGCCGGTTGAAGCGCCCGGCTCTGCTTCTCGTGAGCGATTCAAAAGGGGGTAGATGTATGTTGCTGTTTCCGTTATTTACCACGTCTGTGCCTCAGGCGTCGAATCTGTACAATGGAGATTAAAACAGTTACTCGTAATCCCGTAGGATTGTGGGAGGGGTACGTGAGACAGTGGACAGAAAGCACTCACAACAGCGCCTGGCACGTAACAGACTCCCCCTGTTGGTCTTGTCAGCACACTGCGTGGTTCTGGCCGCGTAGGTCATGCCAGGGGGTTTTAAGGGAAAGGGATCAACCGGACCGTATTAATCACACTGAAAGAAAACCCAGCTGTATCCTGTTTACGATATTCTTGAGGCTACTGACAGCGAATTGAACAAATTTGTGTACTACTTGAAGCTGAATTATTGGAATGGCTGGGTCATCAAAGGTTGAAACTAAACACAATAAATAAATACAGTCCGAGAGCTAGCGGAAAATATTGGTAATACCAAGTATGAATAAGAAATCGTACAGTCAAGAGAGATTGGTGGAGGAAAAAGAGTTGAACTGGGTGAACAGCACAGTGGATGGGGTAAATAGTAAGGTGGATGGGGGCCAAGGAACACGAGGGGCTGGATAGATCCATTTAAGAGAACTCTCCCTCCAAGCGTAGCCGGAAGGGATAAAGAGCTGGGAAAGAAAACGGTAAGAGATTTTGAGGCCAGAAGTGCCGTCAGAAGGAGAAATACAACAAAACAAGCAGAAGGAAGGGGATATCGAGCAAATGGTAGTGGTATTTTCTCCAGAATGAAGAAAAGAGAAGAGGTCAGATTGGTGTGGTTTATAGAACACCAAACCAGACTGATGAAGAAAATTCACATCGGACTACAATACAGGTCAGGACAGACCCAAAATTAAGGACATGAAAAACAACGAGGAAACTGGAAACATTTCCAGAAAGAAAGATAGTCAGACACCGGACAAAAGCAGAACTAACAGAGAAATCCTACGTGAATGGAAACCCAGTAACGTTACTGGAGAATCCTTAGTGACAAAAAGACACAATAATGGAAGGTTAACAGCAAACACTCACAAAGCACTTAAAACTCTGGATGACAATGAGAACACCAGCTGTCAGAATCAAAAATTCAAAAGATGTAAAAGCTGCCCAACACTTACTTTTTAAAACACCTTTTTAAAAAAAAAAATAATGATGGATTTACAGAAAGTTGCTCAGATGATACAAAGTGTATCAATTGTACGTGCAGGTTTTAGTTTATGGAGGTGACTGAGTGCCAACATCGAGAGGTCAATGCCCTTGAAAGATTTTTATTACGTTTCCCACGATGGGGGCCTGCCACGCTGTGGGGGCCACACGGGGAGGCATTTGCTGTCTCTAAGAATCGGCTAGCCCCAGAAATGGCCACGGAGGCCATAAATGTCAGAGCATCACAAATATAGAAAAAAGGAAAATATAGTTAATACAGATATTGGCCCCATGATGAAGGGATGCCAAATGAAAAAACCCAGAATCTACGAACACAGAATAAGAGGGGTCCCCTATCTTCCATTCACTTCTCCCAGATGGTTGCATCGAACATAATCCTAGTACACTATAAAAAAAAAAAATCACCATTGGTACAATGCGCGTGTATAGCTCTATGCCATTTTAGCGATGTGTAGATTTCGTAACCCACATCACGGTCAAGACCCAGAACTTTCCATCACCACCAAGATCTGCTTCATGTTGCCACCTTACAGGTGTGCACAACCCCTCCCTCCGCTGTCACCGACCCCTGGCAACCAGTATTAATTATGGTTGTTCCAGAAAATAAAAAGGGCGAAAGTTGTGTACCACGCTTTATAAATTCGATCATAGCTTTGCTTCCAAAACGAGAAAAGGACAAAAAAACACGTGGCCTAAGAATTGACGAGGAAGAAATACGACTGAGAAACTAATCAGAACGCTCAGCATATGGGCCAGAGACCAGAACCAGTTATAAAAATCTGTAGCATTTTTCCACACCCGCAACAATCAATTGGAAAATATATTTGAAAATAAAACACCAAGAAAAATAGCCAACTCTACGCTATCTGGGAATTGTTTATATAATCTGTTTTCAGATGACCAAGGAAAAAATGTGAAATTTTAAGTAAGGACGCAAAAGAGCTGGAGTAAATTGTCTGACATCCAATGATGGCTTAACACAAAAATGATGTCGGGGCACCTGGGTGGCTCAGTCAGTTAAGCGTCCGATTTCGGCTCAGGTCTTGATGTCACGGTTCATGGGTTCGAGCCCCACATCAGGCTCTCTGCTGTCAGCGCAGAGCCCGCTTCAGATCCTCTGTCCCCCTTTCTCTTTGCCCCTCCCCCACTCATTCTCTCTCTCAAAAATAAACATTTAAAAGAAAAAAAAATGATGTTAACTTCCCCCATATATCAATGAATTTGAAGCAATTTCAGTCACTATTCTAGTTGGATGTTTCGAGGGGCTCAATAAACGTTTCCTGAATTTTTTCTGAATGCAAACTGTCTGAAATTTGTATGAGTGCTTAATGGTGTGCCAATTAACTAGTTCAACTTTGAAAAGAAAACGAAAGGCGGAATACTCAAAATACTACAAATCCATAATAATAAAAACCACATGGTTATTACTTATTTATTTATTATTGGCTTCATAGGCTTGTGACCTCTGCAGTCACATAGGACCCCCACTTAAGTGGGCCCCATGCTTGCTTTCAGTGTGATTTGCTGTCACTGTCTCGAAATTCTTAATAATTTTTTTTTAATTTTTTTAACGTTTATTTATTTTTGAGACAGAGAGAGACAGAGCATGAACGGGGGAGGGTCAGAGAGAGGGAGACACAGAATCCGAAACAGGCTCCAGGCTCCGAGCTGTCAGCACAGAGCCCGACGCGGGGCCCGAACTCACGGACCGCGAGATCATGACCTGAGCTGAAGTCGACTGCTTAACCGACTGAGCCACCCAGGCACCCCTCGAAATTCTTAATAATTTTTAAACAAGAACCCTGCACTTCGTTTTGCATTAGCCTTGCCAACCATGTGGCCCGTCTCAACAGGAACAAAGATGTTTCAAAGACCAGGACAGAAAGTACGGGCTCCAAAGAATGGATTTCTATCCGGCAAAGGACACCAGGGATAAGGAACTGACAGATAACTGAAACTAAATGCCTTCAATGACTCAGGTAGACGAGGACCGATATAGAGAATAACCAGGAACTCTTGCAAAGCAAAGAGCGAATCCGTTAAAAACGGGCAAAGGGTTGCAAGCGGAAAACAGAAGAGAAAACTTAAATGGCCGGCTGATCAACAAAAACATCCCAACTGATTTGCAATCAGAGAAATGAAAGGTGCAACAATCGGTTGGCGTTTTATGTCCATTAATTGCCAAAAATGAGAAGGCTGGAGCAGGCAACGAGGCAGAAATCAGCATCCACCCGGAGGGTGTCCTGGGGCAGTCGCTCTGGAGCACAGGCTGGTGGGAATTACCAGTATGGGTTTACCTTATGACCCAGCAACCCCGCTCGCAGGTGCGTGTATGTGAGCTAAAGCCTCACGTAGGTCGGTATGGGGACACTCTGGGTGCTTCTGTGGGTCGGAGGCCGTCTGTGTCCATCACCCAGGGAACAGCTAAGCGTGAGATGTTGATGAATTATTACGGGTGGTGAGAAGGTCTGGACTCGGTGAGCGCAGGAACGCCATAAGGATAACAAGAAACACCTCAAACGTAGCACAGCGTGACCCGTGTAGAAACAGATCTGAAGCATAAAGTCACGTATATAAATTATAAATACATTTGCACAAAATGAGGACACCTACGAATAAAAGCACAGACATCAAGCGTACGGGGGTAGGGGTAACAGGGAAGGGAGAGAGGGAAAAAATGAAAGGCAATGGATTATTTAAAATGAAGGACACGTGGGGCGCCTGGGTGGCGCAGTCGGTTAAGCGTCCGACTTCAGCCAGGTCACGATCTCGTGGTCCGTGAGTTCGAGCCCCGCGTCGGGCTCTGGGCTGACGGCTCGGAGCCTGGAGCCTGTTTCCGATTCTGTGTCTCCCTCTCTCTCTGCCCCTCCCCTGTTCATGCTCTGTCTCTCTCTGTCCCAAAAATAAATAAACGTTGAAAAAAAAAATTAAAAAAAAAATAAAATGAAGGACACGAGGACCCACAAGGACGTACATGAACATAAACGAATAAAAGAAGCACTTTGCGGGACCAGGGTGAAGAGTGTCATTAACTGTGCAGCTGATGACTGCACCGTTCTGCTCTTGAGGGTAAAAACAAACAAACAAAATTAACTGTCTAAGGTCCCACAAAACTGGATAAAAAATTTTAAAGACTGAATATTGTCTCTTGGCTGTATGTGGGGCGGGGGGGGGGGGGGAAAGAAATCTACTGATTTTTAGCCATGTCTTTTTACTCCCTCAAAGCATGTGTTATTTATTTATTTATTTTTATTTTTTAATTTTTAATGTTTATTTTTGAGAGGGAGAGAGACAGAGAGACAGAGCACGAGCCGGGGAGGGGGCAGAGAGAGAGGGAGACACGGAATCCGAAGCAGGCTCCAGGCTCCGAGCTGTCCGCACAGAGCCCGACGCGGGGTCGAACTCACAAACCATGAGATCATGACCTGAGCTGGAGTCGGATGCCCAACCGACTGGGCCACCCAGGCTCCCCAAAGCATCTATTATTTAAAAGAATTCAAATTCTTAATTTTTTTTCAGCAGCAGACCGGGCAACCCACACGAGAACCTGTATCATTCTTCTCCCTTGGTGAAGATGCAGGTTCAAAGAGTGGCCTCTGAATTGATCTGTCTCTCTTCCCATCCCCCCACGCCCCCTCCACTCCCTCCCCACCCCCCCACTCCCTCCCCACCCCCTCACTCCCCTCCCCACCCCCTGTCATCTCAGATTGATGGTTCTGGAAGGCGGAGCTGAGTGCCTGTAAATTCATTTGAAAGTGACACGAAGAAGCTAACCTTGCCTACTTCTTTTGCTTTGAAATTCAGTGTATGACTCGGTCGGGAAGCTTGGGAGCAATATTCTTAACGGAAACGTGGACAGGCTGGGATCGTACAGCGAGTGCCTCTCCGCCCGGGCTCCCTCAGGACGCTTCCAAGGACAGTACTGCAAGTTTCAGATCCTGCAGGTGAGTGCGGGATCTGCCCTCGTGCTCTCCAAGGACAACTGAACTTCGTGACCGGGACCCCCAGACGGCTCCGTCGATTGCTTTTCTTAACAAAACATCCCCCAAATCTATTACGATGTTTCGCAAAAGGTTACACCTAAATCGCACCTGCATGTTCTGAGTGTGCGACACTATAGGAGGGCAGTTGTCCGCATTCCACACAGACCTTCAGATGTTCCTCCCGCCATATTGTACTGGGGCAAGACTTCTGGACGACCTTCATGAGGAATCCAAGGTCAAGCCCCAGCCGATGTTTCTGGGCATCAACTCCTGACTCACCATCTGTTTGGGGAATACCAAAGGGAGGGGAGACTTCCCATTACCCATAATCCTGTCCCAGAAACAGAGCTCTGAGACATGTGTTTGAGATGGGCCCGGACTTCTGTGAACACATCAGTACATCAGTTGACTGAGGTCACAGGGCTCACTCCCTGCAAGGCATGTTAATTCTTCCGCTGCTGGAAAATAAAACCAGGGACAGCACAGCCTCTTATTCGATACAAAAATAGGCTTGATGATGTTGTACGACACTAGAAGAAAATACGTTACACGTTGGCTAAAAACAGTCATATAAAATAGCAGTAAGAAATCCACGCTTTCTGATATTAATGCTATAAAACGGTCTTGCGATGGTTGACCACTGGCCATCGAGAGATTCTCACCCACTTGTCCCCCGGAGGGCCGTGACAATGATTACTTGAGGGTTTAATCAGCGTGTATAAATGTCACGTCCTATTTTCGAAGCAGATTAATGGTTTTGATATCAGAGCCAAAGGCCAGGCCTATGCAATCATGTAAATTGCATGTTTAGAAGCAGCATGCCGGAAATTTTTATTTATAATTTGATCTTTCCTTCATTGGGACAGGCATTCTCATCATGGGCTTGATTTATGAATAAAATCTTTATTTGATATGCTGTGTCCTGTTACAAAGAGATGGCAACGTGGCAATTCTGTTGAAAACCCTAAGGACCGTCGACCCCTAGGACAGTTTGCCCTGTGGGAGAGAGGTGAACGGGGGAGCGGATTACCCCGCACTGGTGGCGGCTTTTAAACTAATCAGCTGCGTACTTTGATGTAAATACAAGTGCATCTGACCTTCTGTAGGTTTACTCGAACCACCCTGTAATGGGGAAGCCATCTCCAAAGATGTCAGCGCACGTCTTTCGATACCTGTCTCCCCCCGCCCCGTCCTAATCTTAATTCTTGGGCAGCACAACAGCAGCCTTAGAAATGATCGTGTGCATGTGTCACGAGCACCAACACAAAAGAACGTTGTGGCTTCGTGTTTTTCAGGATGGAGCTGCATACAGCGTGGGAGTGTGTGTCCCTGATTCTTGCACCGAAGAGGACGTGACCGTGATGTCTCAGTTGGGTAGGTCCTAGTGAGACTGTTGTCTCCGCGTAACGTTTGAAGACCCCCAACTCCTTGGAGCCGAGAAAGGCCCTTCTTTCAGGAACGAACTAACCTTTCGTCCTGATTAAGGCCAACAAACTGAGTGAGAATCATGGGTATTTGGGGATTTGGCAACGGAGGTGTTGGAATAGGCAAGGGGTAGGTAGGAAGGAGGATGGAGGTAGGATTGAGAGAGAGAGAGAGAGAGAGACAGAGCGTGAGTGGGGGAGGGGCAGAGAGAGAGGGGGAGACACAGAATCCGAAGCAGGCTCCAGGCTCTGAGCCGTCAGCATGGAGCCCGACGCGGGGCTCGAACTCACAGACCGCGAGATCATGACCTGAGCCGAAGTCGGACGCTCCACCGACGGAGCCACCCAGGCGCCCCCTGCACAATAAAATTTTAAATTTCAACAATCTTCCCTCACCCACAGTGGCCTGGTTCGGCCTGAAGAAAGGAGGGGTGCGGTATCTGTTCCATATTTTGAGTGTTCTCTGCTGTGGCCCACGTGTGGCAGCTGCCAAATCCAGAAGGCCATTCTGAACTGGGATCGTGTGACGCCAATGTGTTACGAGGGTTCAGGGCTGGGACCCCCGCGTTTTTTCCGAGTCGTCACCTCCCAGCTGTGTGATCCTGGGCAAATCGCTCCAACTCCCCGTGCCTCAATCCCTTCCTCTGCAGGGAGAGGGGTGGACAACGAAGTTCCGCGTGACTCCAGCTCCCCACGGCCTTGCGGTCGCTTCTGACCTTCGCCTCGCAGAGTGTATACATTTGAGACCTCATGGACGCTGGGTTGATTTCCTCTCTTTCAGAATTTTCAAAGGAAGAGTTTTGAAGCCCAGAAGTTTAACTACTAGCATCTCTTGTATTTATTCTGGTTGTCCAAATGAGAACTAACACGGCACGTTAAAAGGAAGACACTATTTCTCTACCCGCAGGACACTTCGGACACCACATGCGTGGGTGCCCCCCTCACGTTGTACAGTTCTGACACGAACTACCTGGAGGCGGTGCTGACCCCACGGGTCAAAGGCTCATTCCCACAAGACCGTCCCCCACTTCAGACACCAGTCCCAAGTAGTGGGTCCCGAGGTTGCCCACACTTCGGTCTGATGGAGCGGCCAGTCAGGGGTCCCCACCGTACCCTCCTCAGGTTTGCGAATTTGCTATCCTGGCTCACAGAACACAGAGAAACACTTTACTGTTACTTATTACTGGCTTGTTATAAAGGACAAAACTCGGGAACAGCCAAATGGAAGAGTTGCGCAGGGCACGGAATGTGGGAAGGGGCGTCGAGCTTCCCTGCCCTCTCAGGGTGCACCCCCATCCCGGCACCTCGTATTCCTCAGCCCAGAAGCTCTCTGAACCGCTTTGTTTAGGACTTTTATGGAGGTTCCATTACATAGGCACAATTTTTTTTTTAATATTTATCTTTGAGAGAGGGAGAGAGAGAGCACGCACAAGTGGGGGAGGGGTGGAGAGAGAGGGGGACAGAGGATCCGAAGCGGGCTCCGTGCTGACAGCAGAGAGCCCCATGTGGGGCTCAAACTCACGAACTGTGAGATCATGACCCAAGCCACAGTCGGACGCTCAACCGACTGAGCCACCCAGGCGCCCCAACGGGTAGGCACAATTGATGAAATCACAGACCATTGGTGATTGACTCAATCCGGTCCCTCTCTCCCTCCGGAGGTGGCGGATGGGCTGAAGGCTCCAATCTTCTAGTCCCGACTGGTGCCCCCCAGAGTCATTTTATTAGGCATCAACTCAAGTCTGCTTGAAAGGGGTTTATTATGAATGAGAACAAACACTCCTCCTACCCGTGTCACTCAGGAAATTCCAAGGGCTTTATGAGCTCTGTGCCAGGAACCCGGGACGAAGACCAAATTTAGATTTCTTATTATATCACAACCTCACACACATACTTAAAATCTTTCAAGTGTCGATGTTGCAGTTAGTTTTCAATGAGCTTAAATTGTCCTCTGACTTTATGATCCCCCCTATAGCTTCAGGTACGGGGTCTGTCTACCCAGCCAAATATTTTATGTGCTGTTGAAAAGAAAGCCAATTGTTATAAATTGAATTTCAATTTCAATTCTTGCTGGATAGGCCACAAATAGCCTAGCAACAAAGATAAATGCGTGGAGTCGTTATTAAATTAGCAGTTCGAGTGAATAAATGGCTCGCTAAGTCTGAGTTAACATTCACTATTATTTAAGAGATTTATCAGCTAGCCTGGTTTTTCTGGCCAATGCTAAGCTCGTTAGCCAGAGTGGACATTAGAATCAAGTGGAAGGTTCCATGCTATTGTGGATACAAAGATATTCTGATGAGTGTCATTGAGGAACCGGAAAAAGGAAGGGTCCTGCTTAGGGAGGGCAGGGCTGACTGATAGGGTGGGTATATTAGGGAAGCTTTGTTCTCCAGCTTCTGCACGGAGAAGTGGGAGCTTCTTTGCCTAGGAGAAAAGGTCTCCATCCGGAAAGGATTTGTCAGCTCTTCCCCAAAGCTTTTTTTTTTTTTTTAACCCTTTTGAAAAAAATGTTTATTTTTTGAGAGAGCCTGAGCAGGGGAGGGGCAGAGACAGAGGGAACCAGAATCCTGGGAGCAGGCTTCCCGCAAAGCCCGACGTGGGGCTCGAACGCACGAATCGAGAGATCAAGACTTGAGCCGAAGTCGGGCGCTCAACCGGCTGAGCCACCCAGGTGCCCCGGCTGTTCCCCAAAGATTTTTGATGGAGTTGCCAGTATTTCCTCTACAGATGTGGGGGCAGACAGCTCGGCAATAGCGGGCAGAAGCTGTTTGTGCAAGGACTTAACACGTGGCGACCGTAGCAGACAAGCCAGGAAGAAAAGAGCACAAGATTGCAGACAGAGGGGAAAAGATTCTGGGCAGGTCAGGGTGTGTTACCGAGTAATACTCCACTGTATGTATATATATATATATATATATATATATATATATATATATCACATCTTCTTTATCCATTTATCCATCGATGGACATTTGGGCTCTTTCCAGAATTTGGCTATTGTCGATCGTGCTGCTCTAAACATGGGGGTGCACGTGCCCCTTCGAAACAGCACACCTGTATCCCGTGGATCAATGCCTAGTCGTGCGATTGCTGGGTAGTTCTCTATTTTCAATTTTTGGAGGAGCCTTTTCCAGAGTGGCTGCACCAGCTTGCCTTCCCACCCACAATGGAACAGTAAACGTCAGGCAAATCTGACTGGAGTTTAATGGAGAGGCAAATAATTACCTGGTCACAGGGACAGCACAGAGCTGAGAAAGAAGGGGCTTGGGTCAAGGAAGGGTCTGTTAATGCTGAGGTAGCCAATTTCACCCAGACTCAACTATGAAGAATTTCCCTTCTTTCTTTTTTTTTTTTAACATCTATTTATTCTTGAGAGAGAGCGTGAGCAGCGGAGGGGCAGAGAGAGAGAGAGAGAGAGAGAGACAGAGAATTCGAAGCAGGCTTCAGGCTCCGAGCCATCAGCACAGAGCCCAACGCGGGGCTCGAACTTAACCGACCGTGAGATCATGATCTGAGCTGAAGTCGGACGCCCAACTGACTGAGCCACCCAGGCGCCCCATGAAGAATTTCCATTCTTAGGAACTCACTCTCAGTCTGCCTCCTGTCCTTATGGAAATTTCATGACATCGTATGGTGGCCACAGCGTCTCTCCTGGCAGTGGCCGAAAGCAGTGAGAACTGGGCTGTTCACAGTCAATGTGGAACCATCCCTTATATCCGTCCTCTTTCTTATGTTCTGTTAGGCTAATTTCATCTCCCCTTGCCTATTACAATTAGGATTATGAGGCCTCCACGGAACCAGGGGCCTGGCACTTCAAGGAGTGACTTCTTCCCCCTCCCCCCACGATCTCGCGGGAAGTCCCGGAGCCCTGATTGAGCAAATGGAGCTATTTTAATGAATAACTCCCTGAACTACCCACAGAAGCGCCTCGGAAGGAATGAGGATCAGTCCTGAGGATCACAAGGAATCCAAAACATTTCACAGGATACCATTTTGTGTTCTCGGTTCAATGCAGAAAATATGTCCTGAGGACTCTTACATCTGGCCTCTGTGTGCCATCGCGTGCGTGTGCCGAGGGGGGAGAATCAAAAGAATTGGGAGTTCTCATTTTGAGAACCCTATAATTTAGTTAGTAAGGGGAGTGTGCGTGCCTGACGTGAACCCCTGTCAGGAAATACACGCTGGAGGTCATGCCAACTGCTAGGGACAGGTAGCCGTGCAGAGGAACTTTGGGGGGGCCCGCAGGGTTGAGGGGGAAAGAGCCACCTGGGATAGGGTGAAGGGGGACGTTTGTAGCGTGGGCTTGAGCTGCCTGTGTCAGTGAAGGGGGTGCTGATGGTATGTGGCGAGACATTGGTGGGAAACAGATCAAACAAAGGTTCCCTATTCCCCTGTAGAGGCCTAGAATCTGACACAGTGTAGACCCTTCTGCACAGGCTGCCGATTGGTTTGATCAACTGGCAGGATTTAGCACGGGGAGTGGGGATTCTCCTCAGTGCTGCTAGGACCGAGGACACTGACTCCGGTCACTTGGTGAGGGAGGACGAGCCCAGGAAACCCAACTGTCCGCAGGCAGCCCCCCATTCGAGTGTCTTGGCCTGGTCCCCCCACCGAGTGCTATCTCATCAAGGGCAGCGATCTGGCGAGTCTCTGTGAGAGCTGGCTGGGGCCGCCTTGACAAATACCACAGACTCCGGGGCTCAACAACGAAATTTCTTTCTCATGGTTCTGGCGACTGGAAGTCCAGCATCAAGGCGTCAGGAGGGCCGGTTTCTTCTGAGGGCTCTTTCCTGGGCTTGCAGACGGCCACCTTCTCGCTCACTGTGGGCTCACCTACGTGTGTCCAAACTTCCTTTCATTTAAGGACACCGGTTGGATGAGATAGTGTGATGGCTCCGTTTTCATTTAATCACCTCTCCCTAAAGGCCCTGCCTCTAAATATCGTCACATTCTGAGGTCCTGGCTTCAACATATGAATTTAGAGGGGACACGGTTGTCTCTAGGGGTCTCTTTTCAGAGCCCTTTGAACTTGATTTTGGGACCTCCAGGGCTCAATTCTTTTCTACTCATTCTCTTCCTCTCCTGCCCCTGAGGCTTTCCTGTGATCACCTGCAAAGAGGGTGGGCACCTTGGAGGAGGGGAGTGGTAGCTGCAGTGTAGCCCTTAGACCTAGGTAAGAAGGACCCTGTCCTCGGCGCCCTGCTTTAGAGACCAGGCCTCCGGCTGGGCCTCCTCGTGGGATGTCTGTAGGGTCATGGGACATGCCCACCTTCCCCTTCTCTTCCAGTCACGTTGAGTGTCTAGAATTCCCTGCCCCTCTGGCTCCCGGCCCCCCTCCAAGGGGGGGGGGATGGGGGAGGGCTAGGGAGGTGGAGCTTAGGTTATCCACACCCACAGCTAAGGCACTTGGTGGTGTAGGAACAGGGGAGAGGTGGGGGGAGAGAAAAGTGTTGGAGGTAGACGGGACATGAGATTCCACTGTGTCCAACCCACCCTTCCTCATTACCCAGAGGAGGAAATGAGACCCAGAGAGGTGAAGTAACTTGCCCAGGGTCCCACAGCAAGCTGGCTCAAACCCAAGCCTGCTGCATGCAAATCTAGCCAATACGTGGTGCTACAATGGGGTGGCAGGAGGACGCAGAAAGGCCACACTCTTCAGGTTCACGCCGACCCGAGTGAGATTGTCCCTGCCCCTTAGCAGCAACATAGAGACAACCAACATTTACTGAACGCTTACCCTTCCAGGAACTTGCTGAGTGCTTCCTAATTAGTGCTGCACCCCTCGCAGCAACCCTATGAGGGGCGATTGTTTTCATTTTACCAAGGGGGAAACCGAGGCACGGAACCGCGAAGTAACGTGTCCACGGTCATAGAGTAAAGGGTAGATGCGGGCTCTCAATGCAGAGCCTGCATTCTTTAAATTTTTTTTTTTTACGTTTATTTATTTTTGAGACAGAGGGAGACAGAGCATGAACGGGGGAGGGTCAGAGAGAGAAGGAAACACAGAATCTGAAACAGGCTCCAGGCTCTGAGCCATCAGCCCAGAGCCTGACGCGGGGCTGGAACTCACGGACCGCGAGATCGTGACCTGGCTGAAGTCGGACGCTTAACCGACGGAGCCACCCAGGCGCCCCCAGAACCTGCATTCTTAGCCACCATGCTTAGGTTCGTGAACTTATCCAAGGAGAATTTTCCTTCTCTGTAAAATAAGATAAATAATGGGCGCCTGGGTGGCTCAGTCGTTAAAAGCATCTGACTTTGGCTCAGGTTCGTGAGTTGGGAGTCCCGCGTCAGGGGAACCCTGTCTGTCTGTCTCTCTCTCTCTGTCCAGGACACCCTCTCTCTCTCTCTCAAAAAAAAAAAAAAAAAAAGAAATGATGGATTAGAGACAGTGATCAAAAACACGTCTCATACCTAATGGGCGCTTAATATCTATATTTTTATTTTTTGTTATTTATAATTGGCATTGCTATTTAATTAAACTACACTGTGTCCCCCCTCCTTTGCTGATGTTTTGGAACATCTGTGGGTCTCAAAGTGTGTGCCCTGATTACTAGGTAGCCTGAGCACCTGATTTCTTGTTAGAAATGCAAATTCTCAGGTCCCACCCCAGACCTGCTGCATCGGCCCGGCTGGGAGGGGAGGGGAGGCAGGCAGTGGTCTATTGAGCAGGCCCTCCGGGTAATCCCGGGACACACTGAAGTCTGAGACCCCTGCCCTCCTCTTACCACTAATGTCCCCACAAACTACGGGGATCCCTACAATCAGTGACTGATTGTGTGTGCCCCGAGTTGGTGCTTCTGTGTTTCACTTTTATTTATTTATTTACTATCTTTTAATGTTTATTTTTGAGAAAGAGAGACAGAGCGTGAGCAAGGGAGGGGGCAGAGAGAGAGAGGGAGACACAGAATTGGAAGCAGGCTCCAGGCTCCGAGCGGTCAGCACAGACCCCGACGCGGGGCTCGAACGCACCAACCGCGGGATCGTGACCTGAGCCGAAGTTGGAAGCTTAACCGACTGAGCCCCCCAGGCGCCCCCTTTAGATACAGCGCCTTTCTCCAGCCTGCGGGCTTTCATTGTATTTTTTTCACCTCATATTGCATTTATGTCTCTTGCGGGAACCTGTTTACGAACAGATTTAAGCAGATTTAATGGTGCCTTTTAGGATTGTCATTCCCAGGGCTGTGCTAGGAGGGACCGCGGGAGTCTGGGCGGGCTAAGCATTCCAGAGACTACGGTCCACTTCGAGCTGGGCTGAGTTCTTCCTTCTGTGAGTCTCAGCATCTTCGTGCCCTATTTTCCCCATCTGTAAATCAGATATAGGAAAGCCAGCTGCCCTTTTTCATATCAAAGTTTTATTTTGAAACAATAGGTATGAAAGCTCTTGGAAAAGTATATTTGTTGCAGAGTAAAGTATCATTAATACAATCTCTTTTTTTTTCTTTCCCTCGGTAGATATTTTCAGATTCAGAAATACTTCGTTTTTGGCCCCTTCTCTCTCTCTCTTTGCAATCAATTCTTCCTCCTCATCCGGCACGGGCGCGGCTAGATGTGCTACTGGAACGTTCCCCCTCGACACCTTTGTGGCCGTGTGTCTGTGAGTATGGGCATCTGAGGTACCTGGTCGGGATGTATACGTCGGGACCGTGTAATCGATTTCCACTCACCACCTACGCGTGGCCATTTCATTTTCATTCTTGAATGATGCCTGGCCAGTGTTCCCTGAACGATCACCACGTACCTTACACAAGAAAATTCAGCAGTGGTCGAGAGGAAGGCTGGCCACACCCAAATGTGATTGAGTTTCAGAGTCGCGGAGAAATGTATCTTGATCCCAAATTGTCCTGTTCCTATCACGTGACCCCTGAAGATTAGTTTCTTTTATTTGAGGTGTGGCTTCTCCCTCAAACACCTTAGCCGTCCTGTCTGTTACTTTTTGTTTGCATCCTGCACACAAACTAACGGAAGTAGAATTGCCAGGGCGTAGCCGGCATCATTGGTGAGGGGCTTTCCTGAAAACCTCACTTATTTAACTACCCCCCTCTGAGACGTCCGTGTCTATATCACCATCCTGTCCCCCGTATCACCGGCTACCTTTGTAAAAACGACTACCAATCTGATGGAGTCAATACACTGGTTTAATTTACCTTAAAACCTTGGTAACGAGGAGGTTTTTCTCCCCCGTCAAGTTTATCTGCTATTCATACTTTTCGCTCCTGTTTCCATGTATGTGGGTTAGCTGGGTTCTTACTGATTTTTTAAACTATCTTATATACATGAAAGATACGAGTTCGTAGTCCAATCAGCTGCAAGTATCCTCCTCAGGGTTTGGGTGTTTCTCTTTATGATTTTTTTTTTTTTTTTAGCAATTATAATAAGGAGTCGAGTGAAATCCATTAATCTTATACTTCATTAATCATTTCCTTCATTATCGATTCTTACGAAGCCACTCCCGCCCCTTTAAACTGTTCGATACTCGTCTGTATTTTTGTTGGGGGCTTGCGTGGTTGGTTTTTCGCTGGGCTGTTTTCTCTGCCTCTTACGGTGGCTTTGGTGTGACGTAAGGCTTGGTCACACGTGTCTTCCCCCTGCAGCTGCCTCACCTCGCTGGGCCTCCTCCTTCCCCTGGCTGGGACTGTCTATGTGGCAGCCAGGGGGCGGGGGCCCGACTACAGGGAGTCACCCTCACATCGGGCACGACCGGCCACCGACGGGAGCCTGCCTCTGAGAGAGACACAGAGGAGTGACCCAGGAAACAGAGCGGGTGGCCTGGCCCACCTCTCACTCTCAGGAACCCCGAGCAGAGGACAAAGTAGGCATTTTGATAACCTAAGAGCGCGCACTAGAGGTGGCTTAGAGGAGCCGTATTTGGAAAATAATTCCGACGGTGCTGGGGTCTGGGGAACGTCCAACAGCGTCTAAATGCCAGTGTGGAGGTTGGGTCTCTGTTCTTCACAATTCCGCCTTTGTTTGCTGTCGGAGTGTTACGGCGAGTCGCTAAAAATGCTGCTTTCTTTCTTGGGTACAATGACCCAGTGTGTTTTGTGCTACCCCGTGACCAGGGCAGAGCAGGGCTTGGGTTTCGCTGCAGTCATCCTCTAAGAAACAATTCCATGACCACAGTGTCTATTTTCGGTGTCACAGCGACGCAGATGGCTCACAGAACCTTGCTGGCATCACTAAGGTAAAGGATTGACGTCCACATCGAAGCCAGGGGAGTAAGTGTGCAACACGTTAAAGCCTGGCTGAGCGTATCTGAGCCAGAACTAAGTAACCCACTTAGCGAAGGGCGAGCTGGACGGCGCTTAGCAGTTGGTCACGTTGCGTTGTGTTGCAGCGAAAAATCAAAAGCATTATCTTCATTTCCCCCTGCCCATATGGCAAGGCAAAGACCACACACACACACACGCACACCCTGAAACAAGGGCCGCATCGTCATGCAAACAGATTTAGCACATGGGGAATCGTTTCTGGCAGAGTCCCTGGACCTGCACACAATTGATCTTCCCTTACTCCAACTCGGGGGATAAAGACAAGACACCATATCAGTGAATGGGCCAAAAGGTTACGAATATGTGATCAAGCAGCTGCAGGGGATATGTCCACTGTGGAGGGCACGGCGATGATTTTATCAGATCTCTTTGGATCTTCGGGCAAAAATAAAAACCGCTGTAACATTACCACGAGCTCCCAGCAACAAGCTAGTGGTAACACTACCACGAGCTCCCAACAACACGAGCTCCCAAGCAGCTCCCAAGCAACAATTCTTTTCTTAATTTTTTTCATGTTTATTTATTTATTATGGGGGGGGGAGGGGCAGAGAGAGAGGGAAAGAGAGAATCTTAAGCAGACTCCACGCTGTCAGTGCAAAGCCTGACTTGGAGCTGGAAGTCACGAACCGTGAGATCATGACCTGAGCCAAAACCAAGAGTTGGACGCTTAGCCGACTGGGCCACCCAGCAGTCCCTGCTCTGTCATTTCTACCGATGGGCCCTTGTTTTGCCCTCCTGCTTACTCTCTTGTTTCATCAGATACTGGGGACAGTTATGATGGCTTCTCCTGTCATAGTCTCAGAGCCCCTCAGTCACTCCTCATGTGACATTGTGCAAGAACTTGGCTCCCCAGCTGCCATGTAGAGAAGGTTCCACGAGCGTGGAACATGCTTAGCGACCTCCGCTCAATCCTGCCTGGGTTTCTAACTCTGCCCTTGGTGGGGTTGTTTGACCCCTAAGAACCTCAGGTTCCACATGTGTAAAACTGGGACATACAGTGGGATTTGTTGAAGGCATTAAATGAGGTAATGGAAACTTCCATCCTCCTGCTACGTTGCCTTTTTCCTCATTCGCTGCCCTTAAGCCAGAAGGAGGAAAGGATAGTGGCTTTAACTGCCCAAGACCTCTCGCTAACACTGACCTTGCTGAGGTCAGCTGGGTTCCAGGCACCTGCCGCGGGCTTCTAGTTGTCAGACTGAGGGCGAGCCTACAGCCACCGAAATGCACCGCTGCCTGTCATTAGGTTGAAGACTAAGCCACGGAGCCTGGCGTTTTAAGGCAGATGCACCTGATACGGTGTCAGGACCCAGCCACTGATACGTTAGGGTTTCAGCCCAAGACAGGACTCTCTATGATCAGGACACGAAGGTTACGTTCACTTTTTCAGCAGCTATGTTTACCTGTGGCCTCAAAATGGCGGAAGTGGGGGGACCGTGTTCTTTTGCTGTAACTTTTTTCTTTTTTTGGATTTAATACCATCGGAGTAAAAGATCACATCCTGAATGTTTGGAAACAAAAAATCGAGATGCAGAGAGCCCTAGGGTCAGCATCTTTTTCGTCTCCACATTTGCACTCACCAGCGAGTCAAATCAACATAAGACTACCGTGTCTCCTAGAAGTTTAGAGCCAAATTGGGTATTTCAGATTCCTGGTTCTTTATCCTCCAAGTAATCATTGCGTTCGCTTAGAGAGGTTTCCTGTTACAAGAGCCTGCCCTTTCCTACTTAGATGAGAAAAAGTACCAGCACGTGTTGGAGGAAGTTTCCATGAAGCAAACGGCTATGGATTTTAGCCCCTGGAAGGCAGGGCTCTTACTGTGTGGTCTGTCACTTCAAGCGGGCTCACGGTAATAATCGCTGAGAAAATCCAAAGGGGCCACAAGGTCTTTCAAAGCGCCACGACACCTTGTGGTTCGCAAACTTTGGTCCTCAAACTCCGGAAGCACCTGGAGGTCTTGTCGCAGCGCAAGCACCTTTGCGGGGCCCGGCCCTCAGAGGTTCTGGGTCGGTGGGTCTGGGGTGGGGCCTGAGACCGTGCATTTCCAACAGGCTCCCGGGCGATACTGAAGTGCTGGACTGGGGACCCCCTACTTTGAGAACCTCTGACCTACAGGCATCCTTTCAACTGATCTTCCCCATCCCCCTTGGTTTATCCTTTCCACTTACCAGCGAGTAAACGGGACTCAGAGAGGCCGTCTTCTCTACAGACCGGTTATTTTCAGACACCGTTACAAGCTGCTACTAGTTACGGGGAGCCACAAGTAGAATTTAGATGCAAAAAAAAAATCGAATGATAGCAAAATGCATTCAGGGCTCGCTTGCCAAGGTGGGCAGGCGTCAGGCCAGATGTTTGGCAAATACGCTCAAATGCTCACCGCAGCCCGGCCAAAAAGGGTGCTCAGTTTAAAAGTGAGGGAAGTGGTCCCAAGAGGTTGAAGGGAGGGCAGAACCGGCCAGGGCCCGGGTTCTGTGTGTGTCTCTCTCTCTCGTGGCACGTGGCTTCTGGGGAGCCGAGGGGAGCCGGGACTCGGGGTGCAGGACACGACTGGCCGTGCTGTGCCAAGGGCCGGTCGGTGAAAATGCCCCTAGAGGAGAGGGTGAGCTCTGTGATTTCAGGCAGGCACACGGGAGAGCGACTCCGATGGAAAAACCCCTATTTACGGCCAAAACTTCCAAAGGGTTGACAGTTACATTCCCCCAGTTCAGAAACTGATTTTAGATTTGCAGAGCCGGGTTATCCGCCAGCTCTCATTTGTAAATAAGTCTCATTTCTGTGGGGACTTCTTGAGCCTGCAGTGTTTAAGCACCAAGCTTCAACCAAGAGAAACCGTGAGTCTCTTGGAGCGGCTTGCGCCTTCCTTTGGAGGTTCCTGCTTCACAGGTCCAGCTGTTTGGAATGCATCCCAACGAGTCCGATCAAAATTTTGTACACATGAAACGGAAGAAGGGACGTAGAAGGGACGAGAGCAATTGGGCTTCAAATAGTGAGTGTGGCAGGTGTGATGGTGTCTCCTTTGCTCCTCATGACAATCCTAAGGTTATGAGATGGACTTTGATTCCCGTTTTGTAGCTGGGGAAACGTAGGCGCTTCAGGGCGGACGGTAACACCTGTGCTCTCGTCCAGGATTTTTAGGAGCCACGGAGCACGCTCTGAAATGCTTTTCGTGGCAGAAGAACGTGCCGGCCATCTGGACCACAGAGACGCCGGGGGGCATGTGCTCTGCGCTGAATGGCATCCGGGCTCTGAGCCTTCTCTGGATCATATCCGGGCACACCAGTCAGATGACTGCCTGGCTGTCTTTGGGTGAGGAGAACTCACGGGTCTTTCCGAGCAGTCGAGGAAGAGGGCCGCTTTCGCGCGAGGGGATCGTGTTGGGCCCGGGATGCGAGCCTGCAGCCTTCCTTCTGTTTTAGACACGTAGCCGTGACCCCCCCCCCCCCAGCCACAAGTGAGTTTTGGAAGGGCCCAAACCGATGCCCAGTAGTTGCTCCCCCTCCTTGTCCTACTCGACGAAGCCAGAAACTAACATATTTTTTCTCCTGGAAAGACAGTCAAGCATAAACAGATAAATATTATGCACCGGTGTTAAAGCCGTGTTTCTCGGCCTGCTGCCTCACTCCGGAAGCAGCACGGGAGCCGCTCCCGGGGGGGGGGGGGGGATGTGCACCAGGTCAAGGGGATGCTGCTGCCCTCCCCCCGCCCCCCAGGAGCTGTGGGCACCGTGAGAACAGGAAACAGTCCAAAGCCTGAGTTACGGTGGTTCCGTGGCAGATACTGTCAGGTGCCTCCGTCACCATTTCTACAAAATCCTCTTTTTTTTTTTTTTAATGTTTATTTAATTTTGAGAGAGAGAGAGAGACAGACAGAGAGTGAGCGGGGGAGGGGCAGAGAGAGAGAGGGAGACACAGAATCCGAAGCAGGCTCCAGGCTCTGAGCCGTCAGCCCAGAGCCCGACGCGGGGCTCGAACTCACGAATCGTGAGATCACGACCCGAGCCGAAGTGGGACGCTTCGCTGGCCGAGCCCCCCAGGTGCCCCGAAATCCCCTCGATACTATGAAAGTCGAAGGTGCTCCTCTTGCTTTTTTTGAAAACGTAAATCACACGACTTTCTTCGGTGAAACAGAAAGACAACTGTTTTTATGTTTGTTGCAGATAATGTGCTTGAGTGGAAAAGCAGAGTGCTTAAAAATCCACTGTACCTTTATTCTCGGAGTGGCCCATTCTATCTTGGGGTTGACACGTTCTTCCTGATCAGGTAATGTGGTGTTGTGTCTGCTGTTGTGCATATTGCTGTGTGTGTATGTGTGTGTGTGTGTGTGCGCGCGTGTGTGTGTCCAGCAATAAGCAAACAAATAAACAAGAACAAAATCGGATAGTAATAGCTACTAGGAAAGAAGAGCACAGCAGTTGTGAGAGAGAGCTGGTAGCTGTTTAGACTTGTTGGAAAAGGCTTGTCTGATGAGGAACTACTGTGGCTAGAAGGAGCTGGCCCTGGGAAAATCCTGGATAAGAAAGATTCAGGCCAAGGGAGCCACCAGTGCCGAAGAGCTAAGGAGAGAGAGAGAGAGACAGAAACAGAGAGAGACAGAGACAGAGATCCTTGTTAAAGGAGCAGAAAGAAGGCCGAAGCATAGTGAAGGTGGGGAGAGAGGGAGTGAGCCGGGCAGGGCCAGACCACAGAGGACCTTGTAGCAAGACTCAGGAGCCCGGACTTTAGTCTTGGTGGGACGGGAAGAGGTTGGATTGCTTTCGTTTGAAAGCGATATCATCTGACATTTTAAAAAATGATCACTCTGGCTCCTGTGTTCGCGGCAGATCTGAGGCAGGCAGGGATAGAAGCAGGGAGATCCATCAGGTGACCTTTGCTATACTTCCGATGAGAAACGATGAGGCCTGGAGGGGAGGGGGGGAAGGGGAGGGCCGGTGGGCGGGATAGAGTGAGAAGGTCATGTCCAAGATAGGCTTTAGATGTGGAATTGTCAGGACCTGTTGATTGGATGTGAAGGGCGAGAGAGAGGACTTCAGAAGGACTTCCGGCTGGGCTCAGGAGCTGAGATGGGGGGGTGGGGGGGGGGGTCTGTCTCGGGGTGGGGGTGGGAGGAGGAGGAGGAGGGGTGGGGGGTGGCTGGCATTCGCTGAGCAGAAAGCCTGGAGCAGAAGAGAGTCTTGGTGGGAAAACCAGGCCTTCCGTTGGAATCAAAGGGTGCCAACCCGGTGAAGATAACCCAGACACCCAGGGAGTGGTGTTCACTCAGCAGGGGCTCCGTGTGCCGGGAGCTCAGTGGAAATGTCCGGGCCAGAGATGGGAACTTGGGGGCCTTGGGTTACGGGCGGCCGGGAGGCCACAGAGCTGGCCCGGATCTCGCGGGGAGGAGAGCGCAAGCGAGGACAGGGCAGGGGTAGATATGCTAGGACCTCCGCCGCCCCAGCCCGCAGAAGTGGGGGAGAAGGGGAGCCCCCACGGAGTCTGAGAATGAGCGACCGGGGAAACGAGACGGGACAAGCGAGACACCGCGGGGCCCAGGAAGCCAAGCCAAGGCAGCGGATCAGGAAGGAAGGGCAACTCTGTGGGAGCTGAAGAGACGCGGAACTGCCCCCCGTATCTGGTGACGCAGAGGGGTGCCGGCGCCCCTGTCCAGGGAGTGGCCGCGCAGCCTGGGCCCTGGGGCCAGAAGGCAGGGCGTGGAGACTGTGGCGGGGGGCTGCGCCGTGCGTGGGCGGCAGGGAGCGATCGGGAAAGCGAGGGACCTGAGAACGCGTCCCCATCGCACGCTGACACGTCGGAAGAGAAAGCGACCCCCCGATGAATGCTGCGGAGGTTGTTGGCCCAACAACAACGGAGCAAGCTTCCAATAAGTGCCCCATCGTGCTTCTTGTGCTTTGTGTTTTGTTTTCTGGTGGTCTCGTTTCGTTATGTTTGTAAATTTAAAGCCGTGAAATTCAAAAGCGTACAAAGCGCCGGATTAGGAGAGAGCCAGCCTGCGAACAGGGCAGAGCAGCAGCACGGGGGGACGAATGACCATCATTTTCGGCCACACTTACTTCCCCGAGGTCCTCGTGGCTTTCCCTCCCTTCCTTCAGCGTTTGCCCAAACGTTACCTCCCAACAACGCCTGGCTCGTCTCCCTTGTTTAACACGGACCCACCGCACTCTTGCCTTCATTTTCCCTGATTTATTTCTCCTCTTTACCTAACCTTATAGATGCCACATATTTATTATTCATGTATTTATTGTCGGTGTCTCTCCACTGGACTATAAGATGGGACTTCTTTCTGTTTTGTGTCCTGCTGTCCCTGGAGCCCAAAGCAATGCCAGGCATACGGGACTGCCCAATAAGGAGTTGTCGAAATGATGTCTTAGTTGTTTTAGCTCAAGCTTCTGGTGTGACAGGTTCTTGGGGGTAAGGCAGAGAAAGGAGGGTACAGAATGAGCTGAGACCCGGTCACCAGGTGGCCAGGGTGACAAAAAGGGGCCCAGACAGGCGAGGGTCAGAGGCCACTTCTGCGGTGAAATGGGAACCACTGGGCACCAGACTTGCCAGGAGGGCATAGCTGGGTCTAACCAGGCAGGCAAACCCCACTGCAGAGACCTGGGGCAGGCCCCCGCTGGGTGGGGAGGTCGGCCCAGGGGTCGGCCCTCAACGTCCAGAACTCTGTTCCCTGCGAGAGGACCTAGCAAGAACAAGGCCAAAAAGATGGGGCTGGCTGGCGGAGCCCCAAGCCGTGGGAGGGAGGCTGGCAAGGACACATCAGCGTGGCTGGAATCAAAGCCAAAAACTCAATATGGAGAGTTGCCACCAGGAGGGAAGAATGAGGGCCTGGAAAGCCACCTGCGACACCAGAGCCGCCGTCGGGTCAGCCCTGAGATACCCCAAAACCCCAGGCCAAGGCTATGAAATTTCAGAAGTCCAAGAAAACTGCAACCCTGCACCCTTTTATTGGTAAAAAGACGACGTATCCGACCCCTGGCTCGCTCCGGGGCCCGGGGAGTGCCGGGCCTTTTCTCAGTGGTTCTCAGAGTATGGTCCCCGTCCGGCTGTACCCGCGTCATCTGCAAGGCTGTCAGAAATGCAGGTTCTCAGGCCCCACCCCGGGCCTCACCCAGCTAAGAGGCCAGGACTCCTGTTTCCTTCCCGTCCAACGTTCATTTTGTTTACTTTCTTAATTTGTTAGTGTTTATTTATTGATTGTTTATTTCACGTAACAAAATGTTAATGAGACGGAGTGCCAGCGGGGGAGGGGCAGAGAGAGAGGGAGACACAGAATCGGAAGCAGGTTCCAGGCTCCGAGCTGTCAGCACAGAGCCCGACGCGGGGCTCGAACTCACGGACCGCGAGATCGTGACCTGAGCCGAAGTCGGACGCTCAACCGACCGAGCCACCCAGGCGCCCCCGTTTTGTTCACTTTAAAGAGTGCGCACCGGGGCTCCCGGCTGGCTCAGCCAGAAGAGCGTGCGACCCTTGATCTCGCGGGTCACGACGTCAAGCCCCACTATGGGTGTACAGATTACTTACAAATAAGTACACGCAAAAAAAGAAATGCACCGATTCTTTTTAGAGAAACATTTCATTTGGACAATGGAAATCTCACGAAGGGACCCCTGGTATCGCCATCGTGCCAACAGCTTTTAACCTGTTATTCCGGACGATTCTCCCATTAAACCCGGGAAGCTGGAGCCGGTATCATCATGCTCGCGTTTACAGATGAGAAAGTTGATGTGCAGAGATGAAATCAGTTGCCCAAGTCCCCCCAGCTAGGAAAGTTCGAGTGAGAACGGGAACACGATGCTTGTTTCACGCCAAACGCAGGTCTTCACCGCCATGTCATGCACACATTTACGTAGCGAAACCAGACTTCTGACCATCCCTGGTGACGGCTCGGGAACCTTCTTCTACCTCTCTGGCTGACTTCACCCATTCCTGTTGCGGGATTGTGCTTCCCGCGGCGGGGTCGGGTCTCTGCGTCTTCCCAGCTTCCTACAGCAGGTTCTCCTGCTGGCAGAGCCTGTTTCCCTGCCCGCCTTCTCTTTGTCCTCTCTCCGCGCTGAACGGCTGGGTGTTGCATGGCCACACGCGGAGACCCTGATGCATTCTTTCCCGAAATTAAGAGGAGCCCGGAATCGGAATTGGCTGGCCTACTTCCACATCTCCACACTCCCTTCTACACGTCTCTATAAATTGCGTTCCTGTTATAGTGAATCCAACTTGCTGCGTTTCAAAAAAAAAAGAAAATCACGCTGGCGGACAATCAAGACATTCTCTAACCCTCCCTGATCCCCTCCAACACACACGCGGCCTTTTTTTTTTTTTTGGCCACAGGAAATGCATTTGTTCCTTAGAGAAACACCCACGAGGCCCATTGGCACAAACGTCGGAAGGTCAGGAAGCTCACTCACAGACTCGCTTATCATCAGGTTGTAACTCAGAGATGTGGCCTGTTTCTTTAGCTGAACATCCTGGGCGACAAATTTGTCGTCAGGATGTGTCGGTTGAGAATCTTGGGCAACCCACTGACCCTCTGAGCCTCGATTTCCTAGTAGGCATGCAGGGATCGTAGTATCTTCCCTTCTACCGATCACTCACTCAATCGACATTTATTGCAAAGTAGGTCGGTATGACTGGAGAAGGACAAGCGACACCATTAGTGAAGGTACTTTGAAAACGGTGTGGCCCTACAGAAGTGGAAAGCTTTGACACTATCGTTTCTAAAGGCCAACGCGGTAGCTCTTAGTGGTGTTCACCAAATGTTTCTGGCTCTCTTCCTTCCGGGCACTTGGTAACAGTCAACTTCCCGGACCCGTTGTGGTTAGGTGGAATCCAGGTCTGGCCAAGGAGGGGTGCCTGGGGTTGCCGTGATGCTAAGAGCTTTAAACATGTCGCTTCTGGGCTAGGACATTTAATTGCCGGTTTGAAGCCCTCCAAAATGCTCTTTTCTCTGCCGTGGTCACCAGTGACCTTTCAGACAGTGACCGCTCCTTCAGCCCGGGTGCCCTAGTTTGGAAGACGCTGAGGTCAAGGCGACTGGCCGTGGGCATGTTGCGCGAGCAAGAAAAAAACTGTTACTGTTTTCGTGTTGGAGATACCTTGTTACTGCTGCATAACTTATTGTACCCTGATGGAGACAACCAAATTAATCGTCGGATGAACTGTATCATTGATAAGTAATTCCCATGGCTCTTCTCTTTCTCTCAGTGGTTGGCTAAGCGCAAGGTCATTTCTAAGGATGCATCAGAATTCGGACAAAGGAACAACCCTTAATGTCATCCTCAGATACTTCCTCAGCCGCCTTACAAGGTAGGTCTGTTTATAAAATGTCTCAATCCATTATTGCTGTGTAACAACGTATTGCTTTTTTAGTCTTTAACCCTCTTCTGAAGGAACGTTCGAAGCAAAGTAAACTGAAAGAAATCGTTTTCTTCATGAAGTTGGGTTTTGCTGTCTAGCAGCTTTTGCCAGTGGAAGATGCCGATTTTCGTGATATTTGCCCTAATAGAATTTGAACTATATGAAACCAGCAGAAACCTCCTTATTCCTCCGCTGACGGGCAGCAGATTTCCATAAATGTGCTGTCCGATTTCCATGGAACGTGTCTTCAACGGGAGAATGTGTATGTCTTGTACGAACTAGTGGTAATTGTGTCCTGTAAATAAGAGTACCGATGGTGACGATAAAAATCAAATAGGATACAGCAAAGAGAGGGGCTGGTGGAAGCTTGGTGTGATGGTGGTTCTGCTGAGGGGGAGGGGGGCGCGGACGTGGCCCTCCTTACGAATGGGTGGTTGGTTGAGGCAGGAGGAGATAGAGTCCTGGGACGGAGGATGGAACCCGTGATGCAGTAAAGACACAGGGAGCTTGGGAAGCAGAGGAAACTTCAGCTCATGGAACCCACCCCTCCTTTTGTACAGTCTCTAAATCACGGTTTGTTGCTGACTGAGCTAGAGCTGGCTCTCATTACTTAGGGCCGTTGCCTCTCTTGTCACACTTCGTTGTCACAGAGCGGGAAGGGGCTGTTGCAACAATCTTGTGGGCTAGGAAAATGGAGTGGGTAAGTTCTGACTCTGGTTTGTCAAATCTTTCATGCTGGCTCAGTCCTCTACCAGCTATGTGACCTGGAGGCAGTGCCTCACCCTTTCCGGGCTTGAGTTTTCTCATCTCAAAAAATGGGAAGAATGACGGCACTCACTCCATGGGACTCTTGCGAGGATTAAATGAGAGCATGTGTGCTGAGAACTCAGAGGCACGTGTGACACACAGTAAGCCTTCCGCAAGTAGCTGTCGTTGTTACTGTGGTCACCACTCACACCTTTTAACCTTTCTGGAAAATAGGGTAAGAATGAGTATGGGCTACGGAATGGGCCTCTATTGATTTCTTTTCACCATGGCCTTTGCGGTTTCTTCCAAACTCTATTGAATGTAGCCCTTGTCCTGGATGCTTGACAGACTCCTTATTCCTTTTTTTGGGTGCGTGGCCCTGGGTTTAGCATGTTGTGCCCTGTGGTCTTCTAGAGGAGAGGGACCGATTGACATTCAGGCCACAGGTTCTTAGTGATAAATGCTGATGCAGTGTTAGGGGGTGGGGTGTGGAATCCAATGGTGGCATCCGATCCAGGGCATGGTGGGTTCTACCTGGGAAATCTACTTCAGAAGAAAAGTCCTGTTCTGGGGACTGAAGGACAGGAAGTGTTTTAGCAGGCAGATAAAGCAGTAGTGTGTGTGTGTGTGTGTGTGTGTGTGTGTGTGTGTGTATGTGTCTGTGTGTGAGAGGTCTTATGGGTCAAGATGGTGGTGAGGATCCCCGTGAGGAAACTATTGCAATATTTGGGGAGGATAGCAGATCTGGACTGACAATTGGCCGTGGGAACGGAGAGAGGGCAAGTCAAGGATGCTCAGAATTTCCAATCGGCACAATATGGCGGACGGTGGTGATGTTCTTGAGGAGGGAGCTCTGAGAAAGTGGCAGATTGGAGCCAGGAAGAGAGAGTCCAACCCGGGACATAACTTTGTTGAAAAATCGGGGGAAACATCACCAGCCCAGTTTGAACTCACTCTGTAAGGGAAACCCAGAGCGAAAGCAGCCACACTCCCAGCCTCTTTGATGGTCTCATTCTTGTCAGCAAAACCCACTGTTCTTACTCAGTTATGATCAAGTACTTGCCTACTTATCTCCAAGAGGACTGGAAATGAGATCATTTGTTCACTCACTCATTCTGTATTTTTTATACGTTTATTTATTTATTTTTATTTTTTTTTTTAAATTTTTTTTTCAACGTTTATTTATTTTTGGGACAGAGAGAGACAGAGCATGAACAGGGGAGGGGCAGAGAGAGAGGGAGACACAGAATCGGAAACAGGCTCCAGGCTCTGAGCCATCAGCCCAGAGCCCGACGCGGGGCTCGAACTCACGGACCGCGAGATCGTGACCTGGCTGAAGTCGGACGCTTAACCGACTGCGCCACCCAGGCACCCCATTTATTTATTTTGAGAGAGAGTATGTGTGCATGCAAGCACACGCAAGTGAGGAGAGGGACAGAGAAAGAGAGAGAGAGAGAGAGAGAGAGAGAGAGAGAGAGAACCCCAAACAGGCTCCACACTGTCAGTGCAGAGCCTGACGGGGGGCTTGAACTCATGAATTGTGAGATCATGACCTGAGCAGAAATCAACAGTAAGGTGCTCAAACGACTGAGCCATCTAGGCGCCCCTCTTTCTGTATTTATTGAGGGCCCACTGTGTGCCAGGCACTGTTGTAAGCCCTGGGGATTCAATAGTTAATAACCACGCAAGTGCCTTCTGGCCTGGAGGTTACGTTCCAGTGACCAGAGATGGATAATCCATGAATAAATATGCGACATTAAGTTGCAATATACAAATGCATTTCTAGCAGGTCAGGGACCATAGGTGGCACAAAGTGCTTATTTGGAGAAGGAGGCAAGACGGGGTCTTCTTCTGGAAGGGTAGTCAGGGAAAGTGACCTGTGTCAAAGGAAGTAAACGAATGTTCTAAGCAAAGAGAGTGCCGTGGGGGAAGAAGGGCCCATGTGGGGAACAGGTGTTAAGGTCCTGAGAAGGGAATGTGGCTGGCATGTTTGAGAGACCGCGGAGAGCCCACTGGAGTGGAGAGAGCAGCTTGGAGAACAGGAGGGGACGAGGTCAGAGAGGTGGAGCGGGGCCCCGTGGCCAGGATCGTAGAGGGCCTGTATGCTGCTTTAAGGACCTTCTATTTTACTGGGGCACAAGAAGCCTTTGGAGGGTTCCAGCAGGGGAGTGGCACGGGCCGAGTCACATTCTCCAAGAATCATGCTGAGAATAGACAGTAAGAAGACTGGGGCAGGAGACGGGGGACCCGGGAGCTACAGCAGCTATAAGAAAGTGCAAAACGCCAGCTTCCCGGGGTAAATCGGAACAAAGATTATGTGACGGGAAACAAGGAGAGTAGATGTCTCAGACCCTTAAAACTGTGTGATTATTCCAACTAGGGGTAACATGTTAAAAATCAGGGGTTTGGGGGCACCTATGTGGCTCAGTCGGTTATGCCTCTGACTCTTGATTTCGGCTCAGGTCATGATCTCATGGTCGGGAGACTGAGCCCGAGCTGAGCTCTGTGCTGAGTGTGGAACCTGCTTAGGGTCTCTCTCTGCACGCGCGTGCACTCCCTCTCTCTCTCTCTCAAAAAAAAAAAAAAAAAAAAAAATCAGGAGTTTTTGTTACAATAAAAACATTACTGATAAAAATATCTATCACAGAAGGTTATACACTAAAATTAAGGGTACCCACTGCAGTCTCACTCCCCCGCGGGGCACCTTTGTTAACAGTTTCTTGTAAATTCTCGCAGGTACTTTCCATGTACTTACATACTTACAGGCACTGGGTTTTTTCTTTTTTTTGAGAGGGAGAGACAGAGCGTGAGCAGGAGAGGGTCGAAGAGAGAGGGAGACACAGAATCTGAAACAGACTCCAGGCTCTGAGCTGTCAGCACAGAGCCGGGACGTGGGGCTTGAACTCACAAATCATGAGATCATGACCTGAGCTGAAGTCGGACACTTAACCGACTGAGCCACCCCCGTGCCCCTGGGTTTTTTCTTTCTTTCTTTCTTTCTTTCTTTCTTTCTTTCTTTCTTTCTTTCTTTCTTTCTTCCTTCCTTCCTTCCTTCCTTCCTTCCTTCCTTCCTTCCTTCCTTCTTTCTCTTTCTTTCCTTCTTTCTTTCTCAAGAATATGATTATACTATAAACCGTGCTATTTTACAGGTAGCTTTTTTCACATAATGATTTCATGTTGGCATATCAATCTGTTGCATGCAAGGACCCACCTCACTGATTTTATTTTTTTAAAGTTTATTTATTTATTTTGAGAGAGAGCGAGTGGGAGAGGGGCAGGGGAGAGCAGAGAGAATCCCCAGTGGTCTCCAAACTGTACTACAGAGCCGGACATGGGGCTTGGACCCACAAACTGTGAGATCATGACCTGAGATGAAACCAAGAGTTGGACGCTTAACTGACTGAGCCACCCAGGCACCCCACTGATTTTAAAGGTGGTCTGGGATGGCTCTGTGTGGGTGGACAGTCGTGAATCTAACGTGCCCCTGTTAATGGGTGTGGTGGTAATCCCAAGCTTTTGCTATCTTAGACAATGATTCAATATCAGTACACTTTTGTGCACATGTTTGGGGGTAAATTTCTAGAATTGGTGGTTTAGTGCATCTCACATTTTGATGGCCATTTTCCACTTTCCCTTCCCACCCACCGGCTAAGAGAATGCCTGCTTCTGGTACCTCGCACGACAGCCAATATTGCACTTTTTAATCTTTGAAAACCCTCCTAGACTTCCAATCTCCCAGCAGCTTGGACAAAAATGAAGAACAATTTACATTTATGCGATTCGTTCCATGTTGCCGGCTGTTTTCTTATTGATCTCCTTTGATTCTCAAAAACCCTTAGGAGGCAGGAATCATGATGCTCCTTAAAAGAATCTGAGGAATCATCATCCCCCCCCCCACCCTGTCCCCCTAGAAGAGGAAAGAGAGAAGTTACATGATTTTCTCAGTAGGAGCATTTCGACAGAACTAGAAACCACATATCCGTAGCTCTGCTCCTCAAGGTGAGGCCCAGCCTCTGCCCTGCCCCCACGGGCCCCCCCACTCAGAGGCCGAACTGGGGAGGACACAGCCTGTACCGTGCTCCCCCCCTGAGGGCATCTGACCTGAACTCCGTTCAGAGGGGAGCAGGGGGGGGGGTGACTTACTCTCCCCAGGGAGGCGACAGATGGTGGGAAGGAAGGCTTGGGAGGCGGAGCCCGAGGCCTGGGGGAGCAGCTGTAGGACAGCTCGGTCAGATGGCTAATGTGGCGGGGCCCGGGCCCAGGCAGGGCTCTGTGGCTGTTGTCTGAGCTGATCTGGGGAGATGCGTTTTGGCCCAGTCAGCAGCCCTTTCTCTCTGACCGTGATCTGCGATTCTAGGCTGCTCCCCGCATGCCCCCAGCCCTCCTGTCTGCTAGGCACGCCTATGAAGGATGTATCAGCGTGGGGAGCACCGGAGGCCGACAGGTCTGGGTCCCGGCGCCCACGGGGCAGCTGGGTGCTGCCCTACGACTCTGCTGGAGTGTGGACCTCCAGCAGTCCGGCCCTTCCCATCTGTCACAGCCAGCCCGGGGCCCTGACACCCTCCCCTCCCCCCCACCCCCGCCTGATGTGCCCGGGAGGTGCTGCTGGGCCCTGTGCTCAACTGGGAATTTCTACATATGTCCTTTTAAAAGACGGCTGTTGATCGTAGCTCACCCGGAATCCGTGCCGGGATTGCGTCCGCCCCCCTGCTACGGCCTCGCTTCGAACCTCTGCACCAGCAATGCCCAGTAGGTGGCCACCAGACATGTGGCCCGCTGAGGTGTGCCGTGAGCGTACAATGCACGCGGGATTCTCAAGACTCAAAGAAGGAAGGATGGAAAACTGCTCGCTCATATTTTTTATAGCGATTACTGTCGATAACATTCGGGATACGCTGGGCTACGTAAAGTATATTATTGGACTTCATTGTGGCTATTTCTTTTGACTGACAAACGCGGCTGCTGGAGAGTCTAAAGCAGGTGGCAGATAGGGCTGGCATTCTGTTTCTAAAGGACACCTGTGCCTTTCCCCCACCGTCTTTGTAGCTGGGAAGGAGGTAGGGTATGAAGGAAGGGAGGGAGAAAGAAAACAAGGAGGGAGAAAGGAAAAGAGGGAAGGAGCGAGGAAAGGCATTGTCATCCAGGGTGGCCACAGGGGGAAGGATGTGAGCTGGTGGCAGATCTCAGTGCCGCTGGGTGGTTGGGCCACCTTGGCCAAGTCACCCAAACTTCTGTGATTTCCCCATCGGTAAAATAGAGGTACTTTTCCCCTGACGGGAGTATTTCTTTTTTTTTTTTTTCCTTAATGTTTATTTATTTATTTTTGAGAGAGAGAGAGAGAGAGAGAGAGAGAGAGAGAGAGCGCACAAGCAGGGGAGAGGCAGAGAGAGAGGGAGACACAGAATCGGAAGCAGGCTCCAGGCTCCGAGCCGTCAGCACAGAGCCCGACACGGGGCTCGAACTCGCAAATCACGAGTTCATCACCACCTGCTCAGTGACTGACGTACGTTTGCCTCAGCAGCACCGGAGCCCCGGGGTGGGAGCTCAAGAATTTTTACCCACGAGCGTAGGAACGTTTGAGGTGTGGGCAGCTGGTCGCCCACCCAGCACAATCTGTTTCAGAGCGTCTCTGTCGCTCACCCCGGGGACTGAATGGAACCACGGTGGAGAGTCCCCTTCTCTCTTCTGGCTCTTTCCTGCCAGGTTGCAGCCCCTTCACATGTATTCGGTGTGCTTGCTGGCTGGATTGTTTTCTCTTGTTCCCTGGGGACCCGTCTGGGAAGTGCCCAAGTTCCACGTGGATAACTGCCGGCGAGCGTGGTGGACGAATCTGCTGTTGCTAAATAATTTCCTCTGGGTCCCAAACGCGGTGAGTCCCTCGTCATGGGCTGGGAACAGGCAGATGGGCACGAGCCAACGTGGGGTGTCACTTCACACGGTTCGTGAACTTTCCAAGGGCCCGGCCTGGGTCTGATGCCCTTCCTTCTGGCACTTTCTCTGGAGTAACAGTGAAGCCACGGGAAGGGGGTGGCTGGGGGCAGGGAGACTAGCCTCTTGGGATGGGTGAGTGTTACCAAACCAGCCTTGGCAGGGGCAGTTGCTGTGAAAAGCAGAGGGAGGGAGCAGGGTGGTGGGCACCGAGGGGCCAACCGTGCAGGTGCGTGTCCGGAAGCGGCCAACCTTGCTCCGTCAAGGTTCCATGTCACACCCCACAGAGAAAGGACACTTGCCTTACCTCCACGCAGACGGCCTGTAACTGGGATGGAACGTTGCACCTCACCTGCGCCATAATGAGTCGTTTTTCCATCTCAAGCCAGATCAGACAGAGCCACAATATCTGTCTATACTGGCTGGGGCTTCCCCCGAAGCCCTCGGATCCTCACGATGACATCGGAGTCAACGAAAGTGAAATAGGGGTAATTGAATCGTGTGTGCCAGGTGCGGACCGGCTTGGGTCCCACGTGGGAATCAGTGGCGAGGACACGAGCCAGCCACCTGTTTGAGGCAAAGCCCACCTTGGTCCTTGAAAGTGGACGCGTGAGGGCCGTCTGGCCTGGAGGTCTCACCGATCCCCCACCTCGGGCACTTCCCTTTAGCCGGGACAAGGAAAGCTGTCACTTGTGCTGGATAAGTCTGGGCTCTCGAGGACCTGATTGGGGACTGGAGGGAGCAAGGAGCCTTTTACCTCCGGAGCCCTGGAGGGAGCTGCCCCCAGGAACTTCGTCACGTTGAAGAAGAATGAGGCAGGTAACTGGCTCATTTCACACCAACCCGGACAGCCTGCGGAAAGACGTGGCTTTGGCCAGACGACCGCACGTCCGTCACACGTGGGAACTCTGGGCTCTCCGGCACAAGCTCGTCTGGAGCCAGGCTTCCAATCTAGATGAGCGCATTCCTTCCCGGGGGCTGGGGAGGGCCGGCAAGGCAGGGAAGAGAGGACAACAGGGACCCTTACCGGCTCTGAGGGCACCAAAACGATAATTGTCCCTTACGTTCGTGTAACGGGGTGGAGTTGAGTTCCTCCAACTGCCCTGGGAGCTTAGCTTTTCCTGCTTTTTTCAAGAGAGAAAGCTCTGCATTTCCCTTTTGTAACCTGGCAGTAACAATACTCAGCACCTAGGCTCCTTACAGGATTAAGTGAGATGAGGTATGTGAAATCCTGTGGCCCCAAATTCCTCTCTCTTCCCTTGGACCGCCCCCCCCCCCACACCTCCCCGGTCTCCAGCTCCAGGAAGGTGAGCGAGTGGCCCCGGTGAGTGACCTCTGCTCCTCTCGTTTCAGTGTAATGGCTGGACGTGGTACCTGGCCAACGATTTTCAGTGCCATCTCATCACGCCGGCGATCATCCTCATCCACAGAAAGTGAGTGTCCCCGGGACCGGCGGGTCTGGCCACGGGACCTCTCCCACGGCACCCCCAGCGAGCGCTCCAGCTCTGGGCAGAGCAGCCTTTGCGATTTAGGAAACGAACTTTTCAGAGCAGCGTGGACACCGAATCCTTTTCTGTTTATCTTTCTCCACGTTCTCCTCCAAGCTTCGTCCTGCACACACCCCTCTGTGTTTTTGCAGGGTCGTAATCAGGGCGTGCGTAACCTCTAGTCTCAGTCTTTTCCATTCACCTGTCTTTGTAAACATTTCCGCGTAGCGACACGATCCACATACTCCGCGGTTTTAGGATTTCTATGCCATTGTTATGGTCGGCCATCTACATTATTTCCAGTGTTTCATGACTCCACGTGGCACCTCAGTGACTGTCTTTGAACGTACGACTTTTTCCTCCTGTTCATTTCCTTGGGGACCCATTTCCAAGTGGAATGACCAGGGCAAAGCACAGGAACGATTTCTTGCTGCTTGTTCCATATTGTGCGGTTGTTCTCCAGAAAGAGGGAAGTAACTACCGCGCCCCCAGCGATACATCAGTGTACCTGTTCCCCCATTAGATATTTATTACCGTAATTTTTGTTAGTTCTAGAAAAGCTCTCAGGCCTCAATAATTCACGAGGACACTTACAGCTTGTGGAATATCCATGCCATATCTTAAAAGATTTTTCCCTTTTTTTGTTGTTAACATACATGTTCAGTTTAAGAGGTATGGGAAGATAGTAGGATGAATAGAGGGGAAAACCATCACCCTAGACCCATTCCTCACTCAAGAAGAGGTGAATTCCCTGTCAATATTTCTGTGCTTATCTTTCTGATCTTTTTCCGCACCACTTTTTAAACATGAAAGGCTTCTGTGTATATACATCAGTATCTTTCTTTTATTTTTATTTTTATTTTTTTAAAATTTTTTTTCAACGTTTTTATTTATTTTTGGGACAGAGAGAGACAGAGCATGAACAGGGGAGGGGCAGAGAGAGAGGGAGACACAGAATCGGAAACAGGCTCCAGGCTCCGAGCCGTCAGCCCAGAGCCCGACGCGGGGCTCGAACTCACGGACCGCGAGATCGTGACCTGGCTGAAGTCGGACGCTTAACCGACTGCGCCACGCAGGCGCCCCAGTATCTTTCTTTTAGTAGTTACATGACGTAAGCGTTTTCTAAGCGTGCTTCTAAGAGACACAATTTTATCTATTTATTAAAAAAATTTTTAATGTTTACTTTTTGAAAGAGAGAGAGAGAGAGAGAGAGAGACAGAGCATGAGTGGGGGAGGGGCAGAGAGAGAGGGGGAGACACAGAATCCGAAGCAGCCTCCAGATTCTGAGCTGTCAGCATAGAGCCGGACGCAGGGCTCAAACCCACGAACCGTGAGATCATGACCTGAGCCAAAGTCGGTCGCTTAACCGACTGAGCCACCGGGCGCCCCTATTTATTTACTTCAAGTAAACATAATTTTAATATGTGTGTAACGTTTCATTCTATGGAATGAACTGTAATCTACTTATACCTTCCCCTGGTGTTAGATACTTGGATTATTTCCAATTTTATGCTTGCTTTCGTGAATAATCGTCTGATAACTATTTTCGTGGCAATCAGAGTCTCCACTCTGCTATTTCTTTGGAATGCATATCTTTAAGGGGAATCCCTGGGTCAAAGAGCATGAATGTCTTCTAGGCTCTTGAAGCATAATGACAAATTGCTTTCCTTAAAGCTTCTTATCAATGTTCAGTCCTCTGGCCACCAATTACACGGTTGCCAATATGGAATGTTCCTAATAATACAAAACAAAATATAAACCTTGCTATTTGGATATGTAAGAAAATAGTCATTTTTTCCTATCTAACTTGCAAGTTTTTAACTCCTAGGGGTGAAGCGGAGTTCTAAATACGCCTTGACCTGCTCTATATTGTGGTTACCTGTTACTACTCTTTGTAGGACAGACCTTTGAATCACAGGCTGACCCATGAGGTTGCCTGTTCTAGCCAAATGCAAGCGTTCAAGCCATCATGATTTTAATTTAATCTAAGAATTAAACACCAAAAAAAAAAAAAAAAGGGAAATCTGCTTTTTCACGTATCTTAAACACACAATGCTTTCTAACTTTAAATGTACAGGAGCTGTTTTTTGGTTTTTGTTTTTTGTCTTTTTACTAACCGTTAAAAAAATGTCCCATGGATACCACTCAGCACAGAGGCGGTTTTGCTGGTATAGTGAGTTTGAGTCAGAAGACGTGGCAAGCTCTTCCCTACCCCGTCTCCTGAAACAAAAGCATCTGAATCAAATGGCTTATTTTCTCAGAGTGGGGGCTGGGAGGTGGAGAGGGCAATTTTGGATAGCATAATAGAACTGATAAGAGCCTATGAGATTGAAATAAAATCCGACGATAAGATGGAAATGAGATCTAAGAATCACATTGCTTTCTATCTTGGAAATGAAGGTTTAAAAAAAAAGAGCTCCGAACATCCTCTGGTAGAAAGACGTACCACTCTCTGCCTCCTTGATTTATACTCACACCTCCCAGGATGAAATCGCTGAGAACAGTGGGGATTAGGAATTAGTGTGCCCTCCCACTCTCACCTCAGTGTGGATCAGACAAGGAAGGTTGAGAGTAGGTCAAGGTGGCTTTGGGATGCTGACCTCCCTTCCCCTCCCCGTCCCTCCCCAAGCCCCTTAGAGAGGGTGGGGATTCCTGGGACACTCCTGGGTCGATGATCCCTGCTGCTGCTGGAGAGGGGCTCCCTGAGCAGGAGGCTAGACCTATTCAGGCCCCCAGGGCCTCCACGGGGGTGGACTCTCCCTCCCACAAGGCAGTCAAACCCTCAGAGCTCCAGGGGCAGGGGAGCACCTGGCCCAATTCTCTGGGGCTGTCGCAGGCCTCGGCTCCGTGACGGACTATGGCTGCTTCGAGAGCTCGGGAGACCTTGGCAAGAGCCTGCGGGGAACAGGTGGGGCAGGTGTGAGGCCTCTGCAGGCCCGGCAGCCTTGGCAGAGGAGAAAGAGCGAGCCTCCACAGGTCTCCTCGGAGGTGGCATTTGCAGCAGGATGTGCTCATTGCTGGTACAGGTATTTGTGAAGAAACACCGAGAAAAATCCTGTGGGGCCTCCTGGCCAGGGTGCTGGGGGCTGACAGGCTTTCAAAGAATATCAGGGTCTTTTCAGACCATTCCTTCCTCCTCTTGGGCTATATGGCCCCTGAACGGGCCCTTCTGAGGGACCAACCCTCTTGAGAGAATGGGGATAGTGGGTGGCACTTGAAGCCCTGGGCTTTTCTCAGTCCCACGGTCGTAGGAGGAGTCCCCTCAAACAGGCAGAAAATACAAGCACTGACCCGAGCTGGCAGAGGGGACCCTTTGGCACAGGGTTGGTTTCTTCTGAGGCCTGTCGCTGTGTCTTCACGCGGTCTTTGCTCTGTGGTTGTCGGTCTTCTCATCTCTTCTCATGAAGGTACCAGTCACATTGGATTAGGGCCCATCCCAATGACCTCATTTCACCTTCATTGTCTCTTTAGAGACCCTATCTCCAAATGGAGCCACATTCTGAAGTGATGGAGGTTAGAATTTTTTTTGGGGGGGGGGACAAAATTCAGCCCATAACAGTCTAGATTAGGAGGCTTTATTAGTTTTATTATAGAGGCAGTTAGCCCGTGGAGACTTGTCTGACTCCTGGGAGGAGGTGCCATGGGTTGGGCTCAAGTCTCCCAGGGAGTTAAACAAATATTGACTTGGGTACATGCAGGTTTTTATTGGATGGCCTTACTGGATGGTTAACCATTGACCTAAGACAATGAATTCTTAGTACCTCCTCACTCTAGACCTACTAGAGTAGGTAGTAGGTGGGGACCTACTCGAGTGTCCTTATGACTTAAGACCCCTGAGTCCCCAATGTCAGCATCTTTCCTAGAGGCTGTCATGAAAGGTAGATTTTCAATTCCTCAGCTAAAAATCAGCACTATACAAGCTTGTGGCCGTGCAATTACATTTAGCTTCTAAATGGTGGGAGGTATATAAAAGGTAGAGCTGTTTTCCTTTAGAGAACACACTTGTATAGAATGCCAGTAATCCAAGGAGGGCAGAACTAAATGGTCTGGCAAAAGGAACAGTAAATAGACAGCATTGTTGTCATACCTTCCCAGCCCACTCTCACAGCAGACATTACTAATCAATCACAGCACCACTGAGCTAACACTCCTCCATTCCGAGCATTAACACTAACCTAGAATTGGCACTCTGGATGAAAATCATTTGCCGTTTGCCTCACTCATGATAAACGAATGGTCCCTTATCCCCTCCTCATGAAGAACCGTGGCAACTTCACGCAGTGGAACGGGATTGTCAAAGGCACCGTCTGGGCAGGGTTATGCCTGGATAGTCTTGTCTTACGCCTGTGTTTGCCATTCCTTCTATACTACTGCACATCGTCTTTGTCCCACCCCTCACGATTCTGAGGAGGTGCAACCAGTGCCTTACGCTAACTCTAAAGCCTATGTCCCTAAATCTCATTTCCTGCCCCAGAACCTCCTACATACTACAGCTGGGCCTCCTTCGGGATCTTTCTTGGCCTTATACATGTGTAGTCCCAAAGTGTGGAGGAATTAACTTTCGTGGAGCCACCCTTGGCTCATGGGGGATAAAAGACACTGGGAAGACGCCTCTTTCTTTCATCTTCCACGACAGTTTTCAGGCGCATCTTCCACAGAGCATTCTGGAAGAATTGAGTACTGGCCACCTTGACAGCACATCCTTGTGTTAGTTTTCCCTGCTTCCCTGTTCTACATGCCATCCCTCATTCCTACCCCCACATCAACTCCCTGCACCCAGATGTTTGTCTCAGATTGCATCTGGGTGGGGGGAGAATCCCTGGACCGCCTCTTACCCTAACCCCGTCCCTGCGTCCCCCTGCGCCCGACCGTCCTTTCTCTCCCGAATCAACCACCATTTATGTCCGCGTAATGCTTCGTGGGTGGCAAGGAACATTCCCAAGCATGGTCACATCTTGAGCCGCACAGTACATTTCAGGGTGAAGATGAGGAAAATCAAGTTCAAGGTCCTGCCTAGGGTCGCACAGCCAGTAAATGGTCACATTTAAAGGCTAAGCCAGTTCTCTTGACTCACAGCTGCCCCCACATCAGCCTCTCTCAAAGGCAGGCCTGGCAGGAAGTGCCTCTGATTGCCAAGCTTTCAAGTCTTTCGTGGCCACAAATTTTGCAGCGAAGGAAACTGAAGAGTGCTTCTGTCAATGTCCTCTCTTTGCAGAAGTAAACATGTCCTTGTCCTCCTCGGGGCCATGCTGTTCTTGGCATCTTTCACTGCCACAGCTCTGCTCACCCTGGCTTACTCCCTTCCGGTCGCAGCTCCGTCAGAAGCAAGGTAACCCACGGTTCCCAGCCGGGCCCTCTTGCTTGCCTGCCCTCTGAATGGCCAGGACCTCCCAGGGAGGCTGCTCAGCGAGTGCCAGGCTGTTTGCGCTGTGTGCGGCGGCTCGTGGAAAAACTGGGTGGGAAATGTTCAGCCTGGATGGGAAAGTTGATTGCGTTTTTGTTTCCAAACTTCTGACCCTTTCAACTTGCGCTGGCGGGGGGGGGGGGGGGGGGGGGTCTTCTCTGAAAGCACCAGGAACGCGTGGGCTGCCCGTTGAAATGTTTCTCGGAGGAAAGGAGCGCCCCCACGCGGCTGTATTGGGTTTCTCCTCCCGCGGCCGACTTGCCCCTCGGAAGCTCAATTATTGGCTGGAGAGACTGAAATTTACGGAAGTGGGGGTTATCCCTTCAAGGTCACACGGCTAGTAAGCGGCACAGGTGTGAGTGGAACCGAGGACCTTACCCGCTATGCTATTTTGCTTCTCCAGTGAGGTTTATATCACGATTTTTCCTTATCACCACCCTGTGCATCACGCGGGATACAGCGGCACGATTTCCTGCTGATCTGTTCTCAATGCAGCAGGCAGAGTGATACAAATGGGAGTCAGATGCTGTCGGTCATCTGCTCAAATTCCTCCAAAGGCTGCCCACTGCTCTCACGGTAGAAGCCCTGTCTGACCTCCTCCATCACTCCCCTATGTGCTGACTCTGGACCAGCCGCACCAGCCTTCTAGCCTTCACACACCAAGCACGCTCTCTCCTCAGGCCTTTGCACTCACTGTTCCCTCACGCTAGGATGCTTTTCCTTTGAAGTCCGGATCTTGGCAGGGCTCGCTTCTTCATTTCCTGAAGGTGTCAGTGCAAACGTCATTTTCTCAGAGCAGCCTTCGCTGACCTCCGGATGCAAAATAGCCCGGCACCGTGACTCGCGCACATGGTGCTCCACATGTTTTTGCGAGGGGAAATGAATGAATGAATGAATGAAGACACCCCAGGTTTTTTCACTAGGGGAACACCATGCCCTTCCTGTCATATCATTGGCCCCTGCGGGCCCTGCCAGGTGACCGAGGGAGAGGCTCATTCCCATCGAATCCCATCTAATCTAATAGAGTAGGTCCTCAACTCTCGAAGCACATGAGAATCACCTGGGGAGACTTTAAATCCCACTGACGCTTCCAGCAAGCACCATCTCAGACCACAATCTCCGGGGATGTGGCCCAAGCAACCATGAGGACGTTCCACGAAGACGTTCACTTCTGAAAACCACATTTTTAGAGCTAGCGTAATGTGCCAGCTGCCAGCACAGGTCCTTAAAACGGACTTGGTCATCATATTTCCTTGGGGTCCAGGGTGGAGGGGCCCAGGGGCGTTTGCAACTTGAGCAGGCCAGCTGTGGCACAAGGCAGGACCCTGAGGGTACCGTCTGTAGATCTGACTGAGGAAATGAACAAAAGCACCCCAAATTTTCCTTTGGATTTGCCGATCGTGCCGATGGACATCTGAGAGATTCCTCTCTTCGTGTCTAGATCAAACATGACCTTTTGCCTCATGTTCTTTTGTTTTTCAGTGAAAACGTGACTGTGTTGTACTTCTCCGAGTACTACACGAAGCCCTACTGCAGATTCGGACCATTCCTCGTGGGGCTCTTTCTGAGCATTTTCATGCACCAAAACCACCAGGCAAACATTCTTAAAACCAAGGTAAGTTTGTCCCATACTTCACTGTAAGGGCCGCGCCTGTTTGGGACTGGAGTGGCCCATTCGGCCACGCTCTTCCAAAGCCATGGGCAGGAACCAGACTGCTCAGTACTTTATTGTGTTGTGTTGCGTCAGCAATGTCTCTTGGTGCCAGAGAATAAGAGAGACCTTGTCTTCTCGCGAAAGCCTGGTTCTCTGCTTTCTTCACGGAGCTCCTTTAAGAAAGCTCCAGAATTAGAACCCAGCAGTGTTCCACTGGTTGGAGCCTTGGTACAGACCCAGAGAAATCCCTGACACGGGAAAAACACACCCAATGAGATTGCAATGGCAAGGCCCTCTTCTGAAAGAACATAGTTACTTGTTTGTTTGTTTTCATAATTAATTTTTTTAAGTTTATTTATTTATTTTGAGAGAGAGTTGAGGAGGGGCAAAGAGAGAGGGAGAAAGAGAATCCCAAGTAGGCTCCAGAGCCCAATGTGGGGCTCAATTCCACGAACCATGAGATCATGACCTGAGTTGAAATCAAGAGTTGGACGCTCAACTGACTGAGCCACCCAGGCTCCCATAGTTACTTGTCTTATAACTTTTTAAAAATGCTTATTTATTTATTGAGAGGGAGAGAGTGAGAGAGAGCATGGGCAGTGTGGGAGGGCAGAGAGAGAGGGAAAGAGAGGGAATCCCAAGCAGGCTCTGCGCTGTCAGCACAGGGCCCAACGCGGGGCTCCAATCCACGAACCGTGAGATCATGACCTGAGCGGGAATCAAGAGTCTGACGCTTAACCAACTGAACCACACAGGTGCCCCTGCCCCATAGTTACTTTTTTTTTTTACTTTTTTTTTTTAATGTTTATTTGTTTTAAGAGAGACAGAGACAGAATGTGAGTGGGTTAGGGGCAGAGAGAGAGGGAGACACAGAAGCAGAAGCAGGCTCCAGGCTCCGAGCTGTCAGCACAGAGCCCGATGCGGGGCTCGAACTCACGAGCTGTGAGATCATGACCTGAGCCGAAGTCAGACACTCAACTGACTGAGCCATCCAGGCACCCCCATAGTTACTTTCTAATAGCACGAGCTCCTTGGTTTCTACAGATAGGATTCTTGGTCAGATTCATTGGTTCCATCTGAGAATCAGGACATGCGGTATCTAAGGGGGAAGAAGCTGTTACTTTACCTTGCAGGTAAAATTCCTTCCCTGGCTCCTTTGCGGGTAATCACTCTGATTCACCAACCAACCTCGAGACTCAAACCAGAAAGCCGGGTTCATCTTCCTCATTGACCACTCCTCCCATGCAATCTTCCACCAGTCCCTGCTGAAGCGCCTCTTTAATGGCACTCTGTTGTAATCTACAAGTGAATCGTGCATCTACAGGGGAATATCATAACTCGAGCCTATAGGAAGAGTCACGTAGCCCTTGTATATCCATTCTTTCCGGTGAAGCCCTATGCTTCCAGTGAATCCCTGCTGATCGTTTCTTCTGCTGTCCTCTCTTAGCTTGTCCAGCTGACTTTGGTGAAGCTCTTCTCATCTCTTGATCTCAAATGTACACTTGGGGCAATCTATTTAAAACACTAGCTGGTGTTGCCCTTGAACTGCGCAAAAGTTCCTCTGGTGGCAGAGGTGAAATCTAAGACGCGGGGAGAACATTTGTTTATTTTATTTTATTTTATTTTTTTTTTAAATTTTTTTTCAACGTTTATTTATTTTTGGGACAGAGAGAGACAGAGCATGAACGGGGGAGGGGCAGAGAGAGAGGGAGACACAGAATCGGAAACAGGCTCCAGGCTCTGAGCCATCAGCCCAGAGCCTGACGCGGGGCTCGAACTCACAGACCGCGAGATCGTGACCTGGCTGAAGTCGGACGCTTAACCGACTGCGCCACCCAGGCGCCCCTTTTTTATTTTATTTTTTAATGCTTATTTATTATTGAGAGACAGAGAGACAGAGCATGAGCATGGGAGGGGCAGAGACAGGAGGAGACACAGAATCCAAAGCAGACTCCAGGCTCTGAGTTGTCAGCTCAGAGCCTGACGCGGGGCTTGAACTCACAAACTGTGAGATCTTGAGCTGAGCCAAAGCAGGATGCCCGACTGACTGAGCCACCCAGGCACCCCTCATTTTATTTTATTTTAGAGAGAGAGTGAGAGTGAGCAAGCAGGGGAGAGGGGCAGAAGGAGAGAGAGCGAGAGCGAGAGAGAGAGAGAGAGGGAGAATCTCAAGCAGGCTCCACACTCATCACAGAACCTAATGTAGGACTTGATCCCATGACCCTGGGATCATGACCTGATCTGAAACCAAGAGGCAGACACTTAACTGACTGAGCCACCCAGGTGCCCCAAGGACAGAGTATTTGTGAACCACTCCGAGGGCTGAGTCAGGACCAGGAAGCATAGAGCCAGAACACAAGTCAAGCTGAGCTGGAGAAACAAGGTGGAAGGGACGGGCAGGCCAAACACAAACCTCTAGAAGCCAGAAAATAAGGACACAGTGTCCAAGCTGGAAGCAGCAGGGGGCATATGTTATATGCTGGGAATGAGATGGGGCGGTGTGCATTATGAGTGAAAAGGTGAAGGGGATCCTAGCCTAAAAAGGGGGGCTTGTGGAGAGCCCCCGAGGAAATGCCTTTCCTTCCATGTAGTCAGAGCCTACGGCAGGAATCTGAGGCCCGGGGGGGAGAGCTTCCCTTTAGAGACAAGATGGTAGACTGATAAGATGCTAGTTTGGTTCAATGGAGACGTTATCATAGCAACCTGGGAACTGAAGCTTAGAAGCAAGAGAGACTCTTGGAAGACAGATCTGGGTCTAAAAAGGTCAAGTTAGATGACCTAAAATCTAAGATCTTGAACTGAGCCCCAGAATAGAATTTAACCCATGGTGCTATTTTCTGAGCTAGAAAGTTCTCCATTCTCCCACTCCCTCTGCCATTTTATGACCCCAGTGACTAGGGTGCAGCCCACGTACGGATTGGGTGCCGGAGGCCCTTGAGCTGTCGGTGGGGACAGAACCAATCAAGGAGCCTTACTAGGTTAAGGAACAGAATGGGAGGTCAAGAGCGGGCTCCAACATTATCTTCTCTTTCTCCCTTTTTTTTCCCCCCTTGAACTTTCATTTAATAATTATTTGGGACTCACGGCCATTTTGTGCAATTTTATCACGTGGGGATTTGTGTGACCGCCACCGCAAGCAAGGTGCAGAACTTTGCTGTCGCCACCAAGATCTCTCCGTGGTCACACACCTCACTCCCCCTCACTGCACCCCAAACCTAACCCATCGTAACCAGTAATCCGAACCTTTTGTGTTAGCGACATTTTGGGCACCGATCGAGGTTTACAAATAGATACCAAAAGTGACCAAAAAGTAAATTCGTGTAAAAGGAAGTAAATACGCAATGGCCAGAACGAGCTTGACCCGTGTCTCTCCTTTCCCTGTAGACGCAGGCCCTGCTGGGGTGGACTTGCTCCCTGGCCACCCTGTTCGCAGTGGTCGCTCTGGCGTATGCAGTGGATGATACTTCCGTCACCTCTTCACCTGCCGTTGCTCTGTACCAGGCCCTCCACCGGACCCTGTGGGCGGCAGCCGTGGGCTGGGTCCTGTTGGCATGTCAGGAAGGCTATGGAGGTACAACGCAGCGCGGGGGGTTGCTTATAGGTTCACACTGTGTCTTTTTAAAGGGGACAAATGCGAAAACACGGTGTGCGCGGACGGGCTTTTTTATTTGTTGTTGAACGACTGATATTGACTCAAAGACATCAATTTGTTTGTATCCTGGGGGAACCCCCCCATATTCTGTTTTCAATTTCTACACTGGTTTATGTACGAATGTGGGTTCTGAGCCTCTCCAATGAAGCCACTTTAGAAGCTGGAGGAGAACAAAGAGGGTCCTACAGTAAGAACAAAATACCAGTGGCAGGGACCAAAGTGGTGGTCACACCCACCCTGGGCCTCGGTTTCCTTATCTGAGGGTAGAGACCGAATAGTTCCCAAGATCCCCTTCAGCCCTGTGACAAGCTGGGGAACTGTCTATTGAGCCTGGCTCTCAATGTGTGGAAAGTCAAGCAGAAAAGGGGCCTAAATGGCAAGAAAGGGGTTTTCTTCACATTAGAAATGGCTATCCAAGTCACCTGATGTCTTTTTCCCTTTCTTTTCTAGTTGGCATGAGATAGGGACTGGATGCTTGGGGTGTCATAAAATGACAGGAGAAAGAGTGGCAAGAATCATCCAGAAAAAGTTCTGGCGCCGCACTGCCCAGAAGCCCTGAAGGGTTGGAAATAGAGCCAGGTGGAGTCATGACACCTTTATATACCCTAGGGAAATAATCAGGATGAGCTTAAAGTTTGGCCTGTGAACCCAACCCACTTAGCCTCAGCAAAGGCGTTTGGGATTCATGGGTTAAGGAGGAAAACGATAAATTGATCACAACAACTCCTGCTGACTGGGCACAGGCTTACGCCAGGTCTCATGGAGAATTTCACCCATGTGATCCTGGGTGACGCTGGCCACACCGCTGTGGGTACAGCTATAACGTGCTATTTCTCTGTGAGAAAGATGGCGCCTGGAGATAACACTTGAACGTCACGCAGCTCGGTAGTGGTTGAGCTAGAAAACGAACCCCGGACAGAGTGAAAAGCCGATGCCCAAAGCCCGTGACCGTCGTTTCTGTGCAATAGGACCCCTCTCAGATGTTTGATTGGTAGAACTGTTTCTGAATTTGATGAGTATATAAGGATGAGGAATTTGTTCTTTAATATTTTAATTTTAAACGCTTTCCCTTCTATGGAGAAATGATGTTAAAGAAGAAATGGGCCGCGTTCTCGCTGACGGATGTATTTGCATTTCTGGGCAGCTGTTTGAATCACAGGACCCCACCCTAACACTGCTCCCACCTGGTGACAATGACCATGAGCTGTCCCCAGAGCCTCAGAACATAGGCAACTCCTCTCCCTGGCCTGGCACAGGCTGCCCACGATATGGTGGTAGCATAACAGTATTCTTGTCTCTTGTAAAAGTCGTGCTAAATGAAGAATAACTTGCTGGGGGGAGAGTCTTAGGTCAAGTTAGAAGATTAGTCAAATTGGGGGCACTTGGGTGGCTCAGGCGGTTGAGCGTCCGATTCTCGATTTTGGCTCAGGTCGTGATCTCACCATTTGTGAGTTCAAGCCCCACGTGGGGCTCTGCGCCGACAGTGCAGAGCCTGCTTGGGATTCTCTCTCTCTCTCTCTCTCTCTCTCTGCCCCTCACCCACTCACATTCTCTCTCTTTCTTGCAAAATAAATAAATATTTTTTAAAAGATCAATCAGATTTGCGGCATTATCATTACCGTGGAGCTAGTAAATGCTAGCAATTCTTAGCCTGAGCATGGACAACGCCTCCGTTAATCCAGACGACAGACAAGTCCTTTGATGCATTCTTGAGTGATACGTGTTTTCAAAGAGTGTTGTCATTAGCCAATCACAATTGCAGGTGCGACTGATGTTCTAGGTTTGCATCTCTGGTGCTATAAGATAGCAAGATTGGTTAGCAGGTCAAGGTAGGAGGTGACAGGTGAGGTTCAATCCTAGAAAATATGTGTCCACCTGGTGACCTTTAGAAAAGTACATCTGTAAAGGGACGTTTGAGGAAGTGTTTCACCAAGACTCTCAGGGTGAGAAGGGGAGTCCTGATGCCTCAAATCATCTTTCCATCGTCTGAGTCAGGGCCAGTGTAGACCATGAGGGTTTGGTTCCATGCTGAGTTGCCAGAGTCATCTTCTGACCACGTGACTCCACCAGTTAAAACCTTTCGGTGGTGCCGTCTCTCCTTCAGGGGTCCTCGAACTTTAGTAATACATGGACCCATTCCAAAGGAAGAAGAAGTCTTTGGGGATCCTTAGTATTGGCTTAAATTATTTTAATTCTAATTTTACCTAAACATGAGCATACATAAATCTAGATATAAATTTTTATGTTTATAATACATAGATTTATAAAGTCAAAACAAATGTGGTTATAAAGTAACCACAAAAATGGGGCACCTGGGTGGCTCAGTCAGTTAAGCATCCAACTTTGTCTCAGGTCATGATCTCACGGTTCATGGGTTGGAGCCCCGTGTCGGGCTCTGTGCTGACCGCTCAGAGCCTAGAGCCCGCTTCTGATTCTGTGTCTCCCCCTCTCTCTGCCCCTCCCCCTGCTCACGCTCTGTCTCACTCTTTCTCAAAAATAAACATTTAAAAAATTTAAACAAAAGGGGGCATCTGCCTGGCTCAGTCAGTGGAAAATGCGACCCTTGAGCTCGGGTTTGTAAGCTCGAGCCCCATGATGGGTGTAGAGAATACTGAAAAATAAAGTCTTCAGAAAAAATAATAAAGTAACCATACGACTACAAAACCAACAAGGTCTGAATTAACAACATTAATTTAATGTGATTAACAGTTGACTGGAGCCAGTTGTGGCTCATGACGTGACCAGGAGTTTGCTTGCTTTAAGGATGTTCTTTTGTGTTTCGTTTACCTGCGTGACACGGGCTCTCTGTTGCCTTAATTTTCCTATAACTATATTGTTTGCTCCCCAGAAATGTCTCGGTTGATCTTATCCCTTGACATTCACTTGGGGCAAAGGTATCTTTGGCCGGTGAGTCCATCTCTGTTCTCTCAATCATACAAAATACTTCCAGAATGCTCGCTTTACGCCAAGCGCTGTTCAAGTTGCACAGGATGCGGAGCAGTAGACAAGAAAAAACGTCTCTGTTGTAGGAGATCACAGGGGGGCAGGGAACACAGCCCGGGAGACTCTAGTAAGCTGCATTAACGACCCCTGGTATATCAGGTCCAACTGGGACTTTGCAGATGTGATGGCGGCGATCACGAGATTGGGAGGCGGGGAGATTCTATGGGCCCTAAATGCGGTCACGTGTACCCTCCAAAGAGGAGGATAGAGGGACACTCGCAGAGGAGACAACAACACGAAGATGGAGTGGGGAGACATTTGAAACCGCTGATGTTGTTGGGAGGGGCCACAAGCCAAGGAGAGCCAGAAGCCGGGAGGGGTCGGAGGAGACAAGAAATGGATTCTCCCCTAGAGCCTCCAGAGGGAGTGTGACCCTGTCCACACCGTGATTTCAGCCATACTGGTTTGGGGCTTCTTGTCTCTAGAATGACGCAAGAGTAGATCGTTGTTGTTTCGAGCCACGGTATTTGTGCAATTTGTTGCAGCAGCCATCGGAAACAAATCTGGAGCCAGGTTACGTAAATACGTGTATAATTCCAGCGTGGATATATATAGGGAATAAAAATAAAGCCGGGATCGGAGGGTAACTGGAGTAGGGGTGAGTTTGCAAATATTTGCAGGCAAAGGGATGGTGTGGCAGAGGTCTCAAGACTGGAACGAGCTTAGTGGGCGGGAGAAGCAGCAAGAAGACCGGTGAGACAGGAATCAAGATCAAGGTGGGAGAGAGATGGGAATGAGAACACAGAGGAAGGTAGCAGCCAGGTCATGCAGGGTCTTCAAGGCCCAGGGGAAGGACTGGATTTTATTTTCATTTTTTTAACATTTATTTATTATTGAGAGACAGAGCGAGACAGAGAATGAGCAGGGGAGGGGCAGAGAGAGGAGGAGACACAGCATCCGAAACAGGCTCCAGGCTCCGAGCCACCAGCACAGAGCCTGACACGGGGCTCCAACCCATGAACCATGAGATCATAACCTGAGCCGAAGTCGGACGCCCAACCGAGTGAGCCACCGAGGCGCCCCGGATTTTATTTTAAAAGCCATGTAACGTAATCTGACCTGTGATTTAAAAGAGCACTCTGGACGTTGCATGGAGACTGCAGGGCAGCAAGAAGGAGAGCAGAGAGAGACCAATGGATCCATCAGGAAGCTACTGTACAGGTCCAGGGAGTAGGAGCTGGTGGGTTTGATGCGGGGGGTAGTGGAGGAGATGGGAAGAAATGGTCCCGTTTGAGATAGACAGTTTTAAAGACAGATGGTAGCACTCTGTGGGACATGGGAGAAAGGACAGAATTTGGGATGGCAAAGATTTTGTCCTGAGCAACTGATACAACAGTGATGCATGACTGAGCACTGGAGATGAGCCTCGTGCAAAGGAGAAACAAGTTTTTTTCTTTTCTTTTCTTTTTCCTTCCTTCCTTCCTTCCTTCCTTCCTTCCTTCCTTCCCTCCCTCCTTCCTTCCTTCCTTCCCTCCTTCCTTCCTTCCTTCCTTCCTTCCTTCCTTCCTTCCTTCCTTCCTTCCCTCCTTCCTGTCCTTTCTTGCCTTTCTTTCATGGCTTGAAACAACAGAAATCAATCCTCTCATAGTTCTGGAAACTAGAAACCCAATATCAAGGTGTTGGCAAGGTCCTTCTGGAAGCCCCGAGGGGGGGATCTGTGCCATGGCTGCCAGCGAGCCCTGAGTTCCCGGCCCGAAAGTGCATCACTACAGTCTCTGCCGCGCCTTCACATGGCTTCCTCGCCCTGCCTCTCCCCTGTGTGTCTGTGTCTCCTCTTCCGCCTTCTGTGAGGACATTCGTGGCTACCGCGTGGGACAACGCAGTTCTAGAAGTTACACCGAGTTATGGAATATTTGTCCCGAAAGGGACCTACACGTTGACCAGACGCGAGCCTCTCAGTAACAGAGGACGAGCCTGAGGCCAGGCGACACGAACCACCTCGTCCCAGGGCCCAGCGGCTCCCGTGCTGCATCTTGAGCCAGAACCCAGGCCGGTGGAAGGACTTGGTTCCTTGTTTCCCACGCGGAACGGTCGGTGCTCAGGGCTTGAGGTCGTACTGAGGAAGTCACCTGACTGGAAACGCTGTATTAGCGTCTCTTATTTTTTCACATTCCTGCAAAGTTTGGTTTGGTGTGGGGCACCTTCTCTTAAAAATCAGGAGAGGGGCGCCTGGGTGGCGCAGTCGGTTAAGCGTCCGACTTCAGCTCAGGTCACGATCTCGCGGTCCGTGAGTTCGAGCCCCGCGTCGGGCTCTGGGCTGATGGCTTGGAGCCTGGGGCCTGTTTCCGATTCTGTGTCTCCCTCTCTCTCTGCCCCTCGTCCGTTCATGCTCTGTCTCTCTCTGTCCCAAAAATAAATAAACGTTGAAAAAAAAAATTAAAAAAAAAATCAGGAGAATAAAGGCCTTCTTAGAAGTCCACACACACAGGTGCACGGCGCCCAGAGGGACCGGGCGGAGTCATGGCTCCGTAAGTCAGGCTGCCCGTTCCCTCCAGGGCTGGTGAACAGGCTCCTCTCCTGCCACATCTGGGCTTTCCTGGCCAGCATCAGTTACGCTTGCTACCTGGTTCATCCGATCCTCATCATGCTCTACAACGGCCTTCAAGAAACGCTCATTCACTACAGCGACACCAACATGGTGAGTGAGTCCCCACTCTCCGCTCTCTTGTGGCTCCACTGTCCCTTCTCTGCTGGAGTCACCACGCAGCCCACTGGCTCGGGGAGAGAAGCTCGCTTTGTTGTGGGGGCTGCTAGGGGCCTATTGTCCTTTGCTTTCTTTGAGGGAGGGCTTTGGGATAATATCTTTCTTCGATGTCATTCATCCTATTTATTTTAAGTTGATTTTTATGTATTGGTTTTTTTTTTTTTTTACATTTATTTTTGAAAAACAGAGTGAGACAAAGCGTGAACGGGGGAGGGGCAGAGAGAGTAGGAGACACAGAATCCGAAGCAGTCTCCAGGCTCCGAGCAAGTGGTCAGCACAGAGCCTGATGTGGGGCTTGAACCCGCGAACCGCGAGATCATGACTTGAGCCGAAGTCGGACGCTCAACTGACTGAGCCACCCAGGCGCCCCTATTTTTATGTGTTTTGAGAGGCAGTTAGAGAGCCAGTGGGGGAGGAGCAGAGAGAGAAGGAGAGAAAGAATCCCCCACAGGCTCTGCACTGTCAGCAAAGAGCTCGACGCGGGGCTCGAACTCACGAACTGTGAGATCGTGACCCGAGCCGAAGTCAAGAGTGGGATGTTCAACTGGCTGAGCCGCCCAGGCGCTCCTACCTTAGTTTTAACGTTCAGGGCTGGGGGTCGTACAGATCTAGATCATACGGCCGGGATGATGCCCTTTAAAACCAAACATAGTACGAATCTGGTAGTAGGACTGCATTTACTCTGCCCCTCTTTCTCTCCAGTTCTACCTTTTCTCTGGACACTGTTTGCTGACCTTCATCACTGGGCTGGCCCTGACACTGTTCATTGAGAAACCATGTCAGGAGCTGAAGCGGTACCTGTTGGGACCAGTGCCTGCTGGGCCATGAACATTCTGGTAAAACCCTAGAGAATGACTGGGTTTTTTTCTGCTGGCAATGAGCTCAAGTAGACAGGGGCTCATTTATGTAACAAACGCTTGTGTTCCCGAAAAGCGGTGTGAATTCTGATTTGGTGAATGCTTAAGATATACAAGTTCTTGGGGCGCCTGGGTGGCGCAGTCGGTTAAGCGTCCGACTTCAGCCAGGTCACGATCTCGCCGTCCGTGAGTTCGAGCCCCGCGTCAGGCTCTGGGCTGATGGCTCAGAGCCTGGAGCCTGTTTCCGATTCTGTGTCTCCCTCTCTCTCTGCCCCTCCCCCGTTCATGCTCTGTCTCTCTCTGTCCCAAAAATAAATAAAGGTTGAAAAAAAAATTAAAAAAAAAAAAAAAGATATACAAGTTCTCTGTGCTTGACGCATAAAAGAGTTCTGAGTGTTCATTTACTATATAAAAGAGTTCTGTGATAGCCTGTTGGGTAGCACAATAATCACTCTCTGATGTACCTTTTTAGAAAAAAACAAAAAACAAACAAACAAACAAAACCAAAGAAAAACAATCTAGATTTGTGATATCTTGTTCAGCATGTACTTTCTGTACCAATGATCAGAGGAAAACATCAAATCTAGTGAGTTTAATGCAACTTGGGTTATAATCACATTTCTTGGTAAAGTCACAGTATGTAGTTTTTCACATCATCGTTATCTTTGTGTTATCATGATACCTTTGAGGACTTGTAACTTTATTTCGGAGCCTCAGGATTGTGTGACCCACTAGCCTGCCCAGTTCATGGGTGTGTCGTTACAGGCCTTCCAAACATTATCTATTTTACAACACGGTCGCTGTTATGGGTTGAATGTGTCCACCGAAAAAGATACAAAGTCCTAATCCCGTCATACCTTAGAACGTGACCTGTTTGGGGGGGGGGTAGTGTTTTTACAGAAGTAATCAAGTTAAAATGAGGTCATGGGGGGAGGTGGCTCTAATCCAGTATGACTGGTGTCCTTGTAAAACAGGGAAATCTGGACATAGAGACAGATATGCACAGAGGGGGGAAGATGTGAAAACAGACAGCAATAAGGCAGCCATCTACAAGCCAAGGAACACCAAAAATTTTGGGCAGACACAGAAGCTAGACGAGGCAAGGAAGGACTCTCCCCTAGAGTGTCAGAGAGAGCAGAGCCCTGCTGACACCTCGAGTTAGGACTTCCAGCCTTCCAGAACAGTGAGATGATTTACTGTTGTAAATCAGCCAGTTGTGCAACCCTAGCAAAGAATACAGTCCCTCAACAAAACTCCCAACAGAGAAGGACGAGATCCAATCAATGGCTCCCATCCCAACTCTTCGGTTTCCAGCAACAAGGCCTGGAAATGGAGAGATTTATAAGGCCAGGGTGTCCAGGCTCTCAGGCTTGTGTTCCTTCCTGGGTGTGTGATTTCACATTAACCATCCCTACTTGCATTTGCGTAACATCACTTAAAACAACGCTCTCTTTGTGTACTCAATAAATAAAGGGTTTATTAGCAATCACGGGGCTATGAGGAGCTAATTAGCACAGAAGACTCCCCATCTCTGTACTGTGTCTCTCCAAGCGGATCTGCTAAGACCACCACTGGAGGGTGGGGAGGGCTGTAAGCCTCAAATCTTTTGCCAGAGCAACCGACAGCGAACCTTGTCCTTTTCCACCCCACCCTGGGGAGCCTCATCTCCCGGAGACTTGGTCTATTCTCCTGGCAGAATCTGACCTGAGCCAGGAGACAAGTCCCTGCCTGGCATGTTCAGTGTCTGTATCAGAATGCACCAAGCTGGGTTTTTGGGTAACCCCCAAGCTCATGGAGTTCTTTGGGAGCCCTCTGGTGGCTGATTTGGTACCTCTGACTTAATTAGGCCTCAGAGGAGATCTTGAGGGCGTGTGACCTTTACAGAAGGAACCCTACAGTCCGGATGGACGCTGGTGGGAAATGACTCCCCCGCCAACACTGATGGGCAGTCAAATTGCCAAGTGCTTCTGGTTATGAGGCTAGAAACTTGGGGCCGTGGAAATAGCTTTCATAACGACTAGTGACATGGCCTTTGAAAGTTTTTTTGTTTTTTTTTTAATAAGGAAAAAAAAATACCCTCTCCACGATTGCAATTTCACAAAATATAAAGTAGGGATAGAGAAATCCAATTTTGTTCTGGCTTTTGTTTCGATCTGGAATTCCCGAGGGGTTTAAGATTTATGGAGTATGTGGAACTTCTTTCGATCCTGAAACAAACTGTAAAAAAAGCATATGACATTTACAAGACAGCTGGAAATTTGAACGCGGCCTGGATATTCGATGATACTAAGGACTCACTGATGTTTTAATGTGATAGTGGTATTGCGGTCATGTTTTTGTTTTTGTTTTTTTAAGAGCCTTTATCTTTCAGCTGCATCCTGAAATATTTATGGACAGAATGATAAAATCTGGTATTTGCCTCAAAATAATACCAGGAGGATGAGGGAGACCAGAAACAAGATTGGCCATGTCGTGATACTTTTCAAAGCTGGGTAATGGGTATGTGGGGTCTCATTATACTGTTGTTTTTTTTTTCTTCTATTTTTGTATATAATAAACTGAAGCAAATTTCTAGAGGCGGCGACATCAGCATAGAGAATTGATGGGTGACTCCTCCAATTCTCCCTAAATTCTGAAATTCATGTTTCGTCCCCACATACCAACCCGGGGACAGGTCACATTGACAGTATAGTCACCCCCGCAGATCTAAAGGAACTGCAGCCGCCCTTAAGTTCCTCCCGACTGGTGTTGGGAGAGTCCAGGGATATCTCGCTGGTCTCGTAAACGCCTGGACCCTCCCCGCTGCCCCTCCCCCACCCCGCCTGGCTCCGTGTTCAGCCTACTGCGTCCATCCAGAGCACAAATGATCTCCATAAATGTCACAAGCAGGTAAGTCCCCTCTGCCCCGCCTTGTGCCACCTGTGCTCCCTCATTGAGGCTTTGATGCAGTGCTGCTAAGTGGTCAGCATGTTGTTCCAGAAACTGCTCTTGCAGATTTTCCTTATTCTAATAGAGGTCGTTCTCCCTTGGGTGCCCCATGAGCCGATGGGCGCTGGGATGGAGAGTGACAATTGTTTGCCCTTTACATTTGTGCTGTTCACCACTAGCCCTGATCACCATGGCTGGCACACAGTAGGTGATCAATAAATGGCGGCTGAGGCAGTGATGGAATTAACCCCTTCTTTTTTTAGGTGATTCCTTTTCCGGGAGACTTCTCGTGCCTACAGGCAGGCACCTCTCAACCAGGTGTTAGATATGTTCAGTTTTGTAAGACTCTTATCCCCAAATGGCCCCCTTCCTGGGAAGGTCAAAGCTGAGAGGCTCCCAAGTACTTTTAAAAAGGTGAGAAGCCTTTAGAACTAGAGTCCGTAGACCCCACCTGGGATGGAAAACAATGCTGTGCTCATATCGCGGAGGCAGCCATTTTGGGTGGCCACCGCACATGCCTGTCCCGTCCTCCCTCGCGAAACCAACTCTGACGTTCCAGCATCAACACTGGGGAGGCCCCACACTTCGTAAAAGCCAATTTTGTCTCCCTCGGTGCTCTTGCCGGTGATTGGCCCAAGTGTGGTCATGTGACGCAGCTCTGCCCAATGAGACCTAAGGAGGCGTGTGCCGGGGACTTCTGGGAAAGACTGCCCTCGCGGGAACGGGTGGGGGTTGGGGAGCGTCAAGGAGAGAGTCCTTCTCGTGGTCGCGTCCCTCAGCCTTGTGAGGATGTGGTGCTGTTTGGGGTTGTGGCCGCAGCCTGTGAAAATGGAGGCGGGCCAGGCTGGCACACGGAGGCTGACAGAGGGACTGAGGGAGGCCAGGCAGAGTGAGGGTGGTGACACTATACTGAAACCAGAACGATTAAGGGACTGTCTGGACACTGTATCCTGAGGGCTCGCAGGGCTCGACTCTCCGGGCAGAAGATGGGAAGCCGCTTCTCTGGGGATTCTGACGGGCCTAAGACCAAAGCCCGAAAACCATTGACATAAAAGGCTCTCCCCAAAACGTCCTCACCCGGTGCCCTGTGGTGAAGCTCGGAGGTGACAGGTTCGAATCACAGGGTCAAAGCAGGGTGACCAACGCATCCCCATGTGCCCGGGACTTGGTCGGTTTGGGCACCGAACCCTCCCCCGTCCCGACGCCCCTCAGTCGTGGGCAGACAGGGACGCGCCACTGTCCTTGCAGAGGTGAGAGAAGGGGCTGCCTCCACTGAAGATGCCGGGACAGGGAAGTGACTCCTCTTTCGTTCAGTCGTTCAGTCAAGAAGCGAATGTTTCTAACGACCACCTATTGGCAAGGACTCCAGGACTACTGACGCGAATGTCAGGCATCCTGTTGTGAAGGAGCTTCCGGAAATCTCTTAGGGCGGCCAGAGCAGCCAGGAATGGCCCAGAGTTGCTTTGGACTAAGGAAGGGGCCAAGTGCTGGGTATCTCAGCAGATTGTGCAGTACAGATAGATGATTATCACTTAAAATGGCGGTTGACTTTTAAAAATTTGTTGATGATGACTAGGAATGCATTAATATACTCTTTCAAGTAACTAATTTTGTGTAGTATTTCATTTTTATTAGATAAGAGGCTCATAAAACAAGGTCCAATGCTGCACCTTTTGTCCTACATGTATTAGATGAATTCTTTATCTTTCTTTTTTTAAATTGGGTATAATTTCTATACAATAAAATTTACCTTTTTCTTTTTTTTATTTTTTAATTATTTAAAAAAAATTTTTTTAACGTTTATTTATTTTTGAGACAGAGACACAACATGAATGGGGGAGGGTCAGAGAGAGGGAGACACAGAATCTGAAACAGGCTCCAGGCTCTGAGCTGTCAGCACAGAGCCCGACGCGGGGCTTGAACTCACGGACCGCGAGATCATGACCTGAGCCGAAGTTGGCGGCTTAACCGACTGAGCCACCCAGGCGACCCACCTTTTTCTTTTTTTAATGTTTTATTGCTTATTAATTTTTTTATTTTAATTTTTTTTATTTATTTTTAAGACAGAGACAGAGCATGAGTGGGGATGGGGCAGAGAGAGAGGGAGACACAGAATCCCAAGCAGGCTCCAGGCTCCGAGCTGTCAGCACAGAGCCTGATGCGAGGTGTGAACCCAGAAACCATGAGGTCATGACCTGAGCCAAAGTCGGACGCTCAACCGACTGAGCCACCCAGGCGCCCCTTAATGTTTTATTTCTTTTTGAGAGAGAGCGTGAGCAAGAGAGGGGCAGGGACAGAGGGGGACAGAGGAGTCAAAGGGGGCTCTGCGCTGAGCACTGACAGCAGTGAGCCCAACGTGGGGCTTGAACTCATGAGCCGCAACATCATGCCCTGAGCCGAAGTCCAATGGTCTACCAACTGAGCCACCCAGGCGCCCCTAAAAATTCACCTTTTTTAAAAGTGTACACTTTTCGTGAGTTTTGACGAATGCATACACTCACCGCCAGCTCTTAGCAACTGTCTCTCATCCCTGTAGTTCTGCCTTTTCCAGATGTATTTATTTTTGAATGTTTAATATTTACAAATGTAAAATATTTCACAGTCCAAGTCTAAAGAAATGAAGCAACTGATAGCCCATATGTCCATCATCCCTAAGAAACACAGGTTAACAGTTTGCATTTTTCTTTCAGATGTGTTTCTTTTTGTTTAAAAATAAAACATTGCGAACACAGTTGTAGACCTCCCGCATCTCATTGCCTTCCCCCCTTCTTATCCAAGTTTCCGCCATGTTTTTATGTTTACTAATAACATGCAGATGTCTATAAATGTTATATAGTATGTTGTGTTTAAGCATTATACAATTAGACCCATGCTGTAATATCCTTTCGAAATGTGATATCCCCATTAAACATAGTTCGGCTAGCCAGTCAATTCATTGTTAAGCGTTCGTAGTGTTTTACTGAGTGCACATGTTCCTTAAATATTTATCCATTCACCAGTTGGTAGGTAGACATTTGGTATGTTTCCAGTTTTTCATGGTTGCAAACATGGTTGTAACAAAACTCTTTGTGTTTCCTCATGGAGATGTTTCCCGGGGTGTATAGTCAGGAGAGTAATTACAGGGTTATAGGGTATATGTATATTCAACCTTGGCTGATAATCCTATACAGTTTTCTAAAGTGATTTTGCCAATTTTCACCGTCACTAGTGGAGGAAGGGGAGTAGATACCATCAGTCAAGACCCTCCCCAGCATGTGGTTCTATCAACCTGTTAATTTACTGTTAAATCCCTGATGAATGTAAGGTGGTATCTGATTACTTCAATTTGCATTTCCCGGCCTACCAATGGGGTTGAATGTTTGTTTTCCATGTGTGTAATGGCCCCATGGAGCTTCTCTTTCAGAGACTGCCTACCATATCCTTTGCCCATTCTTCTCTTGGGTGTTTGCCTTTTTATTATTGATTCTGAGCTGTCCTTTATTTATCCCAAAGACTAATCTTGTTGATTATTTGTGTTGCAAATACTTTCTCCCAATCTGTGGCAACTTTGTACATGATACATGCTTTACATTTTAATATAGGCAAGATTACCAATCTTTTCCTTCTGACTTGTGCTTTTTGGGGCTTTATTCATGAAATATATATATATATATATATATATATATATATATATATATTTTTTTTTTTTTTTTTTTTTTCTCCATAGGGCAAAAGGCTCCAGTAAAAATTCCTGATCTCCTGCTACAATGTCCTTTGCTTCTTTGTAAGGTAGATTTGTAAGGTTGGATAAATAATGTAATAAATTTAGGGGCGCCTGGGTGGCTCAGTCGGTTAAGCGTCCGACTTCGACTCAGGTCATGATCTTACAGTTTGTGAGTTTGAGCCCCACATCGGGCTCTGTGCTGACAGCTCAGAGCCTGGAGCCTGCTTCAGATTCTGTGTTTCCCTCTCTCTCTGCCCCTCTCCAGCTTGCACTCTGTCTCTGTCCCTCAAAAATAAATAAGCATTAAAAAAATGAAAATAAAATAAAATAAAAAATAATGTAATAAATTTGTAAGGTTAAATAAATAAATAATGCTCAGCGGGGGAGAGGGGACGATTTTGTCTTCCCACGGGAGATTTGGCAATGTCTGCTGACATTTTTGTTGTTCTTTCGTGGGTAGAAGCCAGGGATGCTATTCAGCACTACAGTGCATGGGCTAGCTACCCCGGCGCCCATCTAAGAATTCTCTGATAAGTTTAATAGTGCCCAGGTTGAGAAACTGAGTTTAGAAGGATCGCTTTGCTGTGTTCTCAGAAACCAGGAACCCTCAGGTGCAGAGCCCCACATAGAGGGACTTGGCATTGTGTCTGGGGCCGTCAGCACTGGGTCATTCTGTGTTGAACTTGGCAAATACACCCCAGCCAAGTGTGGTAAGTCTACTGCAGGAAACTTGACTGGATCTGCCAAACAACCTAATACGTGCTCGAATCATAATAGAAGGGGGAGCCGTGCTGCAGGACTTTTCCATCAGGTCTTACTGCCATGCTAATGGACCCTAACATGCATTATTTGTATTATGCGCTGGTTCAAAAGGCACAGCGTATTTTCCGGTCCCGAGCAAATTATGTTTACTTCGTTGTTGATTAAAACAGTCATGCTCTCAATCTTGATACGGTGTCAGTGTGCCTGTTTCTTCCTTTATAAAATGACAGAGTTTGACAAGATGAGGGACTCTCAAGTGCCGGTCTGTGCAGGCTGCTTAGAGCAGAATCACCTGAGAAGCTTTTGACACGTACAGGTTCCCAGGATAAACTCCTGGGGATTCGCAGGTGGGGTGGGATTCAGCAGTGTAAAATTTTCTTAAAAATTCCCGAAGGATTCTAGTAAGTAGCTAACCATGCTTTTGAAGCCCTGGACCCAAAGAGTGACAGGATTTGTTCCATGTCACAGAGTCTGAATTAATGACTCTCATGTGCAAACAGCAGCTTCTCCAAGACATGCACCGTCTTTGGCTCAGAGGGACATTTCTCATGCCCCAAGGGACTCCCTACAAGGCTCCCTCTGGGAGTCATAGTCAGTTGATCAAGCCACCAGGTATCCCTTGGCCAAAGATGGCTTCCATAGGCAGCCTCCATTCATATTTGGGTGCAAATGGGCACTCACAGATTCACTCACCCATTCCTTCGGGGGCTGTATGACCCACAAATGTTTATTTGCTCCTGTCACGTGCCAGGCACTGTGCTAAGCACTGGGAATACAATGTTGACAAATACAGAGGCAATTTCCGCTCCCTTTGATCTGATAGTATCCCAGGTGGGGGTAATAATAAACACCACCAGACATACCTAATTACAGCTTAGGTGAGAATTAAGAAAGCCTGACCCTCACTGCGAGGCCGTGGAAGGAATCTCTGAGAAAGGAGCCTTAAGCTGAGATTTGAAAGACAATAATAACAGCTGTGTTGAGCGAGGACCATTACATGCCATATGCTGTTCTAGGCACTTTGTGGAAACCAAGGCATTTAATCCTAACACAGCACTGTGAGCTAAATGCTGTTCTCATCCTCATTTCCCGATGAAGGTGGGCTGCGAGGGGAGGGGAGGGACAGCTGGGAGCTGGAGTGTAACGGGGGCTTGGGGGATAGAAAGACAGCACGTTCGCACTCGCGGAGGATCCTGGGAGGACTTCCGCGTTTCCTCAGCACTTGAAGGAACATGAGGACCAAGGACATTTAAGGGAGAGCTCACAGACCTGGCAACCCGGGGTTCCTTCAAATGTCCTTCTGTGCAGCTTTGCTCAGTCTCCCTGCATCTCCCCAGAAGGCCCCCTGGCGCCCTCCAGGTTCTACCGACATGCTCAGGGACTGCACAGGTCTGGGCCAGAAACCACCGAGTCCTTTCCAGAGGTTGGCAGCCCATGATTTCCCGATCCGCGCTGGGAATGGGATGGACATGTGCACAGAGAGCTGGTAATTCTTCCTCCGCCATCAGATGAAGCTCATGGCCTCATAAAGCCTTCTGAGACAACGGAGGAGCCCCTGCTTGGGAAACGTCTTCAGTTACAGACCATGACCTCAGACAGATGTGCCTCAAGTCGCACAGCAAATCAGTGTCCCACGTGAGTAATCGAACCAAGTCTTATGAGGGAGCGTCTCTTATTCTGAATAGATGCCCCACGACTGTCTCTGCATTGGAAAGGCGAGCATAACCCATGATCTCACTCCCGAAAACCTCTAGGATGGATTTTATAAGGGTCTATTTTACAAGAGACAGGAGCCGGTGAGGTGTTTAGGTATTCTATCCTTCATTGCCTGCTCTTGGGAATATTGGAGAAATGCCATTTAACTTAATTAGGCATGCTAATTACATTTCGAAAGTCCAAAAGGTTGTTTTCCACCCATCGTGGGCCTGAGGTACAGACGTTTGGTTGGTGAAGTCACTATTCCCGGTTTCCAGAATTTGGTGTGTGTGTTACTATTTGGGGCGAGGCAATTGAGCAGGTTGTAACGGCTGCGCTGAAAAGGATAAAGAGGCCGGGCGTACAGAGGCAAAAGCAAATAGCGGCAGAGTTTCATCGAGGAGCAGGTGGGGGAGGTGGGGACAGAGGGACCAGATGGCAATGGCGGCGGCAGAGTCGGCCCGTGTGGCTGCAGGAAGCCGTACAACTGGCTGGGACTGGAGGGAACGGGAAGGCGCCTTGGCTACTCGGGAAATGGATTTGCGGCGGAGAGCTTCTCTTTCCCGAGTGTAGGAAACTGGACCGAATCTGCCGAACAACCTAATACGTGCTCGAATCACAATGGAAGGGGGAGGGGTGCCGCAGGACTTTTCCATCAGGTCTTCCTGCCGCGCCAATGGGCCCTAACCGGGTCCCAGCTGGGAGCGTAGGAGTCGTGTCCCCTCGGAGGGTCTCCCGGGTGGGGAGTGGCTGCTGAGTGTGTGATCTCCGGCCTTCTGGTCTCCTGCTGCCCGCCTCCTCGGTCAGCAGGATGCCGTCGGGGCACAGCCCCCTGTGTTCTGGGGTGTGAACCCTTCTCCTAGGAACGCGGAGCAGACGCGAGTTAGTGTGGCCCTTCTGTGGTTTAAGGCTCCGCCTTGTCGGTGGCCGGGCTGCCGCTCCCCGGGAGGGTTCCAGACAGATCCCTCCACCAATGGTGCCCGCTACTAGAGCAAGAGCACGACCAAAAGCTTGATGCTTCCACCGTCACTCTTTGGGGACGGTCGCGCAGGGTGCGGTCATTGTCACGCCTGGGACTCCCTCTGAGAGGATCTTACCTACAACTTCCCTGTCCCCGCCCCTGCCCCAGACGCGTCAACAGTTTCCCTGGTCTCGCTCCTCCCAAGCTTCTAACCATGCAGCCAAGTGGTTAGTCGCTGCCCGGGAATTAGTGAGGGGCCGTGTCTGACCATGTCCGCTTTCAGGAAACCCAGAGTCCTGCTCAGTGCAAGGGTTCCTCTGTCCTTACAGGGCCTGCCCCGCGGTGGGGGTTAGGACACTGTATCAGCCTGCTGCCTTATTTCAGACTGTTGTGTGGAACCTTCGGAAGACTGGACTCAACTTCTTCTTAGTCAGCTAATCCCAGGGATCCCCCTGTGACGTCGTGGCCGAGGGGAGAAGGTGGGGGGGGGTGTGTGTGGCTTGTCTGTGGCCCCCTTGCTGTGCTCCCACGGTGGCCTTTCCCTGGGCACACATCTCTGGCCTCTCTCCCTCTTCTTGTAAGGCCACTAAGTAATTCTCTTGGATGAGGGCCCTGCCCTGATGACCCCATTTAAGCTTACTTGCCTCTTTAAAGCCCTGTCACCCAATATAGTCACACAAGGGGGGGTTAGGGCTGTAATGTCCGAATTCTCGGGAACATAATTCAGCCCCTAACAGTAGTACGCCAGCTGCAAAGGAACCTAAGAGAGGTCATGTCTGGCTTCCTGGGCTCTACAGAAGAGAGGTTAGAGGTTGAGAGGGATAACCCGGGCCCAAGCCCTCCGTGTCGCCGGCAGCTGCTAAGGATCCCTGACAGTGACCCTGAGCCAGGGAGCCCTGCTGCCCCACAAGGGTGCGGCTCATGTGGCTTCGTCTCCAGTGGGGGCCTCGGCCTCTTTGGGCTCAGTACAGAGGTAATGCAAAGCAGCCTCGGTTTTCCTGGGCTCAGGGAAAGTTTGGTGCGATCTAAGAATATGCTTCTGGCCAGCCGTGTTGACCGTAACCTTCCTCCTCCACCCGTGGGAACAAGCAGCCACCCTCAGCCTCTCCTTACACACTGTATCATAGCGACCGAGCTTCTGGCGCACCCCCACCGTCCCCTGGTTTCTCCACATCAGCTTCCAGAAGCTTCCAGAGGCTTCCAGTCTCTTTGCAGCGGATACTATCACGATCCCTGTTCTTGGTCTCAGGACCCCTTTGCACCCTCAAAATTGTCTGGGAGCCACGAGCCTTTATTACGTGTGTCGCAGCCATCGAGGCTCGCTGCATTCGAAACTAAAACTGGAGAAAAAATTTAAACACTTACTAACGCATTTAAACAGAACAGCAAGTCTACTATATCCTAGCATAACATATTTTTATGGAAAATACCTGTATTTTCAAAACCGAAAATAATAGTAAGAGGAATGGCATTGCGTTACAGTCGGGGCATCTCTGCCACGTCCAGCTTCACAGAAGATACATCGGCGTCTTAGATCTGCCCCTGCTGACAGCGTGTTGCGATACCGCACGTCAGGGACATTCTGGAAATCTCCAGTGTATACTCATGAGGGAATGAGGGTAAAAACTGGAAATAATGTCTTGGTATTATGATGATAGCTTTGACCTTCTGGGTCCCCTGGAAGGCTCTCAGGTCCTTGGGGTATAAGTGGGGGGGGGGGTACCCAAATTACACGTTGAGAATTAGTGCTCGGAATCGATATCCAAATTAGAGCACTCGAATGACTGTTGTCTAGCCTGCGTGAGAGAGGAGAGGAGCTCCGCGATGTAGCCTGATGCCCACAGCTTCTGAGCAGGAACTTCTAACTGACAGCAATGTCAGACATGGGAGGAGGCACACCGAGTCTTAGGGGACGGTGCAAAGGAGAAGAGAAAAGACAGAGACGGGACAACCAGAACACCCTTGACTGAGACTCAAAAGGAAAAATGAAAACCTCCCCACATAATACTGAAAATCTCAGAAAGAGGGCGGCACGGCGATAAGCCAGAATGACAGCATAAGGAGTTCTTTGCTGGAAAATACGGGAAGCAAGGCGAAGGAGAGGCAAAGGACAGCAGCTCGGGCGTCCGAAAGGAGCAAAGGGAAGGGGTTTCTCTTCCGTTTTGTTTTAAGTGGATTCAGAATCTGGATTCACAAAGTCTAGGGAAATCCGTATGACCTGCTTGGACGATTTCTCTTACCTCTTTTTGCACAAGACACTATGAAGCAAAAGCCATAGCAACAGTTTCAGAGCCGGGGAAACATCTGTGGTGCGGCAGGCTTCCACCCCCTTCCCCCCTTTGGGGGGAGGAGTCAGTTCTGGTCTCTTGCTCCCTTTGATTTGAAGAAAGAGATGTACAGAATCCAGAAGAAAGCTTTAGCTGCATGTGCTCAGGCGGCCACGAGAGGGCAGCACCCGAAAGACCAGCGCAGGGTCCCTTTGCCATGTTGAATGAAACTCACCAGAAGCTTCCTAGGAAAACTGTCGCCTTGTTGCTGGGCTAATTAGAAGAGTCAGAGTATTCACGGTGTCCTCTTAAATGGCCAGCCTGCTAAAAAATTTGGAACATCGTGAGGACCGGAATAAGGTTTCCACCGAATCCTTTTGGAAACGTATCTCTTACTTCTAATCGAATCTATTTGTCCTTTTCAACTGAAAACAGCTTATAATCTTCTCAGTGATTTCCACTGCCTTTTTTTTTCTGAGGAAGTTGAAATGCACATTATGCTTCATTTGGTTTTCACTTGTTAAGATGAGGACAGCCTGTCACACTTGACCTCAAATTCCTGGATCTTTAACACCCGGTGCATCAGACAAATGCCCAGATGTGTCCTTTCCAGCTCCACCCCTCCCCATCCCCCACCCAAGCTAAGGACAATGCTGGCTCCTTGGTGGTGGAAATCTTGGTGGAGGGCCCTGGTGTCCAGAGGACAGCTGGGAGAACTGCTCAGGCCGGGGCTGATCTAGGGGTTCCAGGACCTGTGATCTGACCCGACTGTGGGGCCAGCTCCGAGATATCACGAACTTAAGGACAAACCTGGAGCCCGAACCCCCTTGGGAGTCTGCGTGCCGAGTGACTTGGTGGCCGGGGCAGAGGCAGAGCCCAGGGACGTGTATCTAAGTCCTTTGCTCTAGCGTCGCCCCCAGACCAGCAGCGGCAGCCCCTGCGAACTTGTCAGAAACGCAAATTCTCGGGGCGCCTGGGTGGCGCAGTCGGTTAAGCGTCCGACTTCAGCCAGGTCATGATCTCGCGGTCTGTGAGTTCGAGCCCCGCGTCGGGCTCTGGGCTGATGGCTCAGAGCCTGGAGCCTGTTTCCGATTCTGTGTCTCCCTCTCTCTCTGCCCCTCCCCTGTTGATGCTCTGTCTCTCTCTGTCCCAAAAATAAATAAACGTTGAAAAAAAAAAAAAAAAAAAAGAAACGCAAATTCTCCGGCTCTGTCCCAGACCAGCTGCACCGGAGAGGGGGACGCGGCCCAGCAGGTAGTGCTTCCGCGAGGCCTCCAGACAATTCTGATGCTCGCTCAAGTCTGAGAACCAGCAAAGCAGTATCTCAGTGGCAGTGCTCACGGCTGCCAAACCAGGTGAAGCCTGACGTAAATTGTGGAGGAAACACGAGAGAATATAGAGAAAGACGAAAAACAGAAGAAAAGCACCTTGGAACGAGCACAGAACGGAAGGGCTTCTCCCGGCCCGCACGGGCACGTGGAAAATGCTAGTTGCACCTGCTTCGCGATACTGTCGACAGCTTCCTATCTGTCCGGAGCCTCCCACTCTGCCGCGTCCGATTTGTTTGGCCAAAGACAACCTTTGTGGCAGTGACCTTTTACCCAGCTAATACTGCTCCCCTCGCTGCCTCCAAAGCACACAGAGAACTCGGAGGGCTGATGAAAATCTTTAAAGGCTACAAAACACTAAAGCCTTCCCAAACACTGTGCACTTGTCAGAGAGTTTTTCTCTTTATTGGGATTTCGGATTATCGAAAGGTCATCTGGGGCCTGTTCCTGGAGGGATTACAATGAAACAAAAGAGAGAAGGGCATATTGTGATGCGCGTGGTGCTCTGTCCTCCCTCAACTAGTCTCGCTTGTCCGATCACAGCGTGCGCAGCCAGTGGGAAGAGTCCGAAGTCATTCCAGAAAATAGCACTATGAGCCGGGGGTGGGGGACGGGGGGCGCCGAAGCGGATCAGGTGGTTGCCTCGCACTTCTCCCCAGAATGAGAAAGTTCTCCAGCGGGAAGCGATTCCTTCCGGGCTTCGGCAGCTCTCCGGCTGCCTCAGGCCTCAGTTTCCCATTCTGGACAACGAGAACTTCAGGGCCTTAGTGCCTCCGACAGCCCTATGCCCCTTCCGCCCATCCCTGTTCCTTCTCTCTTCTCTCCTTGCTCCTTTCTCTGCACAGCCACCTTCGATTTCCTGCTCTAATCCGCATAGTTCGTGCTCTTTTCACACTCCTGATTTTCATTCAATCGGGCAAGCGACTTGCCCGTCTTGTGCGCCCCGCAAGAGCTAAGCCTTGAGGTACAGTGGCACTGGAAGTTAGAGGCCCGGATTTTGAATCTTTAGGCAAGCCACGCGAGTTGAGCCTCAGTTTCCCCATCTGTGAAGTGCTCGCCACACACGCCCGACAGGACTGTCCCCTTTCACCCACACAACCAGGTAGTAAACGACCCTGTGAAGTCGACAGTCAACATCCCCGTGTTACAGCTCAGGGAAGTGAGGTTGCGAGGAGTTGAGCGAGTGCCCCAAGGTCACATGGCTAGTAGACGACAGAGCTGGGATTGCAATCAGGCTGGGCTCCCAGCGCTTCTCCTCACTAACGCCGGCTCTTCCCGCCTTGCAGTTTTGCTGCGAGAAGGACACGACGGGGCGTCCGTGAGAACCTTCTGAAAAAGCTAAACCCCACACAAAGGGAAGGAAGGATGTGGCAGATTTTCTCCAGGCTAGGGGGACACCCCGCCTTCCATCCTCACGCGGCTGTCCCTGGTTGTGAGGGAGGCACACACTTTCTCCTCCGCGCACAAGGGCCGACGCTTCGCCGCCAGGCACGCGGGGGCGGGTCTGGACGCCGTTTCCCAGCCTCCCTTGCAGGTGTAGCCACGTGACCGAGCTCCCACCAATAGAAGACGAGCGGAAGCGTGCGTGCGGCCAGGAGGCATGCGTGACATGCGCTGTGCTTGCTTCCTGGGCACCTCCTTCTTCCTGCGGCCTGGAAATCGCATGGCGGAGACCCGTCCTTGACCGTCCTTGGGGTGACCGCACCATGGAAGATAGAGAAGGGGGCCTTCCTGCAGCCAGTTTCGGTTCTTTAACACGTTCTGTGGCGGAGTCTCTGCGCTACAGCAGCCTTACGTAGTCCCAGTGAATACGGGTTTCCCCCTCGTCTTGTCTTCCTGCCGCTTCACGCTCTTTCTTTTCCATGTTCACCTTCCGTCCACCTGCAAGGTTCTATAACCAACTCTGCTTGGGGCTTCTTGGCAATCACATCAACACTGGAGCTCTCTCCTTACCTTAGTTAACGGGAGTGAGAGACTATGAGCCTCATTGCCTCCCTCTCAGAAGATCAATCTCAGATAACTGTTAAAAATAAGTTTCTTCTGGGGCGCTTGGGTGGCTCAGTTAAGCATCTGACTCTTGATTTCAGCTCAGGTCATGATCTCCCCGTTCCTGAGATCAGGCCCTGCGTTGGGCTCCATGCTGACAGTGCGGAGCCTGCTTGGGATTCTCTCTCTCTCGCCTCTCTCTGGCCCACCCCTCTCTAAATAAATAAATAAACTTAAAACATATATTTTTTTCTAATTATAAAAGGCACACTGGAATTAATAAGCAATTCTAATGGGGTTGCAGGATGGAAGGTTAATACACAAAATTAAGTCAGTTTCCAATATAGTGGTAATGACAAGTGAAATTTGAAGTTAAAAACACGATACTACGTGCATTAGCATCCAGAAAAATGAAATACTTAGGTTATAAATCTAACAAAGTGTGTGCAATATCTATATGGGGAAAACTACAAGACTCTGATGAAAGAAATCAAAGAAGTAAATAAATGGAGAGGTAGCCCATGTCCTATTGAGGAAGACTCAGTATTTTCAAGGTGTCAGTTCTCCCCAACTTGATCTATAGCTTCAACATTTAACAATAACTTAATAACTTAAATCCCAGTAAGTTATTTTGTGGATAGCAACACACTGACTTCTGTGTGTGTGTGTGTGTGTGTGCACTTTTGCACTATTTACTTATTGACTTCACCGTGCTACAAGAAGTCTATTAATGATAGGTCGTTACTATCATTGTAACTATGATTGTCAGTACTATCATGATTACTGACCACTTACTTTGGGTCTGTCCATACCCTGCGCCAAAGTCACCTCTCTCCTTCCTGGACTTTCCCCTCTGCCTGGACTGGGGAGTCACCAGGCCAGTGGTTTGGGGGCCATCACCCCACAGAGGCCTGGGGGGCTGAGGAATCACTACCATTTCCAGCCTCTCACACAGGTGACTGACACACTGGTTCTAAAGTTCACATGGAGAGGTAAAAGATCCAGAAGAGCTAGCACATTTCTGAAGAAGAAAAACAAAACTGGAGGACTGACACTGTCTGAGTTCAAGACTCACGATAAATCTGCAGTAATCAAGACTGTGGTATTGGCAAAGGAATAGACGAATAGACCATTGGAACAGAATGGAAAGCCCAGAGATAGATCCACATAAATATAGTTGACTGTTGTTTGACAAAGGAGCAGAGGCAATACAATTGAGCAAAGATGGTCTCTTCTGCAAATGGTGCCGAAACATCTGGACTTTCACAGGCAAAAAATGACTCCAGATACAAACCTTACATCCCTCACCAAAATTAACTCAAGATGGGTCACAGACCCACATGTAAAACACAAAACTATAAAACTCCTAGAAGATAACAGAGTAGAAAATCTAAATGACCTTAAGCCTGGTGATGAATTTTTAGATAAAACACCAAAGCACCCACCATCGGTGGAAGAAATAGTTGATAAACTCGACTTCATTAAAATGAAAAGTATCTGCTCTTCGAAAGATGCTGTCAAGAGAACCAGGAGACAAGCCATGGACTGGGAGAAAAAAGTTGCAAAAGACACATCTGAGAAAGGACTCTTATTTAAAATATACAAAGAAGTCTTAAAACTCAGTAAGAAGAAAACAAACCACATGGTTAAAAAATGGGCCCGAGACCTTCACAGAGACGCTTCACCCAGGAAGATATCCAGAGAGCAAATAAGGATCTGAAAAGATGCTTCACTGCATTCGTCGTCAGGGAAATGCAAATTGAAACGACAGTGAGATACCACTATATACCTATCAGAATGGCCAAAGTCTGGAACACCGGCGACACCAAATACTGGAGAGAATTTGGAGCAACAGGAACTCTCATTCATTGTTGGTGGGAATGCAAAATGGTGTAACGGTACAACTACAATGCGTTGGCAGTTTCTTGCAAAACTAAACGTAGTCTTACCATAAGATCCAGCAATTGCGTTCTTTGGTATTTACCCAAAGGAGCTGAAAACTTATGCCCACACAAAACCTGCGCATGGATGTTTATAGCAGCTTTATTCATAATTGCCAAAAGTTGGAAGCATGCAAGATGTCCTTCAGTGGATGAATGGATAAATAAACTGTGGTACATCCAGACAACGGAGTATTATTCAGTGCTAGAAAGAAATGAGCTCTCAAGCTATGAAAAGACATCTTAAATGCACGTTACTAAGTGAAAGAAGCCAATTTGAAAAGCCTACATACTGTATGAGCCCAACTGTATGGCATTCTAGAAAAGGCAAAACTATGGAGGAACAGTAAAAAAGATCAGCAGTTTGCCAGGGGTTAGTGGAGAGGGAGGAATGAGTAGGCAGGGCACAGAGGATTTTTTGAGCAGTAAAACTACTCTGTATGAGACCACGATGGTAGATAAATGTCATTCCATGTTTGTTAAACCCACAGAATGCACAACCCCGAGAGTGAACCCTAATGCAAACTATGGACTTTGGGTAGTAATGATCTGTTGCTGTGGGTTCATCAACTAACAAATGTTCTACTCTGGTGGGATGTTCACAATGGGGGAGGTTGAATTGCTGTGAGTCTAAAACTGCTCTCATAACATCCTTAAAAAGAAGCCATACGTGTTCTCAATTCAGAAAACTTGGAGGGGGCGTCTGCCTGGCTTAGTCGGTAGAGCGCACAACTCTTAATCTCAGGGCTGCGAGTTTGAGCCCCATGTCGGGCATGGAGCCTACTTAAAAAAAGAAAAGAAAACTTAGACTAGTGAGGCTACAGGAAAAGAAATGAAACGAAGCAATAAAATCACTCACAATCCTACTTCCCCAAGCTGTAAAAAGATGACTGTTAACATTTTGGGGTGGAAACTTCCAGGAATTTTGTTTCTGTGTACATATCCACTTTTCCCTCTACAAAATTTAAATGTCTGTTTAAATTGGCTTCCAGAGTGACTTTATCACTTTGTGTCTTAATATATCCACATTGCAATTGTTGATTTTTATGTTACAAGTGGTAACTCTAAAAACATATAGGAACATTTTTTCCTTTGGTATTTGAAAAAAAAATGCCTAGGGGTTCACATAAAAAAGAAAAAAAAATCCCTCAGTAATGGCATGCGTATAAGAAAAAGTTGGTATCTCAAAAACGTCCCTTAATATCGCTTACCAGGAATTGGTGCCTATTTATTTATTAAATGTGCCAATATACGTATTTCGTATTCCTGACTTAAGTAGAGACAGACACGTTTGCCCTATCAAATGGAGGCAGAGGCGGCCTGGCGGCTGGCCGTGTGGACAGAGATGAGCTGACTGCTTGTGGATTCAGCAACAGGGACTGGACTCCTCCCGACCCAGACACAAGCCGACTCGGAAAGAATGCTATGATTTCCCAGGGCTTCCCTGGCTGTCTAGCTTTCTCACATCACTTCTCTGCCGTGTCTTGTGAAAGCGTACAGATGCTCTCGCTTCATCCGCTGGAGGAACAGGCCACCTAAGTCTCCAACCTGTAGACCGGCGGGGACCTGCGCCTGGCCCTCAGGCGTGGGAAGATGGGAACACGATTTCCTTTCATTCCCCCACTAGACTGGGGCCAATATCTAATCAATTTCTAGGGCGGCTTGCTCTGGTTCACCGCTGCAAAAAGAGAACTTTCACTTGCTGCTGGAAACAGGGCGAGTGGGTTTAGTTAAGCCAAGTGGGGTGGGGGGTGTTTCCCAGAGGGGAGAGGAGGAGGGTGGTATTTTCGTCAGGTTGTGGGAGTGAGCCTATTGAGGAGTTAACGTGGATTGAGGACCTACCATGTACCGGAAGAGGTGACAATCCCTTTATTTATTTATCTTTTTAATGTTTATTTATCTTTGAGAGGGAGAGGGACAGAGCACCAGTGGGGGAGGGGCGGGGGGGGGGAGACACAGAATCCCAAGCGGGCTCCAGGCTCTGAGCCGTCAGCACAGAGCCTGACACGGGGCTCGAACCGACAAGCCGCGAGATCATGACCTGAGCCAAAGTTGGACACTTAACTGACTGAGTCACCCAGGCGCCCCCAGAGGTGCTTTGCTCTTGTCCCCGCAGGTAAGGGACCCCCCCCCCCCCAGCACTTCTGACTCAGATCTACTGAGGGCTGGAGCAGAGCACAGCAGGGCTCCGCAGAAGGGAGTCATCCTTGTCTGGGGGCACAGCTTCTCCTGTGTTTCTGACACAGGATTTCTGGCACCCTCTCTTGTTTGAATGGTCCCCCAAAACGTAATGCGGCTACAGCAGAACAGGCCTGTGGGATGGAACATCGCTGACATTTGCTGGCAACGCTCCTTCCTCAAAATCCAATCAATGGAGCCGTTGGGGCCCAAAGAGATGATCTGAAATTGGCTGGGACCTGGTGAGTGGCCAACAGCCCCCACTCAGAATAAGGCTGTGGGCTGTCTTGTGCGTGAGGCTGTTTCCATCTCCACCCACGTGGCCTGCCTGAGTGCTAAGGGACCAAGGGAGAGTCTGGTGTCCCTACCGGTCTTCAAGTCCAGGCAGGTGCACGTACCCACCTCTTATCTCCGTTGTCTTGACCCTTCCCCAAGAAAGAGTTCTAGAAGTTCCTCTAATGAGCTAAATGCTTCCCTTAGGGTCAAGGCCTTCTTGTTTGTCACTTCCGGGGTCGTTTGTCTTCAAAACGGTGCACGCAATATCGCATTTGGGCTGTGGCCAGACTTCTCCCCACTTCCCGACCTGCTTCTCCTGGACCTCAGGGAAGTCTGGCTGGCCTTCTGCTCATCCCGGATTCCTACTGTTTTTCAATCCCTGATGGTCCTGCCTTCCTCCCCAATATCCATGTTCTTCTCTAGGTTCTCTTTCAACCTTCCGTCTGGTTTGCCTTAAACCCCCGCATTCCTATGGGGCCCCGGTTGTTAATCGGATTTTGGTCATCCCCCTGCTCAGAAAACAGTCTTTCTAGAATCTGTATACTGACCAGAAATATTGAAGCTAGAGACAGACACCTGTGCCGAGTCAGACGCCAGGAGACAGATTGCAGAGTCCTGGGTGGGGAAGGAAGGGCCTTGGTCAGGAAGGAAATGTCAACAATCAATGGTGAAATCAGAGCCAAAGAAATGGGAAAATCTCAAATCTGAGAAAAACCCAAGATAAGAGGGAGCTGGGGCTGGCGTGGGTGTATGCAAGAAACCACACGTGTTTAATCTGAAGGAAATAGGTAGAGAGACATCTGCTGACGTGCAGTGGTTTCTGAAGGTCTCAGGTCGTATTTGAAGCCTGGCTTCTGATCAGCACGTGCCTCCAATTCAAGACCACTCAATGGGTTGCTGAAGACAGACCGGATCTGCCTTGGTTCCTTCTTCCCAAGGCTGCTCACCTTGGTCGTGGTTGAAAAGGCATCTGATTTACACAACTGGCTTGGCCTTCTCCAAGGAATATTTTAGTTAAATTGTGTTAGAACGGGGCGGGGGGGTGGGGAGGGCAGGGTTCTTCTCCCTCGAGAGTCTTTGGGGTTACATGGATGTTTTGGGCGGGAAAAATGGTATCATCGGGGGTCACAAATCCAACAGTCCACCAAGCCCCAGAACGCAGTGCTGAGCAACAGAGTCCCAAAGCCTTGTGTTTGGGATGCTGACCTTCTCTTGAGGTTATTCCCTTTCTTCTACTCGGCTTCCTGTTCTCACTTCTCCTGCTACTTATGACTGGATCGAATGGCAGTCTCCGGAACTTTGCATAGTTTACGGGCGTGGGCCAGAGTCTGGAGAATTTTGATCTTTCCTGAACTGCTTATATTGATTTTGTAGTGGTGTGAGGTATAATGAACGAAACAGGCGTTACGAGTCCCCCCTTCCCCCTGTAAATCAGCATCGAGCGAGGGAGGCGCCGGTGAGTGGGATCAATAAAACGCAGAGCTGACAAATAGGGGACAACTGATGTGGATGTGGAATTAATTCCTCTCATATTTCTGATCACGGAGCATGGCTAGACAGCACAGTATATTCTTTTGCACAGCATACATTTCATGGATGGCTTTTACATAAATGATCCTGCTCATTCTTCCATAAAGTAGGGAGGCCTGGTGGCCATCCCATTTCATGAACGAGGGTGCTGAAGCTCGGGAGTCACCCTGCGTGCGGGTTGGCACCTGACTAGGGTAGGGTTGGACCCTCTTCTTCTGGTCCTAGCGTAGGACTCTTCACCGTACAATGTGTCTCTTTTCTTCCATCAGTTTGCTTGGGTTTTGTTTTGACAAAAGTAGCACGACTTTTTCTCTAGACAGAAGTGGAACCCAGTGAATACAGTAATTCTTTTTGGTAAATAAAATAATCAAGGGCCAAACTGATCTAGCTGCTATGGTGTAAGCAGCTTGGAGACGTGCCATCATTTGAAGAGATCTTAAGTTGTCTTTTGGGAACCGGTACCGTGCCAAACTATCGAGTTCACTCCTCGCGGCTCCCCACAAGATGGGCAGAGTCTCCTAATTTTAGAGACAAGAAACCGAGGGTGCACAAGGTTGAGAAACTTGTCCGGGTTACTCACCTTGTGTTGCAAGATGAACTACATCTCCCTAAAATTCATGTGATGGGGCCTGAAGCCCAAGACTTCAGAATGTGGCCCTATTTGGAAGTAGAGTCATTGTGAAGGTAATTAGTTAAGAGGAGGCCATCCTGGAATAGGGTGGAATTCTAATCAACGGGACTGGTGTCCTTATAAAGTGGGATATTGGGGTACAGCCATGCCCACGGGAGAATGCATTATGAAGACGAAGGCAGAGATTGGGGTGATGGGACAGAAGAAACCCCAAGATTGCCAGCAAACCTCCAGAAGGGAGGAGATTGGCATGGAACAGATCCTCCTTCACAACCTTCAGCTAGAAACACCTTGATCTTGGACTTGCAGCCTCCAGAACTGTCTTCTTCTGAGAGAGTAAATTTCTGTTGCTTAAGCCCCCCATCATCACCCTTCGGGACAGTGGCTCTCGCCAATGAATACACCTGGCACGGGGTGGAGCCAGGCAGCAAATCCAGGCTGGGCTCCAATGTCCCTGCTTCGGACTGTGAGGACAAGGCGTGCCATCAGCCAGCTCGAAAGACGGAGTCCTAAACAACACATTAAAAATATACTTCCGAGTGTTTTAGAAGAACCACTAGGGAAGAGGAGAGGCAATGTTGGCTGAATTGAGGCCCCAAGACTTTGTTTCCCATGCCTTCTGTTTTCCTGGCACAGGCAGCGAGAAGATGAACAGTTGTTGCCAAGTTCGACGATGGATGCCGAGAAGGGCAGCGGGCACGTGGGGAGGGCCCTCTAAATGAATGGCTCCCCAGACGCTTCCACACAATTTCTGGACAAACAGGTAATTACAAACCACGGTTTCGTCCCTGCTTTTCACCAGCTGGCCTTTATTTGCAGTTTGCAAAGGTTGGTCCTTGGTAATTTCAGGTCCTCGCTTCAATTCAGGAAAACACTTCTGCTAATAGCCCTTCAGCAGCTTCGTGGAGACAAACGCACCTAAATGCTTTATCTGCTTTTTTGCCAGATACATAGTTGGAAGGCTATACTAGTGTAAAGACGCCTAGCCAGCAAGGCGACTGACGTGATGGGAAATACGCTATTTCACAAATTCAAATACAGTTCCGCTGATTAAAGGCACCAAAGATGATCTGCTCTTCAAATACTGAGAGCATGTGTGGATTTAGACCCTTGTTCCAAGTGCAGATAATTTTTTTTATGTTTATTTCGTTTTGAGAGAGAGAGAGAAAGACCAGAGAGACAGAGCACGAGTGGGGATAGGGCAGAGAGAGAGGGAGACACAGAATCCCAAGCAGGCTCCAGGCTCCGAGCTGTCAGCACAGAGCCCGACGCGGGGCTCGAACCCCCAAACTGTGAGATCACGACGTGAGCCGAAGTTGGGCGCTTAACCAACTGAACCACCCAGGCGCCCCGAATAAAGTATTTTCTAATGACTTCTGCCCCATTCCTTGTCAATGGCATCATGCACAATTTAAGATATACATGGTTATTTTTATATAGAGCCCATTTGGGCACCTGGGTGGTTCAGTCGGTCAAGCGACCGACTCTTGGTTCGATCTCAGGTCATGATCTGACAGTTCCTGAATTTGAGCCCCACATTGGGCTCTGCAGCTGGCAGCACGGAGCCTGCTTGGGATTCTCTTTCTCTCCCTCTTTCCCTGCCTCTCCCCCACTCATGCTGTCTCTGTCTCTCTCAAAATACACAAATTTTTCATACAAGCCACTTGGTAAAAACTAAACCAAACCCACACCAAAATAATAACAACATTCTCCCACATCATTCTTTAAAAAAAATTGTTTAATATTTATTTATTTGAGAGAGAGAGAGAGAGAGAGAGCTGGAAAGGGGCAGAGAGATCGGGAGACACAGAAGCCAAAGCAGTCTCCAGGCTCCACAGAGCCCAATGCGGGGCTTGAACTCACAAACTGTGAGATCATGACCTGAGCCCAAGTTGGACGCTTAACCGACTTGAGCCACCCGGGTGCCCCGACACTTCTACTATCATTAATGACACTAATGATCAATAATCCATAAACTATATGCCTGAACCCAGTCTTTCCAAAATCACATTCCTGTGGAGATTCCGGGGGGAAAAAATAAGGAAAGTATTCACCCAGTTAATTAATATTGACACGTCTATTTATGCATTCTAGTTCCTGAAGAAACATAAGGTACAGACCCAACCCTCGGAAACCGTGGGGGAAAGAAAAGAGTCCAAGCAGAAACAGTCAAAGGACAGAGCGAGCCAGTGTGGCAAAAGTCTCCAGCCTGAGTAGTGAGTACAGACAGCAGGAGGGAGCAGGGACATGAGTGGCTTTTCTCGCGTCCACCAGAGGGCGTGGGGGGAGGACGAGCCGGGAAATCTGTTCTGCTGCACCATTCCCGGCCTTCCCCCCCCCCCCCCCATCATTCAAAGGGCTTCCAAGAAACTCTCCTGCTACCTCCCTCCGCCTTTCTTTGCTTATTTGCATACCGACTGACCTTAAAGTCTGTGTGCGTGAGTCGTGCCTGCAAAAGAGCGCATAATGTGCCTTTCGAGTTTCAAGAAACTAAAATCAACACCTATGTGTCCACCGACCATTTTAAGAAGTAAAACGTGGGGCGCCTGGGTGGCGCAGTCGGTTAAGCGTCCGATTTCAGCCAGGTCACGATCTCGCGGTCCGGGAGTTCGAGCCCCGCGTCGGGCTCTGGGCTGATGGCTCAGAGCCTGGGGCCTGTTTCCGATTCTGTGTCTCCCTCTCTCTCTGCCCCTCCCCCGTTCATGCTCTGTCTCTCTCTGTCCCAAACATAAATAAACGTTGAAAAAAAAAATTAAAGAAGTAAAACGTTACCACGCCCCTTGAGTCTCACAGGAGCCCCACGTTTTGTTCAGAGGTTACCATTCTCCCAACTGTTCGCTGCTTACTCTCTTCACTTTAGAGTTTTCCCACAAATGTATATATCCCTGAGCAAAACATTACGTCAATTTGCCTGGCTTTGAAAGTTATAGAAACATAATTATACTGCAACTTACTTTTTCTTTTAAGGTTTTGGTTTTTTTTATTTTTTTAAATGTTTATGTATATTTGAGAGAGAGAGAGAGACGGATTGCGAGTGAGGGAGGGACAGAGAGAGAGGGAGACACAGAATCGGAAGCAGGCTCCAGGCTCTGAGCCATCAGCACAGACCCCGACGTGGGGCTTGAACTCAGGAGCCGTGAGATCATGACCTGAGCTGAAGTCAGATGCTTAACCGACGGAGCCACCCAGGCACCCCTGTGAATGCCACTTTTAAAAAATGCCTTTTAGTCAACTATTTTACATTTATGGAGTCTTTTTACATTTCATGGCAATGTACTTACCTACACGGGTGGAACAAAACTATGTCCTCCTTTTTTCTTTTAAACCAGAATGTAATTGGACAAATTGATCGTGCAACCTGGGTCAAGCCTGGAGTGTTCTATCAGAGAACCCGTCTCGTTGCGTCTGATATGACAAACCCACCGGTGAAAGTGCCTCGTGTCACTGACACTTTAGGGCATTGTCTGACAAGCTTCTTCAAGGTCATCTGATTCTCTGGATAGGGAATTATAGCTTTGTTCCTTTCGCTATTTTCTATTGATTAGGACCCAGAAACCTTACAACTCTGTAAATTTAGATGTTCATAAAAAATACCTGCTGAGATGCGGAAGATTTTTATCTGGTAAAAGATAATTCTACAAGTTATGACTGTTTTATTTTTTATTTTTTTGCCCTGTAGGATATTAAGCCATTAAAAAAGTATAATTCAGAAATCACAATCCAGTATTTTATCTATCTCTGTCTATTATCTATCCATCAATATATCTATCACCTGTCTATTCCACTCACATGAATTTCTTGTATCTTCCCTTACACTGGCTTTATCATTCTACTGATTCTCTCATTAATGACTTAAGTGAAATTTTGACATATGCTCCCTATGTATTTAAATGTGTGTGTTTTTAATGTTTATTTTTTTTATTGTTTTTGTCGTTTTGTATTTATTTTTGAGACAGGGAGAGACAGAGCATGAACAGGGGAGGGTCAGAGAGAGGGAGACACAGAATCTGAAACAGGCTCCAGGCTCTGAGCTGTCAGCACAGAGCGCGACGCGGGGCTCGAACTCACTGAACGCGAGATCATGACCTGGGCCAAAGTCGGACGCTTAACGACTGAGCCACCCAGGCGCCCCAATGTTTATTTATTTTTGAGAGAGAGAGAGAGAGAGAGAGAGAGAGAGAGAGAGAGAGAGAGACAGAGTGCAAGCAGGGGACGGGCAGAGAGAGAGGGAGACACAGAATCCAAAGCGTGACCTGAGCCAAAGTCAGACACTTAACCAACTGAGCCACCCAGGCATCCCTGAATGTGTGTGTTTTTAAAATGTTTGTTTGTTTATTTGTTTATTTATTTATTTTTGATAGAGAAAGCGAGCAAGAGAGGGGCAGGGAGAGAGGGAGACAGGGGACCTGAAGCGGGCTCCACACTGACAGCAGAGAGCCCAATGTGGGGCTCGAACTCAGGAACCATGAGGTCGCGACCTGAGCCAAAGTCGGAAACTTAACTGACTGAACCACCCAGGCGCCCCTTGAATGTGTGTTTTAAAAACCATTTTGAAAAGTTAACTTGGATATTCCTATCCCCTGTGCACGTGGCCTACTAAAGTCCAAGCTCTAGGCCACCGGCGACCCAAAAAATACCTGCAGTAGAACTGCTTGCCCTCTGAGTCCAAGCTTGTTTGTCCTTTCTACTCTCTGAGGAATTTCTCTATTTTCCTGACAGCTCAACTGTGCATTAAATTAAAAAACAATTTCAGGGGCGCCTGGGTGGCTCAGTCGGTTGAGCCTCCGACTTCCACTTAGGTCATGATCCCACTGTTCGTTCGTGGGTTCAAGCCCCGTGTTGGGCTCTGTGCTGACAGCTCAGAGCTCGGAGCCCGCTTCGGATTCTGTGTCTCCCTCTCTCTCTGCCTCTCCCTGGCCCGCACTCTGTCTCTCTCTGTCTCTCAAAAATGAATAAACATAAAAAAATTAAAAAAAAAAAACAAATTTGCCGTGCTGTATTGAAAGGGATCTGTCTGAGTATCTAGGCTGCCATAGTGATCAAAATAGAAGTGCTTCCCACTGATTTGTTAGCAGTTAGATGCTCATTATATTATGGTGACTTTTCTGGGCCGGGAAAAGGCCTCTTTGCTCACTGGGTTCCCCATCCTCTGTACTTCTGCTTCATCCTGGGGGGCCCTGGAGGATGGGAGAAAGGCTGGGGTAGGAAAGAGAAGGGTGGGTACATTCTGAGCCCGGGCCTGGTACCGAGGGAGGGTATGGGTGGCCAGAGGGCAGCATAGAGGCGGTGAAGGAGGGAAGAAGCAAAGGAAGGAAGACAGCCCCGCAGGAGGGCAAGGCCACACCCATGCCCAAGGGAGTCCCTGTAGTGAAGCTCGGGACTGCAATGGGACCAGAGCTATCTAAGGGTAAAGAGGGGCTCATGCTGGACAGCAGCAGGAATAAAATTGCAGCCTCCTGAGCAGTGGGCAGGGCGGTCCCTGCCGTCCCCTGGCTGGAGGCACCAGCCCTGGGTGTTTTCGCAGCACAGGGGGTGTTTGGTGCATGGTGCTCACTCCCTCAGGGTTCTGCTTGCTCCTCAGGATGTGGGGGCTGACTGCGCCTGGCAGACTGAGCGCCCCAGGAGCCGTGGGACTGAGCTCCCCAGGAACCGTGGGACTGAGCACCCTAGGAGCCATGGGAGTGGGAGCCCTAGGAGCCATGGGACTGAGCTCTCCAGGAGCTGTGAGACTGAGTGCCCTAGGAGCCGTGGGACTGAGCTCCCCAGGAGCTGTGGGATCGGGCTTGCAGGCCTGATTGCGCTCCCAGGAAGCTCAGAGCCTTGCGCTTGTCTCACGCATGGCCTCGCAAACTCTAGCGAGGAGAGAAAGAGATTAAGAAGAAGGAGAAATCGAACAGAGGCAGGTTGTGAAATTCCATGTGTCTGAGCAACTGCCCCGTGGGAAGCGCTGTTGGGGGGAGTAATCGCTTCTTGAGGGGGGGGGATGTCAGATTTCCGAGACGGTCCTGCTTTCAAAGATTCTGCCCCGAAGTCGTCGAACTGGTCAGAAGGTTGCCTTCATTTGGGGACTGGAAACGAACTAGGAAGCAGCGTTTCCAGATGAAGGCGGTTCTTTCCTAATGTGGAATCTGCTCATTACTGGTTCGATAAGCACAGACGGGTCACCTACTCTCCCAGCCCCTGCCTGCCCCTCGGTAAGAGGCAGAGGCTCCTACAGAGTCATTGTGTGTCTGCTGGTTCTGCCCGGGACCTGCTCCGTCTCATGGGGACAATATACGTGTTTAGAGAACAGCCCCTCGCCCACCGTAACCTCCCCATCACAGGGATCTAGAAGGGGCTGCAGTCACAGTTGCCGTTAGCCCCGGCCTCAGGGGACGGCCTATATGTCAAACCAGTTAGAGTGCTCCGTGATTTCCCCACCGGAATTGATTCCTTTCCTTCGTGTCTGTGTCTTTCCTTCGTGTCGTCCCCCAGCTGCTGGCTGTTAGATTGGGGCCCCGTTGAGCCTGCTGGGCCGTCATCCGTGACAAGCCATCACTGTGGCCGACCTAGCTCGGGGTGGGCCGGGCAGGGGCGCGCGGGCTCCCAGGAAGCCTCAGCCTCGTGGCCTCCTCCCGCTGTGGGGCATCAGGGGGGACAATCGACCCGGTGGCCTGTGACCCTCTCGGGGCCTCCCTGGGCCCGCGTGCGACTTTAACAAACGCACGACCCTGATGTGCTGGCACTTCTGGCAAAAACCTGTTTGGGCAAACACAAAATCGCCAACCACGTTAAGCGACATGCCGCGTAGCATCTGTTCTGTGACCCGTGTAGCAGCTGCTGAGTGGATTGGCCCTTGAGCCTATCCTGAGGCCCAGCCTACGATGCTTCTGGCTCCAGAGAGCCTCTGTGGGGAGAAGGGGTCAGGGAGGGCAGAAGGGAAGAATGTTTACAGCCCCTCATTTCCTTCTATTATGGAAGCCAGCCCGCCTCCTTCCCATTCTCCCTCTTCACATGAGTCCACCTGCACAGTTGTAAGAATGTTCTGTATTGGTTAAGGCTATTGGAACCCGTGACGGAAACCCAGTTTTCCCCAAGTTAAACCAAAAGGGGACTTTATTATAAAAATACCGGGGCCATCGTGCAACCCAGGTCGTGCCTGGGACCTCCGGGACGTGGAAGTCAGACGTGGTCGGGGCTCCCCTTCTCTCGTCTCTGTTTTGCCCTGGAACATGGGGGCGGCTCCTGGCCCTCCCGCCTCTCTTGACACCCTGTTCTTAGGGGCTGACCCCCAAGCTGAGCGCTTGGACACTGATCTATGTCCACGCTGCCCTGTACTCTCCCAGTAACTGCACGTTCTCCAGCTGTCCTGCCCCAGAGGGTCGACAGAAAACCGGATTCTAAATCTTCCCGCGATTTAGGTGGCATGGCTGACCTCCCCGAGTCATTCGTAACATCATAAATGTCTAAAATTGTCCTAATTATTTATGTTTACGTCTTCATGCAAGCAGGAACCCCGTCAGTCTTATGCACTGCTAAGCACCTAGGTCCTGGGACAACATAAGCAGTAAAGATTCAATAAATGTAATTCATTTTAGTGAGTTTCTGCAAAAGTAGCAGACTGTGAGTTTTAAGCTTAGAATTCACATTTAGCAGAGGCAGGCCATGCCTTCACAGAATTGTCATGTATATTATTAATAGTTTTGCTCCACATTTCCATGTCCCACTTCTTGTTTTTAAACGTTTATTTCTGAGGGAGAGACAGGGAGAGGGCACGTGTGAGCAGGGGAGGCGCGGAAAGAGAGGGAGGGAGAGAATCCCAAGCAGGCCCCGTGCTCTCAGTGCAGAGCCCGACGTGGGGCTTGATCTCATGAACCGTGAGACCATGGCCCGAGCCGAAATCAAGAGTCGGACGCTTAACCGACTGAGCTACCCGCGTGCCCCTCCATGTCCTACTTCGTCATCCCTTCCTTTGTACCCCAAGGTTCTGTCTTTGCCCCAACACGGACAGCCAAAGGGGAGTTACCCCCTTTGGGGCAGAAGGGATCATTTCAGAATCTCAGGTTAAGGTGATGAATTCTTGATTTCTAAGATCAAAGGCACCATTCAGATGTAAAAACAAAAGGATATGAAGGGGGCTGCTCTCTAGCATAAGCAATTTTTCTTTGAATCCCTTTGAAACCTCTAAGGTCGGGCATGGAGAGGAAAGTTAGAGGAGAACTGGTACAGGTTACCAGGCTGTCCACTTCCACCCCCTTCCAGCTGAGTCCTGAAGATCGAGCAAGGTCTAAAGATACATGCTTTGTTGTTGTTGTTCTTCTTCTTTTTTAAAATGTTTATTTATTTTGAGAGAGAGCACGAGCAGAGGAGGGACAGAGAGAGAGAGAGAGAGAGAAAGAGACAGACAGAACCTGAAGCAGGCTCCAGGCTCTGAGCTGTCAGCCCCGACCCCGATATGGGGTCGAACCCATGAACTGTGAGATCGTGACCTGAGCCGAAGTCAGATGCTTGACCGACTGAGCCACGCGGGCGGCCCGTACATGCTTTGTTCAAAGATTGGTCATTCCAGACTGGAAGTGCATCATCTGGGCCTCTGAGCACTTTGCCAGTGTCCCCTGAGCTCCAGTGATGTAAGAGAGCAGAGAGAAGGGGACGCAGGGCTTTAAGGCCAAATGACGCAGAGTGATGTACCGAAACCCACTTCGGGATCAGAAAGACTTGGGAAGACAGTCGAGAAAGGACCCAAAAAGCAGACCAGGTACATCCCGTAAGTCTGGGGCTTGAGGTGAAGCATGCGCACATGAAGGCTGAGGCCAGGACAGGCACGTCAATGGGGGCAGCAAGGACAGAAGCCGGTGACTCCGTAGGGGAAGAGCTCACATCCAAGGACCAGGTAAGACAAACTACATTTTCAAGGATTCTGGAACAGGAGGGAAACCGATCAAGGAGAAACAGATGCAAACTACAGGCCCTGCAAGTCAGGATATGCCTCCCTTAACTCGGTTGCCATCTGGGGAGGAAAAGGAGGGGGTAGGAGCGAGTATTTAAATACTCTCAAATTGACCCAGTTTTAAAACTGAAAGTGATTACATTAAGTTACTGCAAACGAGGCAGAAGGGGGCTTTAATAGAACTTTTCCAGGCTATAGGAAAAGGTAGTTACATTTTGCCCCCTGGAGGCCATGGCTGTGAAATTTTGCCACGGAACCTTAGAGGCCACAACTTTGTTTCTACAGATGAGGAAACGGAGGCCCAAGGAGAAAGATGGGTGGTTCGAGGTGATACTGCCCCGCAGGGGCACAGCAAGGAGGGCAGCACAGATCTCCTGGATCTTGTTCCGGGGTGCCCGGCACCACAGGGCATTGTCCTGTGTCTGTCAAACTCTCGCACAAAGTACCGAGCCTCGTGGACAGAGCAAATGTAAGAAAATGCCTAGCTTTTTCTCTTTTTCAAATAGAGATAAACTGAGAAGCTAAGTCTTTTTTTAAGTTTATTTTTGTTTATTTTGAGAGAGAGAGAGAGAGAGAGAGAGAGAGAGCAGGCAGGAGAGGGGCAGAGAGAGAGGGAGATAGAACCCCAAGCAGATTCCGTGCTGTCAGCTCAGAGCCCAACGCGGGGCTCAAACTCACCAACGCCAGGTCATGACCTGAGCCAAAGTCAAGAGTCGGACGCTTAACCGACTGAGCCACCCAGGCGCCCCAAGAAGCCAAGTTTCAAAAGCTTTTGACAGTCACGTGACAGCCAAGTGGCGTGGGACATACAACGCAATGAGCATCTTTGATTAGTGAACGTGGTCTGCCTCCCTGCCTTCCCGTCGCTGTTCCTGACACTTAGCATAAGTCCCTAATGGGTGGCCGTAGCAACTGTGACGCACAGGGAGGTAATCAGAGGAGCTGGGTGGGACAGAAGAGGTGGCAGCTGGAGAAGTGGCTTATTCTGACAAGAGCGCTTAGGCAGCAGGTGGCAGATAGATTGAGGAGAAGAGGCAGCCAAGTTTCCACGCTCTGATGATGACGTCCCGGAGGGAGGGCGCGGCTCTTCCCAGGCGTATCCTTCCACGGATGCAAAAGGTGGCAAGGGCACAGGGCGACTCAGAATGTGGTGTCGGGCCCCGTTAACCAGGTGCTGCCGATTCAGATCTGACACGAAGCGACTCATTCCTGCCCAGCCAGCCAAGCTCCAGTGTTCCCGAGAGGGCTGACCAGATTCCAAGTCATCCATCGGATGTCTTCCTGCTTGGTCTTCACTTAAGAACGAGTCCTACCTCTCTCCCTCCAGCCCAAGGACATGAAGATCCCTGAGATTCTGCCGCGCTCAGGACGGTTTCCAATACCTTCGGTCTGTAGGCGGTAGCTTGGACTTGGGAATTGAAAGTCGAAACTCCCACCTGGAACTGTGTCTGCTCATCAGTCCCAGGGGCTTGAAAAGGCAGAAAGCAACAGAGACTCCGTGGTGTAGGAAGCAAGAGAATGAGTTTGGACGGGGCAGACCCGGATTCCAATCCTGGCTCTGTCTTCTCTTAGCTCTATGTTGTTGGGAAGGCTGCTTATCATATCCGAGACTGTTTTCCATTTTCTGTAAAACACGGTTTTGGTAATTGCTAATAAGTATAAAGAAGCGTTTATCTGATACAAAGTAAATATGGAAAAAAAATGTTAGCTGGTATTGACTCTGTAGCAATTCTTTGCCCCCCTCCCCCCACTCACAAGGGCTACCCAGATGTGCTAAGAGGGTTCTAAACTAGAGTGCATACCTTTGATTACGTCCTACGTCGTTCACCTCTTACTCCGTATGATAATCATGTCTGCACATATACAGCTTCGGCTGGATTTAAGAACTGTGTCTTACTAACCTCTGGGTTCCTAGCGCTCAATGCAACAGACAAATCAGTAGGTAAGAGAGTGAACCGATTGTCGTATAGGCGATCTCTTAAAGTTTTCTTTCTGATTATGCCACATGATAGAAGGGAGGGTGTATGGGATCGGCCTGTGTTTAGGTGATTTCATTCAGAAAATTAGTATGTCTATTTCTCCATGGAAGAAGGAAAAGAAAGCAATATTACATTTTGGTTTAAGGTATGCAGCAAATCCAAGGCAACTCCAGAATCAACACCTAGGCAGAAGAATGCTTGATTTCTGGCACGAAACTAGATCTCCCCAGATACTGGCAGCAGGGCTTACGGTAATTCAATTCTCTCCTTTTCCTCGGTCTTTGGAAGAAATAAGCTACTGGGAGCTCAGACTCTGTACTTGATGTCACAGAACTGCCAGAGATAGAGAATGAAGAGCTGAAAACAGAGACAAAGCGACAAAAGCCCCAGTCAGGGGGTGGGGTTGGAGACTTCGGGGTGGCTTAGTGGTACTTCGAGACCTCACTTACTTTAATGACTTCCTTTGTAAGAACAAGACAAACAGACAAAACTGAGGGCCCAGTAGCATCAGGAGTTGATTCCCGAGGGATCTCCAAGATCACACTTGTCACAACCATATCACACGGAGGGAATGTGTGGATGCTGAGCGTGGACCCTGCCCTTGGGCAGGATGTCCGGTCAGGTGTCACAGCCTCTGCTTTATCTCCTTCTTCAAAGGGCCTCTTTCCCTGTTTTTAAGAGCCTAGTGTTAAGGCCATTCCTACAGCAGGGTGGCAGGGAATGGCCGTGAACCACACAAACGTATCTGCTAAACCCAAACTAAATATATTTCCAACTCAATTCTCCTTAGCTGGATCCTCAACATGCTCCTGTCCTTCCAACATGAAGTGTGGTGGAGGGGAGATTGGAATGCAAAGAAACAAGACTCAACCAACAGCAATTCAAATACCTTGCTTTTGAAAACTTTACAAAAACTATACGACCATTTTTTTTCTCCAGGTCCTTCGGAAAGCGCCTTTGCGACTGCGAGCGAAGGGTCCCAGAGTTTACCCTTTCATCAGCTTTATAGTGAGTTAGCTTCTGGGATATTTTAAACTACAACCTGCCCCCTTCCCCCAGAGCCCTTCACCCCTCTTACCTGCCTTTCTTATTTCTTCTATAGCACCAATGCCCTCTAGATACTATATAATTTATTATTTATTTATACCGACGTCTGCTAGAATGTAAGCTTCATAAGGGCAGGGATCTTTGCTTGTTTTGTTCACTGATGTTTCTCAAGTGCCTAGCACAGGGCCAGGTGCATAGTTGATGCTTCAAAAAGATTTGTGAATAAACGAATGAAATAAATACTGCATAATTGAGTCAATGAATGATCTAGCTAATCTAGGATCGGGACAGCAGTAATCCAGGATTTGGAAATTGTAAAATTTGAGTTCTAACCCAGACTCTGTCCCTTAACTTTGCCCATTATCATATAGACTTTCTGGGCCTCTGTTTCCTCGTGTACAAAATTAGGTGGTTATTTACTCATTCAAGTAACATTTAGCGCAACACAACTACGGTCAAAAGGACACAAAGATGCTTCCTTGCATTCAGAATCTACCACTTCTTACAGAGCACAGAACTCCAAGGTTTCAAAAATCCCGCCTCTCCCAAGCCCCGCCCACTCGCTGGCCTTTCTTTAGGCTCCTCCCCGATTCAGCACTGCCGGCTGCCCAGTGCAGAGGCCCCGCCTCCGCCCGGCCGCAGTCATCAAATGGCTAAGGTACACGGTTAGGTGAGTGCAGGGGGCTTTAGGTGCCCTTTTGGCGCCTGACCAGAGTCTTGGGGAATTCAGTTCCTCTGAATAGTCACTTCCCCGAGTTGTCTCTGCGATATGCAGGATCACTCTCTTTTCCAAGTTCGCTCCGAAGGGTCGGACAAGGCTGCTGGTCCCATCGCTGCCCTCCCCAGGAGCTCTGGGCCCTTCACCTGGACGAGCCTCTCGCCCCCGCGGCATTCTGGGAGTGGTAGTTTCTTCTTCCAGTCCTTCCCGGCGGCCACGCTGGCTAAGACGCGCAGGACTACACACCCCCAGACGCCCGAGCGAGTCGCCAGTCACGTGGCCCGCAAGGCCGAGGGCTGGTGGGCGGGGGCCCGCCGGTGCTCCGCAGCTGTCTGTGGCACCCCGAGCTGGCGGGCCGTTGTCGGCCCCTGGAGAGCCCGCCATGGTGCGCGCGGGCGCCGTGGGCACGCATCTCCCGGCCTCCGGCTTGGACATCTTCGGGGACCTGAGGAAAATGAACAAGCGCCAGGTAAGGGAGACCCGCGCTGGGGGCGCGTCCGGGAGCAAGAAAAGGCTGCGACTGCGGGATAGTCGGGGCTCCCTGGGTAGGGCTCGGGCAAGGACAGCGCCCCGCGCCCACAGGCTCCCCCACCCGGCTCTCAGAGGCCCTGGGTTCAAGTACGCGCAAACCTACGTGTGGGCACGGGTGTACGCTTTCCTGCGCTGACCCGAGCGCAGTGAGGGGAGTGTGGCCAGGTAGGGGAAGAGGATAGAAATCTAGTTCCGTGGATGTCAAATGTGGTGGAGAAAGCGAGAGATGACTCGGCCGTGAGTGACAGCTGTCTGCACGTTGTTTGAAGGGCCACCCCCTGGAGGAGGGAATAGACTTCTCTGTGAGGCTTCTCGAGGCCTGACATCCAGAAGAAGGCTGCCCGAGGATAGAAGGGGCGGAAAAGGCAGGCGAAAGGAAAGAACTTTCTGGCAGTGGGAACTGTCCAGTGCTGCCTCCCGAAGTAATTGCCTCGCACTCTGGGACAGTGTTTTGCCACCGTGCGTCGGGACTAAAACAAAGCTCCTTGTGCCTGGCGATCTCACTGGTGGTGCTCAATCATTTTAGACTGATGAAGTGTTCCAGAACTCTTCGCTAATCTCCGACTCTGTCATCTGGCTGCACCTTGAATATAGGAGGCAGTTAGCGTGGGGCCCCTGGGCAGCTGGGGTTGACTTTTCGCTCTTCTGTGACCTCAGAGGAAAACTTCCTTCTTGCTCTCTCCTTAGTCAGCTCCTTGGCCAGCATCGCTGCCTTTGAGTCTTCAGTATAAGGCGAGAGTGAGGAGGGACTGTAAAGGAGGCCCTCTCAGCCAGGAAAACGCCACAGCGTAGCTTCTAGAGAGAGGAATTTAGGGGACCTGTAGGGACACGTTAGAGCCTCATGGATCCTAATTCTTCTATTGATACTAACAATAAACTATGCCAAGAAAAATGGAACCATCCTATTGGTAATTTGATTGTCTTTGAAAATGGTATAAATTCTCATGATTTTGAGACATCCTGTCATTTTTGCCACTATATTGAGGAGTCGGGTGATGCCTGTGGCATGGCACAACGTATTCCTGTGGACATATGGTTTGTTATGTTTTTTCCCAAAGAATTACATACTACTGCGGTGGCGGGAGGAGAGTTTGGTGACTCGAACTTCATGAACTATGTCTAGAACCTGGTTGTTTCTAGGTGTGCTAGCCCTGATGAGCCCTTGGGAGTTTCTGTGATTAAGAGGAGTTGTGGCAGTGATTATCAACAGCCTTGAAAAACCAACAGCTAATTCCCTGAGCACCGATGCTGTTCCCAAGAACCTCCAGAAAAGGGGCTTTATTTAAAAATTAGACTTAATTGGCTAGCGTTTTTAAATGTCTCTAAAATGGTACTGATTGCGGGTGGTTATAATCGCAGACGATCAGAGGAAGCCTTCTGACGAATGTATCATTCCCTTAACTAGTTTGCTTTTGAACAATGTATATTCCCTCTCTCAGTGATTAGGCCTGTGGCTCTTGCATTGTCTATGTTTTGCTAGTTTTCTCATTAAATTCAGAGGCTCACAATCTGCTGCCATCCTGGTACTCTTTTTCTTCCCCCTCTCCTTTTAAGCTTTGTCCTTTTGTTTCTTTTTCTTTTCCCCTCCAAATAGCATTCTCTGACCCTTGTCAGGCATGCATGCTCCAGCAATCTTGGAAGTGGGACCCCCTTTCTCTGCTGCCCCAGCTTGCTCTAAAGTAAGGCGGAGCCACATGCAAAAACAAGGATTCTTTGTTTCTGCAGTGAGGAACAGAGGAAGGAAGAAATACAGCGGCTGGCATTTCTGCTGCTTTGTGGGCCAGAATCTCTGGTCCGGAATGTTTGTTTAAAACTCTCAGACATTAGCTATTTCATTTTTGGTTGACAAAGACTGAGTGTAGGCTTGCTTCTAAACTTTGCTGGGGTTGTGAATTGCCAAGCGTATAAAATTGGTAGGCGAAGATGAATTAACAGGAGGCACCAGTGAAACGTGGTGGCAGATTCTGTTAGATCCCAGTTTGTCAGCAGTTCAATCCAAATTGTGTCTCTAGATTCTAGGATTTCAATCCTAGACTTTGGATTAGCTAGTCTCTTAAAAGTAGGGTGTTGAAGTATGATCTGTGGTTTTGCAACTAGCTTGGTTATTAGGTTTTTGTATAATCGGTCGTTTCTTTAGCAAATCGATGTCTTGCTCAAAGGAAGTTTTTTTTTGGGGGGGATTTGATTTTACTTCCCCATGATGAATTTTGCAAGCACAGAAAATCATACTGGAAAAGATAGTCTTAGTACCGGGTCTTTATAACATAAGTGGCGAGGATTTACACTTTGCTTTTATCAGGGTGGAGACCGATGGTTTGAAAACTGGTCTACAAATGACAATTTCTGTTTATTTTTTTTTTTCAATTAATTTATTTTTTTCAACGTTTATTTATTTTTGGGACAGAGAGAGACAGAGCATGAACGGGGGAGGCGCAGAGAAAGAGGGAGACACAGAATCGGAAGCAGGCTCCAGGCTCTGAGCCATCAGCCCAGAGCCTGACGCGGGGCTCGAACTCACGGACCGCGAGACCGTGACCCGGCCGAAGTCGGACGCTTAACCGACTGCGCCACCCAGGCGCCCCGACAATTTCTGTTTAAAATGGTGGCTTGTGGCTTTCCCGGGCAGATCTGCAATTCATAACGAAACAACATTTACTTATCAAATCCTTCAAGGCAGAGTGGGTGGAGAAGTTTCTGAATGTGAGCTACAGTGAACAACTGCTGCTTGAGACCAAGGTGCCCTGCAAGGCCGATTTTACTTTGGAAGCAACAATTTAATGTATTACAGCCCGACACCTTAACCATATCTGCTTGGCAGTCCGGTCTCCTTATTTGCACTTCCGGGAATTTACTGAGAGTTTCATAATTTGCTATTGACATAGTAGACAAAGAGGATTTTTTAAAATATATATAAAGTTTTTATTTACTTCTTTTGAGAGGGAGGGGGAGAGACAGAGAGAGAGAGAGAGAGAGAGAAAGAGAGAGAAATATTCCCAAGCAGGCTCCGCGCTCAGAGTGCAGAGCCTGATGCGGGGTTCGAAACCATGAACCATGAGATCATGACCTGAGCGGAAACCAAGAGTCAGACACTTAACCGACTGAGCCACCCAGGTGCTCTGCCAAAGAGTTTTTGTGGTTTTTTTTTTTTTTTTTTTAATATGGTGTGTAACTTTAATTTTGAATTCGATTTACCTTCTTTTCGACTGTTACATCAAAACATCTTCATGGTCATTTTTATCCATTTTTACGTTTCCACTCTCAGTTGTTTCCTTCACAACCACCTGCAATGACATAACTTCACAGACATATACTCATAACAATAGGAACTCGGCTTTTCCCACCCACTGCCTTGTGAGATTGGGTTTTCCTGTTTTGTCACAGTCTTCAAAGTAATTATTTTAATGGCCATATAATATTCTGTCAAATCCCTTGAAACATTTATTTCCCCCAGACTTTGGAATTCTTCCAGGCCCATCACTATTTTAAAGCATGGAGAGGAGTTTAAGAGAAGAAAATTCAGCCATGAATTCCACCATGCTAAGGTGGCCTCTGCCAGCACTTGAGGGCGTCTTCTTGTGTTTGTCTGACGAACTGTCGTAGTTTGTGGAGATTCTCCTGCAGCCCACGTACACTTTGGTTTTAAATAGTGCAGTAGCTTGCCATTATTTACGCAATCGTTTCTCTGCTCTTGCTCCTTTATTTCCTTCTCTCTGTTACTAGAACTGGGACCGTGACGCATATCTATCTGCCTTTATTGTACACTGAATTCCTAGAAGGAGGATTATTGGGCTGAAAGTAACCTTGTGATACTAATGCCAGATTGCTCTCACCATGATCATATCCACATGCACATTGCACATGTCCATATCGTGCCACAGTGTACCCTGGGCAAGCACTGAGTATTAGCATTAAGAACAAAAAAAACCCAGGGTGCCCTGGGTGGCTCAGTCGGTTAAGTGTCCGACTTCAGCTCAGGTCATGATCTCACGGTTCGTGAGTTCGAGCCCCACATGGGGCTCTGTGCTGACAGCTCAGAGCCTGGAAGCTGCTTTGGATTCTGTGTCTCCCTCACTCTCTGCCTCTCATCCATTTGTTCTCTCTCTCTCTCTCTCTCTCTCTCTCTCTCCCCCTGCCTCAAAATAATAAACATTAAAACAATTGTTTAAAAAAAAAACAACAAAGAAAAAAACCCCACCCAAACTTGAAATTTTCTAGGCATAAAAAAAGGGGAGGGGGGGGCGCCTGGGTGGCGCAGTCGGTTAAGCGTCCGACTTCAGCCAGGTCACGATCTCGCGGTCCGTGAGTTCGAGCCCCGCGTCGGGCTCTGGGCTGATGGCTCGGAGCCTGGAGCCTGTTTCCGATTCTGTGTCTCCCTCTCTCTGCCCCTCCCCGTTCGTGCTCTGTCTCTCTCTGTCCCAAAAATAAATAAACGTTGAAAAAAAAAAAAAAAAGGGGAGGGGGGAAGCAGCATTTGGTTTGAACACTTCAAGTGTTTATTCACTGCTGTATTTCTTCTTTGGAAAATTAATGGTCTTAAGCTCTTACCTCTTTTTGTTGTTGTTGGGATTTTAGTGTTTTTCTTACTACTAGTTTGTACCCACTGTGTATTAAAGATATTTATTTTCTCTTGGGGCGCCTGGGTGGCGCAGTCGGTTAAGCGTCCGACTTCAGCCAGGTCACGATCTCGCGGTCCGGGAGTTCGAGCCCCGCGTCAGGCTCTGGGCTGATGGCTCAGAGCCTGGAGCCTGTTTCCGATTCTGTGTCTCCCTCTCTCTCTGCCCCTCCCCCGTTCATGCTCTGTCTCTCTCTGTCCCAAAATAAATAAACGTTGAAAAAAAAAAAAAAAGATATTTATTTTCTCACTTTTTATTCAACAAATTGAGTACTTACTCTTTGCCAGACCTGTATTGAACAAGATACAGCTGTGAACAAGGCCAGAATGACCCTTGCTTTTGTGGAACTTATAGTCTAACGTGAAAGACACATTAGAAATGATACGTATATCAGGCGCCTGGGTGGGTCAGTCGTTAAACATCTGACTTCCGCTCAGGTCATGATCTCACAGTTCACGAGTTTAAGTCCCACCCTGGGTGAGCTTGAGCCCCACTTTGGGTGAACACGAGCCCCGCTTCCGGTAAAAACACAAGCCCCGGGTGAGCCCCACTTCTCTCTTTCTCTCTCTCTCTCTGCTCCTCGCTCACTTGTGCCCTCTCTCTTTCTAAAAAAAAATGATGTGTATAATTACAATAGTGATGGATGGCATAAAGAAGTACAGGATGCAGTGAGACTGTGTAAAAGTTTTATTAGAACGCGGCCATATTCTTTCTTTTCCATATTGTCTTTAGTTTCTTTCTCACTACAGTGGCAGAGCTGAGTCACTTCAACAGAGACCCTATGGCTTGTAAACCGAAAACACTTATTATCTGGCCACTTGCAGAAAAAGTTTGCTGACTCCTAGTTCTAGTGGGTCAGGAAAGGCTTCCCTGGGGAGCCGATGCCGAAAGCAGGATTTAAGATGAGCAAGCATTAGGTGTGCTGAGGAGTCTGGGGAGAGAGCCTCTGGCCAGAAGAAGCAGCCAGGTGAGGTCCTGGAGTGGATGGGAGCGTGTGCTGACACGTGCCGTTAGAGCGCTGACAGGTGCCATTAGAGCACCTGGAGTGCAGTGAGCTTCACCAGCCGAAGCTAGGGATTTGGGGATGTACCAGACAGGGCGTAAGAGACCGTATTTATCCTCAGAGCAGTGGCACACAGTTGAAGGGATGCGGTCGGAGCAGGGCATAGAGATGATCAGATGGCCAGAGGCGCCTCTGAAAACGAGTGCGGGCTGTAACAGGGAGAACGCACTGGAAGAGGTGTGCGTGGACGTCGGGAGACTGGTCAGCAGGCTCTTGCAGTTGCCCAGTGGGCGATGTTGGTGACTTGGATGAGAGCGCAGCCAGTGGGAATCGAGAGATTGGAACAGGGTCCAGAAGTATTTAGAGAGTAGAATGTGTAGAGCGAATGGGTGGGTCGGTGGGGGGTGGCCCCTGAAAGAACAAGAGTCCTGCCACGTAGGTGACCGCACGGGTGTATGCGGGCAGGTAGAGGGGGGTCATTGAATCAGAGACGTGGGGATTGAGCAGTTTCAGTTCCATGTGTTGCCAAAAGTGGTTGGTTCGGGTGGGGGAAGGAGGTCTTTAGAAATGAGGATGTCTAGGGACTGAGACCCTAGAGGATTGGGTAGGCCGCCCACGTGGCTCGTCGGGTCACCCAAGACAGGGGTCGTGAGGAGGAAGATAGAGGCAGGTACTGGAGTAAGGAGCCAGCCTGGGGGCCCCGAAGGGAAATGCCCTGAAGGACTTATGTTTCGAGTAGTAGTAGGCACAGTGACTTCTGTCCTTAAAGCCTCTTGGAAGACCGGAGACGTCTGGCCCAACAATTCAGCTACAGCGGAAGGGTGTTGGGATGTGGGCAGGTGTTGCTTTTCCCCTGTCGTCACCAGGGGCTGGTGGGTGTGGCAGGCGAGGCTGTCAGCAAGGAAGAGCCTTGAGCTTCAGCAGGACAAGCCGGGTGGATATTAACTCAGTGGTCTAAGGTGGGACGAGGCCAGCTTCGAACTCGGTATTGTCTTGAGTGGCTTTCTGCCTGTGTTCTTAACCAGATATCATTTACTTTTTAAAACGTTTGTGGAAAATGTAAACTTCCAGGTGTTTAAAGTTTTTGTTCACTTTGAAATGTAATTTGAGATGCAGAACACCCTCATTGCTAAGTGCTAGAGGACTGTGAAGCCTCATGTGGGGCCTCCTTGGCCAGGGCGCCAAGGGGTGGTTCTTGGCTCTGTGCCAGGCTCTCACATCAGACGTGCCCTCTCTCTGCCAGAGCGGTAGGCCCTCGGGGTAGAACTTGAGCAACAGACTCTTTTTTTTTTCATTTGCATCCAAGTTAGGTAGCATATAGTGCATCAGTGATTTCCTTAGTGCCCCTCACCCATTTAGCCCATCCCCCCCCACAACCCCTCCAGTAACCCTCTGTTTGTTCTCCGTATTTAAGAGTCTCTTACGTTTTTGTTCCACTCCCTGTTTTTATATAATTTTTGCTTCCCTTCCCTTGTGTTCATCTGTTTTGTATCTTAAAGTCCTCCTATGAGTGAAGTCATATGATATTTGTCCTTCTTTAATTTCGCTTAGCATAATACCCTCCAGCTCCATCCAAGTAGTTGCGAATTTGAGTAAGGGACTCTTCAAGGTTGAGGGTTCTGGGAAATCCCAGAGAGGTAAGTTGAGTCTTACCGAGGCTTTAATAAAGTGGGTCCTGTGGATTGCTCTGGTTTGTTGTTGTTGTTGTTTTCTCTCTCTTCTCTCATTGAAAGAGAAACAATAAATGGAAGGCTAATTCCACGGACAAAAGTTGAAATGCTACCTAAGTTTGTAGTTTGCGTGACTTAGTTTAATGTCCTAAAATAAACACAGCTTCGTTTGTTTGTTTGTTTGTTTGTTTACAAACCAGCTCATCCCCAGCTTAGGGCTAGTGAATATAATTCCATTGGTTTTCACTTGGGGTTTGGCCTTTTTCGTTCCAGCTCTATTACCAGGTATTAAACTTCGCCATGATCGTGTCTTCTGCGCTTATGATCTGGAAAGGCTTGATCGTCCTCACCGGCAGCGAGAGCCCCATCGTGGTGGTGCTGAGGTAGGTTCTGCAGGCTGTCACGCTGCCGCCTTGTCACAGAGGAGCAGCGTCGCCTTGAGTGAAAGCCTGCACGGCAACCAAGACTGGGGGTTTTGGTTGGATAAAGTGTTAGAATTTTCTGCTGATACCTCTTTTCATTGTTTCTGACCTTTGGTGACAAATCGTGTCTTTCTCAAAGACATTTTAGAGCTTTTATCGTGTTGATGCTAATGCTCCAGTGCAATATATTTGCTTTTGTATTTTAATGCTTTAATCTGCCTAAAGTAACAATCATATGTTATTAATGCATTAATTGATTTTGAAACAGAAGTAATTTAAAGCCGTTACTTGGTTTTCCTTGTACCAAGCAGACAGGGAAGTGTATATCCCCGGTGCCTAGCAGAGCATGCTGTATTTCTTCAAGCCTCTTCTGCAATACTGGTGTAGGTGGCTACTCTCTTGAGACTATTACTCTTATAAAGCACAGGAGGTTAAATTTAGAAAAGTTAATACTTTAATTCACTTCATATAGCCGTAAAGTCAGGCAAGGGGGAAAATTTAATCAGTTTGAAATTAAATAACCATATTTGGGAGTCCTTAGGTACCTCAAGATGCTCTCTGTCTGTGTGTCTTAGACCATTGAGCCTTACTGTGGGTGGGATTGAAAGCTGCTATTTTAAAAAAAATTTTTTTTAAATGTTTTATGTATGTGTGAGAGAGGGAGGCATAGAATCCAAGGCAGGCTCCAAGCTCTGAGCTGTCATCACAGAGCCTGACACGGGGCTCAAACTCGTGAACCGTGAGATCGTGACCTGAGCCAAAGTCGGACGCTTAACCAACTGAGCCACCCAGGTGCCCCTGGAGCCCGTTTGTTTTATGAGTGGGGTCACCACTGGCCAGTGCAAGAGCCAAGGTCAGCACACAGGGTTCTTGGCTTCCGGACCAGCGCCCTTTCCCTCCCCTGCTACCTGCTACCACACCATGGGGCTTCGGCCATGGCCCTGGCTTCAGCAGGTTGCCCCTGTGTGGCCGGCCAAGGGGTCTACTTCTAGAGGTACACTGCTTCCATAAATGTAGGAGCCTTTGGATAGCATACGGGGTCTCAGTTCACTGGTTTTCACACTGCGCTCTAGGACTGCCCGGGGGGCCAGTGGATGGGTTAGGAGGGAGAATGGGGTCAAGTGTGTGGATTCTAGACACCCCAGCCTTGCTTTAGTCATGACAGCTCCATTTGTATGTATTGTAGGTGGTGATGCTTCCTCGTAAGATTTCGTTTGAGGGAAGGGTTTTAAGGCTTTTTTTTTTTTTTTCCTAAATAGAAATGAAAAAACCTCAAATTCAGATGGGCCTCTTCACTTAACAGATAAAGAGCCTGAGGCCCACCGAGGCCATGCCACTTGCGTCTTACAGTTACTCTTGGCAGAGCCAAAATTAGATCCCAGGTGTTCTGGTTTTCCTTAAATCACACAGACACAGTCATACAAAGAAATTGTTGTAACATTGCAGTATCTGGGGACTTTTTTTTTTTTAAAGCCTCCTTAATAGTACTAAAGCACTCTGGTTTGTCAGCATAGACTATTGACATCATGAGAAATGTGTGACCTTGGGGAACATTGACCTTTGGCGAATCCCTGGCCCATGAGGAAAGCAAGTGTAGTTGATATTAGTGAAACATTTCAAAGAAGTGCTTTCCTCATGGGCCATGATTACAGCTTTTGGTGGCAAATGGTACTCTTGCTGCCTCTGAGACTCGTCCGGAAGGTTTTTCTAGCTGTAGTTCTTAATTGTTTTCTCTTTCTCTCCCTCTCGGTCATTTATATTTCTAGCACTCTCTCTGTTTTTTTATTCATTTCCTGTTAGATCTGTTACCATCCTCAGCTGTCATTGGTTTAACTTAAAAATAAATACATCAGCAGGTACTTAGTGACAGGCCGGTCCCTGCTGCATCTCTCCTTGCTGATCTGCATTCATTGACAAGCTTAAGGTGTTCCAGTGCAGGGAGGGACAGGAGGGTCAACTTCTTGAGCTGCACCTGTTATGAACCCACATTTTCCTTTAAAGCACCCCATTTCTTCACCAGTCTGGCTCTTCCTGTCCCCTCCTGCCCTCAGCAGACTTGCTGGTTTTTGATTGTATGGCCCCTATGTTGCTATATTTTTAGGTCTTATTTATTTTCTCATGCGTTAAGACAAAGCATGAGCATATGTAAAATGAATTGTGTTTTGATGATTTCAGCTTCTGCTAGATTGCAATTTACTTTGACTCCATCGACGATTTTTGGCATGGGTTTAAACCGGTACCGTGTGGGAATATTTATTGACCTCCACATCAGAAACAGTCAACATTTGTTAGAATTGGGCTCCCTATAGAGTATGGTCTAAACGATGATCCTGCAGGAGCCCAAAGACTTGGGTTCGAATTCTGTCCCAACCCTCAGCTCGGTTTTCGGATAGATCGCTCTCCTAAGACATTCGTTTGTTGGTTTCTCTTCCTTGAATGGCAATGCCATGTCCTAGGTGCTGGGGATGAACCACAAAATGCAAGAATTGCCCTAGAGTATCAACCAGTTTTCAGGGTCTGCAGTTCCAAATGAAAATAGTAATGTCTTTGTGGATGTAGGACTGTTTTTTAAGGCTAAAACTTGGCAGCTTTTACTTCAAAGAGTTCACATTACACTTGGTTCTTTTCTCTACCTAATACAAAGTACAGAGGGGCCTGCTACTATCCTTTCCATACTTAAATCCTAGAAGAAATCCTTTCCTTTCTCACTCCGTGTCGTCACCGCGAGCAGTCAGAAGGAAACCACAGTGACTTGTTTCACAGGTCCTAGATACGTGACGACGGAAGTTGAGACTCTCACCGATATGTTTATTATTGTATTCTTCGTGAATTGAAACGTTCCCCTTGGGAACCCAGGCTAATTTGGATGTGATTTTGTGTCTCTTCCCAGTGGCAGCATGGAGCCGGCCTTTCACAGGGGCGACCTTCTATTCCTGACAAACTTCCGAGAAGACCCTATTAGAGCTGGTGAAATCGTGGTCTTTAAAGTCGAAGGACGAGACATTCCAATAGTTCACAGAGTAATCAAAGTTCATGAAAAGTAAGGAGGCTTTCCTTCTTTTCGCTGTTGTTTGGTGAATTTTGGTAGCCGGTTTTATTTGTTTTATTTTTTATATGTTTTTATTTATTTTTTCATTAGCACTGATTGTTATCAAACTTCTATTTATTTGTTTTTTCATTGTTCCCCTCCCCTCAGGTTTTTATTTAAATTCCTGTTAGTTAACATACAGTGTAATATTAGTTTCAGGTGTAGAATTTAGTAATTCAGTTTTGGCAGCCGGTTTAATGGCTGGTTAGAAGCGGCAGAAACTCTGGATTATGTTCCTAGACCCGCCGTTCACTAATTGGGTGACTTTGGACCTGCTACCTCGCCCAGCCTGTAGGATGGGGCTGATAACATTATCATTTCCCACCGTGACTCACGGGACGCTTATGAGAACCAGACGAACAGGTGTCTCCTGAGGCCTCGGAAACTTAAACTGCTGTGTGACGTAAGGTGAACCTACTGTAGCCTAACACTTACTTGAAGGAGGCTGAGAGAGAATCCAATCCCACCGCAGCCGAGGATGATCTTGATAGGACTGTCTTCTGACACGCAGAGAGCCGCCTGTTTCCCTGTTCCACTTTGGACCGAGTGGCACGCTCTCAGCGGTCACCCTAGCCCTGGACGGACACAGATGTCTTTTCCGGCTCATCCCGTGGCGCGGGCAGCGCGTGTCCTGTGCCGGTTCTCCCCCCACAGATGCGCTTCCTTTCCTTGACATGCCAGCGGTGGCCTCTGAAGACATGCTTGGGAAACTAGAAGCTTCTATCTCAAATGTACTAATGGCCTCTGAAGACATGCTTGGGAAACTAGAAGCTTCTATCTCAAATGTACTAAGTTCTCACGGGAGAGTACAGTATCAGTGGAACACAGAGTATTAGTGGAAACGTTACATTTTATATACTCGGCTATTCATTTACCTTTACGCAGCTTAGTGTAGCATTTCCACCTGCCTGAGTTATGGAATTGCACTTAGATGTGTGTGCTTGTGGTTTTAAAAGAACAGAGCCTTTCTCATCATCTCGTCGCGCGTGGACGTGGGGGGACGTGCACACGTGTAGTGCAGCTATCCGAACGCTTCCGGTATTAGGTTCCCATGCCACTCCCTGCTTCCAGATGTTCCCCGAAGACATTGATAAAGAAGTTGAAAGAGGACTTATTCAAAGTGGAGGAAATAATGATGATTTTCTATAATTTGCATGAGTTGTGAGAGAGGCCGCGTGGATTTTTATCCTCTTGATTTCCTTTATAACCACAGCTGCAAATCAGCTTGCTGCCTTTGGCATGGCTTCAAATCTTTGTGGGCTTTCAGTATTTTATCTAATTATATTGGGGCATTTTTTCATTTGTTTTATTGGAAGAAGACCCTCTTTAGAGCTCTATAATGCTATAATGTTGTGTTTCTAGTGACAGGGCCGTGTAAGCATCGGGTTGGAGTGTTTAAAATGATTCCCACATGTCTCTTTAACACGCTGGTTTTATGCCATTTGTGATTCCTGTTTCTCTGCAAACCAGATTTTATACCACTTTGCTGAGTGGTGAAGGAGATAATGCATTAACATTCTACATTTGGCGAGGAAAAGTAAGTTTGAGGAGGGGTAAGGGCACGCTGGGGTTTGAATTACCTTGCGCTCAAATCTCTGTGATCCGGGACCAAGTTCGTGTCCTGAGTGAAGCGGAATATAATCCGCGGGGACACGCTGGTCTTTGCGGACTAAGAAAGCGAAAGCAGTTGCTGGAAGCTCATCGTTGCCCTGCCGGGGCCCTTGCGCTTTGCCATGCTTTTTGGTTGGCAGGAAAGCTTGGGCGTTTTAGAACTTGAGGCTGCAGAAACTCCAGTAGGTTCGTGCTTGAGTCGGATGGTTGTAGTCGGATGGTTCCCTGTAAGCCATCCCCTCAGACCAAGAGAGATCGAGTGCTCGCGGAATGCTCGTCCGAATGCCCGCAGCAGACCGGCAAGTGCCGGGTAAACTAAGTGCTTTCTAATGATGCCGTGCTGAAAATCGTTTTTGAAAAGTCATTATTTTGCTTTCTAGAGATAACGGAGACATCAAATTTTTGACTAAAGGAGATAATAACGAAGTTGACGACAGAGGCCTGTACAAAGAGGGCCAAAACTGGCTCGAAAAGAAGGATGTGGTGGGACGAGCCAGAGGGTGAGCATTAACCTTTAAGTTACATAAAGGCTTCGGGAACCAGAAAAATAGAAACAAACTAAACGTACGGGCTAAATGGAATCACTCGTTACAAACAGTCTATGTCGGGAGAGTTGGGAGTAGTCTGAGTTGTGCTCTGTGTATGGGGTCCACGGTGTAAGTACAGCTCGGAACTAAGGACCGAAAATCAAAAACTGAGTTCAAGTATATTGTCTGCATCATCGGTTTAATCCTGTTTTTGAAAGCAATCGCCCCGTAGAGGTTAGGTATTTGTGGTTTTAAATAGCAACTACAAGAGACCCTCCCAGAGATAACCACTGTGGAACACTGTTCCCTGCGCCTTATACAGATGCGTGTGCATATATAATACATGACTTTACATAGGAGGATTTTATTTTGTTTCTTTACCCAACATGAAGTTAGAAATTGGTTGCTGTGTCAAATCTACATCCAGGTAGTTTTAAATGGCTACGTACCGTTGTTCCCCTGAGAATCACAAAATCACAGCTTACGTACCCAGTCCTTTCCTGGAGTGACACATTTAGGTTATTTCCTGTTTTTTACTGCCCAAAACGGTTATGTGATAAATCTTGTAATATTCATCCGTGCATAATTGCGCCAGCAATGAGTTCTGCTTCTGACACAGCAGAGCGTGTATCCTCTTATTAAAAAAACAAAAAAGGCAATTTTTCCCCTCTCTTGGTGACCCTTTTCTATGTTTAACCCTTGTTAGAAGTGTCTTTGTTGTTGTTGTTGTTGTTGTTGTTAATCTTCTCTAAATCCCATGAGCTGTCGGAGGCTGGAGAACACTGGTTACCCTTTTCTTTTTTTAAATTTTTTTTTTCAACGTTTTTATTTTATTTTTGGGACAGAGAGAGACAGAGCATGAACAGGGGAGGGGCAGAGAGAGAGGGAGACACAGAATCGGAAACAGGCTCCAGGCTCCGAGCCATCAGCCCAGAGCCCGACGCGGGGCTCGAACTCCCGGACCGCGAGATCGTGACCTGGCTGAAGTCGGACGCTTAACCGACTGCGCCACCCAGGCGCCCCTGGTTACCCTTTTCTAAGATTCAGCTCTACTAAGCAGATTGTGATTTGAGGTCTCTTTCTGCTCCTTTTCTCCCTCGGCTCACCTTTTAACTATCTTACACCGCTGCGTTGCACCTTGAATATCTGTGAGGAGATGAGAGTGACTTCCAGCTGGTCAGTCCTCTACTTGTCCTGTCCTGGGGACAGGCTGTGTATAAAGGGGAGGTTGGAGCTGCTGACTTACATAAGATTGGAGGGTACCCATGTGTTAACCGCGTTTCCCGTGAGTGAGGGGAGGCTTGGGTCACACTGATTACATATTGACATTAATTTTGTCGGCAGAGTCATTGGCTGGCTTATGCCCCGGACCTTCGGTGTCTGGGAGCATAGTCACATGTGGGTATAAATTATGGGATTCACATCTGTGTTCACTGCCCAGCGAGCGTGTTTGTTATATTTGAAAAGCCCTGTGAAATGAAAATGATGATGTTCTTTCCGTTGCAGACTGATCCTCCGTGTACTTTGAAAGCTTTCTCTAACAGCGGTCTTTATATAGGCTATCTGAATGTTACTTCTCCCCTGAAAAAATTAAGAACCAGCTTGATGAAAGTTGTCGGTTCCATTTGTACAAGCAGCTCAACTAATTATTTTAATTCTGTTATGGTGAATGCAGCGAGCACAGACAAGTGGCATCTCTAGTTGAAATCATGTGCCTGCTTAAAAAATGGTCCTGGCTGTTAGTTGTGTTGCTTTTGATTAATAAAGCCTTTTGAGGCAGGAGTGACTATTATTCTTACAGCCCCAATCAGTGCTATTCCCAAGGAAGATTTGTTTCCTAAGGCTGATTTAGAGTATTTTTAAATGTTGCTGTCATCGTATTACAAGCAGTTTTTATATTTCTGGCTTTTCATCCCACAATTTAGGTTTTTACCATACGTTGGTATGGTCACCATAATAATGAATGACTATCCAAAATTCAAGGTAGGAATTTGTGTGTATGTCTGAATTAAATATATATATATATATATACATATATATACATATACGTATATAGGCGCTTTTACACGTGCAGTTGTAAAGATGCAGTCTGTTTAAAATGTTTTCCTTGTTCTGTTTTGCAGAGTATTTGTATTGAACTACAAATTGACATAACCATTTAAATTATCAACATTTAAATTAGTTATTTAAAATAAGTACTTTCATCTTTTATGTTCGTGGTGTATTCTAAAATGTCACCTATATATTCATTGCTGTTTATCATGAAAACCTTTAAACATACCAAAAAAAAAAAGCGATACAATAGACTCAGTAATGCTGATCTCCCTACTTCAATAAAAATGGTGTCGATGTGTTTTTTTTAACACCCACTCGAAGAACAATAGGACACGGACGCAAGAGTGAGCAGTGGATTAGCTGTGTTTGTTGGGTGCTTGATCCTTGGTCCATCAATATACTGGGGGCTTTTTAAACCATAGCAGGGCAGGCATGAGAGAAGAGGTCACCTTTTGATTCTGTCCCCAGCCTAGTATTGAGCGGACTTCAGCTGAATACATTTATAGAGCAAACTTATTTGTAGACCTCCCAGTAATTTTCCACTGTGTTTTCTTTCCAGTACGCTCTCTTGGCTGTAATGGGTGCATACGTGTTACTAAAACGCGAATCCTAAGATGAGAAGTTCCTGGCACCAGATTGAAATGAATTCTGTTGCAAAAGAGAAAAACTAATATATTTGAAGTGTTCCACTTTCTGTATAAAAGGAAACAATGTGGAGACATTTTTGTCTTGTCCAAATAAATGATTCATCAGGAAAGACTGTTTTCTTTTGTGGGGTCTGGTCTGAATCTGCCCGGTCTCTGTGGCCCCCGTCATAGTCACTCTAAACCAAGCACGGGGGTCTGTGCCACTTCAGGAGTGAGGCGGGCCATTGCTGGACCTGCTGGTGGGGACAGCGCACAAGCCACATGGTATAGTTGTAATGTCTGGGTTTCGGAAGTAAAATTCTTCGCATCACGTAACATTTCCGAGGGAAACACACAGGCCCTCAAAAGCAAGTGATTTCTCATTTATTAAAGTATATTCCGATCAGGGAATAAAGTCTAAAACCTTTTTAAGAGGAAAGAGGTGACCTGCTTTGTTTTGTGGTGCGATCTATCTTGAGATGGTTGGATAAATTATTGGAACGGTGCTTTTCGTAAATTATGAAAACAGTGCGGACTCCTTTGAAAACTTACAAAAGGTACAGACGTGTAAAAGGAGCTCATCCCTTTCTGCGGCCTCTCGGGGGGGGGTCTCCACTGTTGGAGTGACATGTGCGCCCCGTAGAGTCCGGCGTAGAAGGTGGCCCCTTCGCGAAAACATTTATCAGCCACTTCTATCCCAGCCACCGCCTTAGGTGCCGGGGACATGAAGTCCTAGCCTGGATGGCGTTTGCCACGTGGGGGAGGAACAGATAAGAAACTGACAGTGATTTCAGGAGTGACATTTGCCCTGGGGAAGATTAAACAGGGTCAGCTGATAGCGAGAGAGAATTCTCGCTTTCCATGTAGAGGTCAGGGAAGGCCTCTGGGGAGAGGGCCCGGAGCAGAGTTAAGAAACGAGGCAGGGGAATCCTGGGGAAAAGCATTCCCGCCCAGCGTGGGGCCCCGGAGAGGGGAAGGATGTTCTCAAGCTTTCGCGAGCACGCAGAGCACCTGGCTGTTGTTACATGCAGATTCTGACCCGGGAGGGCCGGGGCCTGAGACTCTGCATTCCCAACTCGCTCCCGCTCCGCGGGGCTGGCGAAGCTGCTGGTGCCCGGACCACGGCCCGCGTAGCAGTGTTAGAGGAGTAGAAAGGAGGCCAGTGACGTTTTCAAGTACACTCTTACACTTTTACACAAATGTTCCCTTTTCACTGGACAATGCGATGGTGACATCCTTTCAGTGAGAACTTACAAGTCTGCCTCCTTCTTTGAGGTCTGCCCAAACCTGGGGTAAGCGTTGAGCATCCCTAAAAGCCACTTAACCACCTATAGGCCTTGAGCAGGCTCAGTTCGCGCAGCATCAGATGCAGGACAGCAGCTGCTGCACTTACCCCCGCCCCCCCCCCCCCAACCATCCCCAGGAACAGGTGCCCATAACTCACCAGATGCTCAGCAGGGTGACATGTGCATAGTGCGCGCTCAATAAACGGTACCCGTTGTTACGTAAGTCCTTTTCAGCGTCAACCTGGGCCTCGTCACACACCTGCTCTTCTCTGAGTGAGCTCCTGATCTGGGAAAGACCAGCAGGAGTGATCCCCGGGGGAGCAGCTCGCCCTGGAATCCTTTATCTCTGCGGAAATAGGCTGTGGCAACAATAATGGCCCTCTCGTCCTGTCGAAATCAACAAAGTGAAAGAAAAAACGTTTACAGGATACTTTCTGAAACCATTATTCTCTTGTGCCCATTAATAAATTCTTTTCTCAAAGATTTTTGTTCCCTTAACTAAGAATGAAATATAAAAATGTTGGGTCAAAGCTTTATTATTTTATCATCTTCCCGGGGTTCTGTTGCTGGTTCGTATAAGCTTGAAAAAAGTCTTGACATGGCTAAGCCTATCGTTAATTCTTTGCACGTACCTGATCCTGAAGTAAACTTTACAAAGACAGCCGAGAACCCTACCGTGGCTCAACCGGTGCCATTCAGTTGTGGTTCATTAGCAGGCACCAGCCCTTGGGGCCCCTTCGATGCCGTTGGTGCCTTTATGAAGCACAAGTGATGTGAGTTCGTGTTGGGCTGAAGTTCCTTGACCCGCGGGTCTCAGCTCCGAGAGGACTTCCGGAGTTAAATGGTGTTTGCTCTACTGTGTGCAAAGCACTAGAGGTTTCCATCAAAAACTGGGAAGTTTCTGGGCGCCTGGGTGTCTCGGTTAAGCGTCCGACTTCGGCTCAGGTCACGATCTCGCGGTCTGTGGGTTCGAGCCCCGCATCAGGCTCTGGGCGGATGGCTCGGAGCCTGGAGCCTGCTTCCGATTCTGTGTCTCCCTCTCTCTGCCCCTCCCCCGTTGATGCTCTGTCTCGAAAATAAACGTTAAAAAAAAAAAAAAAAAACTGGGAAGCTTCCACTATGGGAGCAGGCTTCCGTTTTTTTAAAAAGTTAGCGGGAGAACCTCTGGTTTCCCAGCCCATGGGCCTCAGCCCAGCTCTTTCTCATTTGACGATGAATGCGCCAGTCTTATCCAGATGCCACGCACGCACACACAGCAACCAGCCTGGGGGCTTTAAACCACTCTAATAAAAATTCGGGGGCCTGCCACCGTCCCAGCAAGGCTGAGCAAACGAAGCCTCGCACGAGGTGGATGAAGTCTGTTTTAAGGGAGCGGGGTATGAGAACCTTTAATTAGGGGAAGTGATCCTGACGCTACACTTTAAAAAACTCCCCAGTGATGCGTATGCCCGGGGTGGAGAACCGCTGGAAGCATCAGTACAATCGGTTGGGAGGCAATGTGATACGATGCGTGATCGTTCATGTCTCCCTCGTGGAGTCATTTTCAGATAGCATGATGGAAAAAATCCAGAACGCAGTGTACGGATGGGCCACCCTCCGCCCCCTTTCCCCGCTGATGCTAATGCACCAGCATGGTCTCATTTTCTGGGTTTCTGCTCGGGCACCTCTTCTTACAAAGCAGCCTCCCAGCCCCGGGCTGTGGACAGTTAGGTGTCACCCAGAATTCAGGGCAGCGATCCAGCCACTGCACCCTGGATTCAAGCAGGTTCCCTGGCTTTCCGTAAGAGGCTTGGGGGTGGTGTGAGGCGGGTGGCGTTGAGAGGAGGGATTTGCAATCACATGGAGGGTTAAGCCCTGCCTCCACTTTCTAGATATGTAGTCTGTAACGAACCCAGACTCCACTTCCTCCTCTTGAGAATGTCAAGGCAGGGCAAGCGCTTATTAGACGCTCGTCTTAGTCCAAGAGAACTTTACCCTCTTTTCCAAGAACGCTGGAGTTTGAATACTGAGAATTGATTGATTGCCTCCCAATCCTTCTGGAACATTCTTTCCTATCATCTTTGGCCATGAACTCTCGCTATAGTTTCTCTGAAATTTTCATTTGCGTTTCTATGTTGTTGCAAACAGACCCCACGGCAGGGGTATTTTCCCTCGGAGCATCAGCTTTTAGCCATGGGAACTTGCAGCATGATGTGGGGAGAGCAGAAATCCCTTTCATCTCACCCCTGTGCCCGTTCTGTGCCAGTTCCACACAGTGTGGGCGTGAACGCCTCCTCCGCGTGCCCTCTGTGGCACAGCCTCTGTTGGGTCTCCTCTAGGCTTCCCTCAGTCCTCACCCAAGGCCATCTACCGGCAGCCTCTTGGCAGGTTTCGTGCTTTCCCCACAGGGTGTAGCTTTCGCTACACAGCGGGAATTTCTTTTAACGGACTTCATCTTTTAGAGCAGTGTTAGGTTTACAGCAATTTGAGTGGAAAGTACAGAGTTCCCATATAGTCCCCTGTCCTCAACGCATAGCCTCCCGCCGTGGACATCTACAGCACAGTAGGGCGTTTGTTAACGATGGATGAGCCTACAGTAACACGTCATTGTCACTCGAAGCCTATAGTTTACATCAGGGTTTACTCTCGGCGTTGTATGTTTCAAGAGCTTGGACAAATGTATAATGACATGCATCTGTCATGATAATACCATACGGATTAAGTTCACTGCCAAAAATCCCCTGTGCTCTGCCTCTTCATCGTTCCCCCCCCAACCCCTAGAAACCACTGATTTTTTTTTGAAAGAGAGCGTGTGCCAACAAGTGGGGGAGGGGCAGAAGGAAAGGGAGAGAGAGAATCTTAAGCAGGCTCCACACCCAACACAGCCCAATTCGGAGCTCAGTCCCATGACCATGAGATCATGACCTGAGCTCAAATCAAGAGTCTGATGTTTAACGAATTGAGCCACCCAGGGACACCCCCCCCCCCCACACACACACACATACTGATCTTTTTTATTGCTTCCATGATTGTGCCTTTTCCAGAATGTCATGTGGTTGGAATCACACAACATGTAGCCTTTTCAGATTGGTTTCTTTCACTTAATCATTTGCTTTTAAGTTTCCTCCGTATCTTTATCTGTCTTGATGACTCATTTATTTTTATCACAGAGTAATATCTCATTGTATGGATGTACCACCATATAGTGATGTATGGTGTATTTATTTACCTACCAAAGAATATCTTGCTTGCCTCCAAGTTTTGGCAATAAGCAAAGTTGTTTTAAACATGCATATACAGGTTTTGTGTGGACATAAGTTTTCAGGTCTGGGTAAATACCAAGGAGTGTGATTGCTGGGTCTTATACTAAGAGTGTGTTTAGTTTGGGAAGAATTTTGCATTCTCACCAGCGATACACGAAAGTCCCCGTTGTTTCCCATCCCTGCCACCATTCGGTGTTGTCAGTGTTCCAGAGCTGGGCCATTCTGATGATCGTTAAGTGGATTCTCGTTGTTTTACTTTGCATTTCCCCAATGACATATGACATGGAACACCTTTCACATGCTTATTTCCCATCTGTGTATCTTCTCTGGTGAGGAGTTCGTTAAGATCTTTGGTCCATTTCTTCTTTATTCTTTTTTAATGTTTATTTATTTTTGAGAGAGAGAGAGAGAGAGAGAACGCGAGCAGGGAAGGGGCAGAGAGAAAGGGAGACACAGAATCTGAGGCAGGCTCCAGGCTCTGAGCTGTCAGCAGAGCCCATTGAGGGGCTCGAACTCACGAACCGTGAGATCATGACCTGAACTGAAGTCAGATGCTTAACCAACTGAGCCACCCAGGTGCCCCAGCACCATTTGTTTTGAAGAGACTGTCTTTGCTCTATTGTATTGCGTTTGCTCATTTGTCAAAGACCAGTTGACGATATTTACATGGGTCTGTTTCTAGGCTCTGCACTCTGTTCCGTTGATCCATTTGTCCAATCTTTTACTAATACAACACTGTCTTAATTACTCTAGCTTCATAGTAGGTCTTGAAGTCAGACAGTGTCAGCCCTCCAACTTTGTTCTTCTTCAATACTGAGTGGTTTTTCTGGGTCATTTTTGCCTCTCCATAGAAAGTTGGGAATCAGTTTGTCAGTACCCACACTGCAGGATTTTTACTAGGTATTTATATTTGGAAAAAAACATAGAATCTTCCATTGCTGTATTCCTTTGTCAGTTCCATTCCTCATCCCCCTCGATGAAGAATTCCTACCTTCTTTTAAATCTCAAGTTAATTTTTGTCCCGATTTGTGCATTGGTATGGAAATATCTGAGCCTCTTCTTCCCCCCGAGATATGCTGGGAGCTTCCTTTGTTATTTTTCTGTTTTGCTGTGACATGCCTAATATCCTCCGTAGCATCTGGTTTATCTGCCGTGGCTGCATACATATTCCCCCTCCCTCTTGGTTATCAATTTCAAGAGCTCTTGATTAGATCAGTGGATTTAAAGGCAGATGGATTGACTCTGACTTCTCACTAAGGAAAAAACGCATCATAACGGAATCAGGCTGCCATTTAGAGCTCCTACCTGGTAGCACTGGGGGCATTCGACTGGAGCTCCGTAGTGGATGAGAGACCCAAAGGGAGCCTGGTGATTCACTCTCGAAGTTAACAAATCATCTTTAAGCTGGGTAATTTAATTCCTATGAGTGCAAAGCTATGCTTCATGGTCCCGCGTCACGCATTGTACATAAGCCAGATGCCTTTTCAAGTAAACATGGGAACCCAAAATGGAAAATAGCATTAAAAGATCATTTTTCACATTTTTATACTTGCAGTGTTATATTTCCTACTTTCCAATTTTTAATGGCAAAGTGAATGAACCACAGTGAAACGTTTTAAAGCCAAGCAGAGACCCATAAAAGAGCTTCCTTACATGAGTGTAGAAAGTTGGGGTTCTCCAAGTGCTTACTTGTCACTTGCCCTCTGGCAAGTCAGGAGTGAGGTCAGCTGCTACCTTAAAGGTCCTTGTAAGTAGTCTTGCCTGTTCAGAAACTAAGTGGAATAAATATTCCCATGGAAAATGTTCTCCTCTGTAGTTTTGAATTTTATGTTCAAAGAATCTCTTGACTCCATGCTTCATAGATGATGGGTGTGACCGTATTCTTCCCATGAGGAAGGTCTCTCCTAGACATTTCTAGACTACCTCCCAGACTGAGATCCTGGAGGTAGAACTTTTAGACAAGAGAGCCTTCTATATCCAGAGAGTTAATACAAATGGGGTCACTGCAGATGCCTTGATAGGTGAGGTAGAAAAATTGGGGGTATTGAGGAGTGTGAATTCCCTAGGGCTGTGGAATCACATTTGCTTTGATTAAGCAGCAGGGATTGTTATCCAGTGCCCTGCACCAAGATCCCACCCACAACTTCTCCTTCGGTGGGTGTAGACCCAACTGGCAAAGGCCATCCCACTTCCCCACCTCCCGTCTCACAACATGTGCTCTTGTAAGTGGTTTTTGATGGATTGGCCAGTGTAAAGTTGTGGTCAAAATTGGTAAGATAATAATAATAATAATAATAATAATAATAAATTTTTTTAAATAACAGATTGTCTCATTCAAGCAACTGATAGGAGCTTGCAAAGTAAGAATCCCAATGGGCACTCTGACAGGTAAGATATAAAGTGAAAATCAAGGGCTTTAAGGGGAAATTTGAAAAACAAATAGTCTCAGATAAAAAGAGAAGAACCAGTTTGGGAATGGAGCTCCAGACAGCACCTGTAATTCTTCCCAGCTCCAGTCTGGGAAGGAGGTCTGGGAGGGAGAGCCACACTGTCCCCATCCCCTCCCCAGGGCCGTGATGGGTTTTCCCATCAGAATGCCTCTCACTTGCAACCAGGACTAGGCTACTAGGACCCAAGTCTTTGAGCCCCATTGCGCTGTGGAACCCCCTCCTCTCTCTCCCCATCTCTTGCCATTTCCAGCTTTTGCCACGTGGGGAGCTAGAGGCGGCAAGAGGCCAGTGGCGGGGAGGAGGCTGCTGGGGTAGGTCTAGAAACTCAAGTTTCTGTATTTCATTTTCTAAGTTTCCCATCAGCAGCGGTTTTCAGGCCCGGCCACCCATTCGAATCTCCCGGGCACACTGAGTTTCTGCCCATCCCCCCCTGACATGTGACACCCTCCCCGAACCTTCCCACCCATTTTTGCAGGCGGGACCAGACGTTGCATTTTGTGAAGCGCCCAGATGACTGTAACCGGGCGGGCAGGGCTGTTCCTCACGGACGTGAGAGCAGCTTTCTCACCCCTGTGTGGGAAGCGTGTCCATTAAGCAGGTCAGGAATTCCTCTTCCAGAAGGGATTTCCAGGCCAAGGGAGCCCTGCATCCTCTCAATTCACCAGAATTTCTGGAACCTGATCCACCCACCTGGCCTTTTACCATGGCGCAAATGCCTTTCCCGGAGAACTGCTTCTTCACTCACCTCCTTGGACACTATGACCAACTCCCTCTAGGCCCACAGTAGTTCAGCATCTGAGAAGGGGGTGTGTGTATACAAGGGACTTGGGGAGGAGAGGGGGGTGGGCACTTTGCTCCCCGCCTGCATGGGTGGCCCTAAGTCAGAGCTTTCAAACCTTGACTGTGCATAGGAATCACCTGGGGGTCTTGTCAGACTGTGGATTCAGTGGAAAAGCGTCTATTCGTGTCTTCTGCCCATCTCTTCACTCGATTATTTGTTTTTCAAGTGTGGAGTGTGGTGAGTTCTTTATAGATTCTGGTTACTCGCCCTTTGTCCGATATGTCCTTGCAAATATCTTTTCCCAATCCGTCGGTTGCCCTTTAGTCTTGTTGATTGTTTCCTTTGCAGTGCAGAAGTGTGGGTTATAGATATAATGGAATAGTACTTGGCAATGAGAAAGAATGAAATCCGGCCATTTGTAGCAACGCTAAGTGAAATAAGTCAGGCAGAGAAAGACAGATACCATATGTTTTCACTCATATGTGGATCTTGAGAAACTCAACAGAAGACCAGGGGGGAGGAGAAGAGGTGGGGGGGGGAGTTACAGAGAGGGAAGGAGCCAAACCATAAGAGACTCTCAAATACAGAGAACAAACCGAGGGTTGATGGGGGAGGGGGGGAGGGGAAAGTGGGTGATGGGCATTGAGGAGGGCACCTGTTGGGATGAGCACTGGGTGTGGTGTGGAAACCAATCTGACAATAAATTATATTGAAGAAAAAAAAAAAAGAACGTGGATTCTGAGTCAGAGGACTGGGGTGGGGCCTGAGATCATGCATTCCTAACACACACACACCGGCTGCTGGTGCCGGTCATTGGGCCTCTTGGCAGAGCAAGGCCATAGGAAGCTACTTCCCTCCCACCCCTTCCTTGGAAGTTTCTGGAGTTTAAATTTGGGCCAACTTTGTTATGTGGCTTCAGAGGTGAGGGAAGCGGGCCCGAGGGGCACCTGGGATCCTTGCTTGGGCAGGGTCGGATGTGACTGTACTGATTTGACTCAGGCAAGGTCTTGAGGCTACACTGAGACCAGAGCCCAGGTGAGGGGGGGTGTCCTCTCCTAGCCAGGTAGCCGGGCTGGGAAGCTTATCCACAGAAAACCAACCATGACCTCGAGGCAGCATGAAAGGACAGTCCCTCTCCTGTCCGTGCCCTCTGCGATTGTCCATGTAAGGCTACCGTCTGAGCTCACGTTGACCTGCTTGTGCTGTGATCACCTGCCATCATCACCTGTCTTTCCCCCAAGTGCCAGTTCCTATGTGTTTCCTTAGCACTCCAGGAGAGGTCGGAGGAAACAAGTATATAAAAATCTTGAGCTGAGAGTGGCTGCTCAATAAATACATTGGTTGGGGGAATGTGAATACAAGAATTCGCTTGAATATTCCGCTCAATATCTCGGAAGAACCGGCTTCGGGACACAGCGGTGTCATTTAACAGGAAGTATTAAGCAGGGTCCCCTGTCGCACACGTCTCCAGGATAGCTGCCACTAAGGGGGTGTCTTTGATGTCCTTTCTTCCCCAAACACTGGCTTATGTAGCTGTGAGTTCTGAGTCTCTTCTGTAAGCCCGTCCGTCGTCCGTCCGGGGAGAGGAATTAGCAGGAAGGCAGTGAGATCCCCGGGGCGATTCCACTTCTGAGGAAGGCTGAGGCTATTTGCATCTCTAATCACAAGGAAATAACTACTGACAGCCCCAACTAAAGCAGAAATAATTAAGAATGAGAGTGAAATTCCTGTACCAGGAGGAAAATGGCACGTTAATAAACAGTATTAGAGGCCAGAGCATAGCAATAAATTGCAGATTATGAAATCATATTTGAAGCCTGCTTGAAACTCCATTAATTTTGTCCCTTGGACTTTGCAACAGTGTGATAGGCTTCAGTTGGCTGTTTCAGAATTCTTGGATTATTGATAGGTCAACATATTATATATATGGTCTATATATATATATATATATATATATGGTAGGGGAGCCTGCATTACAGTCAAATAGGCTGTAAAATGTTGGTTTTTCTCTGGTCTCCACTCAAAACTAGCAGCCTAACTGGAGACTCTGTGGGTTGGTCAAAGTAACACACTCATATGTGGTATGTGTTGCTTCTGAAATCCAAAAGGCTAATCAAACACCGTGCCTCCTTTTTCCTAGTAGATGCAAGGTTTAGCAATTAATCTCTTACTAGAGAGGGAAAAGCTTGACATGTCCCAGGCCATCGAACCCCCAGAATCATCAATTAAGTGGGGGACACCTGAATCACGTGAGATTTATCCTCACCCTCTGATGTGCGTGGGCCTTTAATAAGGGCATCTAAAGCCACTTCCTACTTCTTCCTCATCAGATTCAATCAGCATGTCAGTGTGGGTATCCCAGGGACACTGTGTGGACTGTCAAAATGACCAAGATCTGTCTGGACCATATTATGGCGGGGGGCAACGGACAAAGCCCTGAAGCAAGACTGTAAGAGTGTGCTGTTCGCTCTGCCAGGTAGAAGCAAATTGCTTTCGATGGTCTTGCATGTTGGTAAGGAGGAAAAGGCATTATCTAGGTCAACAGATGTGTGCCAAGTCCCAGGGCTCTGTTGATTTGTTCAAGTAAAGATACTACATCTGGGTGAGGGGCTGTAATTGGAATTACCACCTGCTTTAACTTACAATAGTCTATAGACTTTCTCCAAGACCTACCCAACTTCTGCACAGGACAAACAGGTGAGTTAAATGGTGATAAATATCACCCCCCCCCCACCATTTCTTTCAATCTTTTGATGATGGCCTTGCTCTCTATGCTTCCCCTATCTTGGTAGGGAGGGGAGAGTTTATAGGCCTCTACCTAGCCCTTCCTACCATAATGACCCTTACTCTACATGTCAGAGAGTATTTGGAGATTCTGAAGGGGCCAAGTACATCCATTCTAAATATACATCTAAGAACTGGGGAAATAACCTGAGTCTGTAGACCAATCAATTCCATTGTGAGTCAGACTTGGGCTAAGACCCAATCATTCACTTGACCACTATAAGCCCTCACTTTGATGTGTGAGAACAGTCACATTTAGGTCTCCAGGGATCAAGGTCAATTCAGAGCCAGGGTCTAGTAAGTTCCAAAATATCTAAGTCTAGATACTTCCATTTCCCCAATGCACCGTCTCTCTAGTAAATGGTTTTAGATCCTTTTGCAGAAAGCTTTAAGGAAGATTTATAACATGTATATCAATTATTTGTACATTTATAATAGGTACTTTTGTGTACATTTATAATGTGTATATTTATGTACTTCCTCAAGGAGACACAGCTTCCCCGCAGCTAAGGACTCTGGGTCTGGTCGTTGATTTATATCTGGAAATTCAGTGAATGATCATGACTGGTTACTCAAGTTAGGTTTGGGGCTACCAGACCTAGAGGTTTTTTTGATTTTTTGTTTTTGTTTTTGTTTTTCTTGTTACATAAACCAGGACAATACTCTAGTGGGCTATCTATTGTCTTCCTAGAGATACCAGGATCAATTCGCCACCACGAAAGATCTTTGAAGTCCAAGGCATTCTTATCACTGGTACATCCCTGCTGCCCTTTACAGATGTGCCCACTTTGACTTTGGCAGTTAAAGGCAGCCACCTCCTTGCTGCTACTCTAGGGTTCCTTTATCACCCTTGAGGTCGCAGAACCCAACTCAATGGTGTTTTCCAGTGCTTCCATACCTATTCTACAAGGAGACCAACCACATACTTTTCAAGGGTTCAGATTCTTCCCTCACTTATGTATTTCTCAAAGCCTCAGCTGAGAGGGTCTTCTGGACATTCCTGTGGAAAGTAGTTGGGGGTGAGTGGGGGTGCAGATTTCACATGATAAATCCAGTCCAACATTCCCACCTAAGCACACTGCAACAGAACTAATCTCACCAGGCACTGGGGTCTCTGTTTCCTCCCTTGAATCATGGAGCTGCCCTGGCCAACGGAGTACAATGGAAATAATGTTATTAGACTTTAAGGGGAAAATGAATATAATTTCTCTCTCTCCCTCTCTGTCCCTTCATCTCTCTCTCTCTCTCTCTTTCATCACTTGGTCTGGGGAAGCCAGCTCCCATGCCATAAGGACACTCAAGTAGCCATGTGGAGAGGTCCTATGCAGACGAACTGAAGTTTTCTGCCAATGACTAACAACGTTCTCATTCTGTGATCGAGCCACCTGGGAAGTGGACCCTGTAGCCTGAGCCTCCAGCCCCCAAATGATCGCAGCCCCAGCCAACATCTGATTACAACCTTCAGAGAGACCCCAAACCAGAATGGCCAAATCAAGCTACTCTTGAATTCCCAACCCATGGAATTTATTTTGAGAAAATAAGTGACTATTGTCCTTTTAAGCCTCTATGTTTTAGGGCACTTTCTTACACAGAAGTGGAAAAGGAATGCATACGCATTGCTTATAGATACATACATATGTAATGAAAACGGAGGGAAACATGTATGGCTGTGGTTTCTATTTTAGGACAGTCGATACTTCTAGGGATAGAAAAAAGGAGATGGGGCTGGAAAGGAGTCCAAAGTAAGCTTCAGAGGGATCAGTGCTATTTTTTTTTAAATGATCTAAAGCAAATATGGCATAAGTTATGGTAAATCTGCTTGATATATACATAAAGTGTAATTTATATTATTCTGTACATTTCTTTTTTTTTTTTTCAGCGTTTATTTATTTTTGGGACAGAGAGAGACAGAGCATGAACGGGGGAGGGGCAGAGAGAGAGGGAGACACAGAATCGGAAACAGGCTCCAGGCTCTGAGCCATCAGCCCAGAGCCCGACGCGGGGCTCGAACTCACGGACCGCGAGATCGTGACCTGGCTGAAGTCGGACGCTTAACCGACTGCACCACCCAGGCGCCCCTTATTCTGTACATTTCTATGTGTTTAAAAAAAGTAAATTAAAACACTGAGGGTGAGAGGGCTAAAATATACTTTTGCCTAGATCCCGGTTTGCCCAGGTTGAGTTTACTCCAGATTTTTAATGGCAGAGTCTGATTTTGGCCATTGGCTCTTGGTCCGCTCTTCAGATTTTCATCAGAGACATCAGGGCTGTTATTCCTGCCATAGAGAAGGTGACAGAAGAAGGTCCCCCGATGACTCTGGCAATCCTCCTATACGTAGAGCTGAGGGAGTTTGTTTTCTAAAGCCACATGTACGTGGAGGTAGCTGTTCATAACCCTCTAAGGGATGGCTTTTATAAGTTTTATCTCTGTGAGTGAAAACATATAGGAGGGAATTACAGGAACATAATGTTATGGATCATAGAATTTTAAGGTAGAAAGGAAACTCCCGTTCATCCCCTCTCTCCCATGGCAGCGGGGTGTTTTCCAACGTCCCTGACAGGTAGTGAATCAAGCCTTGCTTTTTATACCTAATGGTGACTGATACTGTTTCCTGGAGCAGAGTGTTCCGTGGAACAGCATAGAAAGTGCTCAACTCGGGGCGCCTGGGTGGCGCAGTCGGTTAAGCGTCCGACTTCAGCCAGGTCACGATCTCGCGGTCCGTGAGTTCGAGCCCCGCGTCGGGCTCTGGGCTGATGGCTCGGAGCCTGGAGCCTGTTTCCGATTCTGTGTCTCCCTCTCTCTCTGCCCCTCCCCCGTTCATGCTCTGTCTCTCTCTGTCCCAAAAATAAATAAACGTTGAAAAAAAAAAAAAAAAAAAAAAAAGAAAGTGCTCAACTCCTATTGAACAGAAGCCCGTGTGACTCTCACCCACTGCTTTAGCCTCCGAAACAACACATAAAAAGTTTACTCGTGTCCTCATGACAACCCTTCAAATGTTTGAAAACAACAATCTGGTCCCTCTTCAGATTTCCCTCCTCCTGGTAATGCACCCTCAATTCCTTCAGAAAGCAAAGAATCGGGCAATTCTTTTTTTTTTTATTTTTTTTATTTATTTTTTTTATTTATTTTTTTTTTCAACGTTTATTTATTTTTGGGACAGAGAGAGACAGAGCATGAACGGGGGAGGGGCAGAGAGAGAGGAGACACAGAATCGGAAACAGGCTCCAGGCTCTGAGCCATCAGCCCAGAGCCTGACGCAGGGCTCGAACTCACAGACCGCGAGATCGTGACCTGGCTGAAGTCGGACGCTTAACCGACTGCGCCACCCAGGCGCCCCCGGGCAATTCTTGAATACCTGTTTTATATGCCAAGTGGTTTATATCCAGGGTTTTATAGACTCTTCAAATTCCCCGTGATTATCCACATCACAGATAGGGAAACTGAGGCTCAGGGAATTTAAGTAAGTTGGCCTAAGACCACAAGGCAAAAAAAAAAAAGGAGCAAAGCTCACTAACCAGGCTGTTTGTGAGACGTGGGGCCCTCAGAGGACACTGCAGCCCTCCCCGCCTTCTCCTGCTCTAACGTGAAGCTCCTGAGATGTGATACCAAGAACCAGATACGACACAATGAGCTCATAGCCCTTTGTGATGTTTTAGCTTACTCGGTCGTCTCTCCGGCCCTTTGAATATGCAAGAAAGGCATCAAAACTCACGTACTGTGGGTCAGGAAACAGGCTCAGCAAGATGGGTGGCACAAAGACATCGACCAACCCTTGAGTAGCAGATTTGGGATGGCAAACCCACATCTTCCCATTCAAGGTGAGTTTTTGCGTGGTGCCAAGATGTGTCTCCATGATCCAGGATCTCAACAGCATGAAGAACTGGTCCCACCCTAGTTAATCTGGATTCAAGTATTACAATTGTCCATACATGGCCCAAAATGGTCTTCGCTTCTCTAGCAGCTATGTGACAGTAGGAGAGAGCGTGGTTCTGTTAGCAAGCGGTCCCCCCAAATCTCTGTCTGTTTTACAGATACTACTGTGACAATTGAGTTTACGTCGCTCCTAGGGAACCTCCCACTTTCTTCCACCCCACTGAGCCCAACCCTGAGCTCCAGCCTGGGAGGGCCTTTGGAACGATCACCGTGTCATCCGGTGCAGTAGCGACTCCCGGTAGCACCAGGGGACAAGCACCCTTGAGAAGCACCCGTTTTGGTCATAGACGGGTTGAGGCCATGGGGGAAAACACAAGGCTAAGGACTGAGCCCGAGGGTGTAGGTTCCAAGCACAGCGCCCGGAGGAAACATGATTGCAGAAGAGGGACATCAATGTGTGTTCGGATGCCACCGTGACACCATCCCTGGGCCAGCTTCGGGTGTGTGGTGGGAGGTAGAGCATGAGGACCAGTCCCCTGGGCACATAGTCCCTCTAGGCAGTGGGGGAGGGGCGAAACTGACGGGTTTGGGGGAAGGAGACACAGGTGGAGACACCCACCCCCCCCCCGCCCGTCTCATCCTAACATGAAATCATTCTAATTTATTGCAGACCTGCTCAACGTCCCAGTGAAGGTCATTCAATGTCACTGCTTTCCTCCACCTTTGCCCCATTGTGGGATTCTGGTCTAGAAAAATCCCACCCCGGGCCCCTCCTTCTGGAGCCTCCGGGTAAGGGCAGTAGACCCCCTCATACCCACAGCCGCCTTTCTCTAACTGCTTAGTCCACTCTCCTTTTCCTGGTACCATTTCTCCCCAACAGATGGTGTTTATAGACAGGGAAAGAACGGGAGTTCTTAAGCTGCAAGGCTGGCAATCAATACCCAGAAACCCACCCTCTGGAGGTGGCCGCCAGAGGAGGGGCTTTCACAGATGTGGCCGCCAAAAGAGCTCAGGGCTGACGCCAGCCCCCACCAAGCCTGGGACGGGATGCATCCGGGACGCGATGACAACCTATTGTGCTTGTAGCTGGCCAGGGGCGTAAACATGTGTGTTTCTTGCGGGTTTCTCTTCTTTGGCCTTCAGGGCTGTGTGTGTGCAGGTTTTATATCCTCGCAGCCAGTAGCAAACAGAGACCGGCTTTGCCCTGAGCTGTAGTTCATCCCGCCTCGAGGAGGCGTTTATTGAGCCGTAGTCTCTGCGTGTCGCTGTGGGATCCAGGAGGAAGGCCAGCGAGCTTTGGCTGATGAGCCGGCTGTGCTGTCGGGGCGGCCTGCCCTCTGAGAGATGTCCTGGGCGAAGGAAGAAATAGGATGGGAGGCAGAGAGGGAGCGGGGCGGGCAGCGTGTTTGTGTTCGTCTGCTGGGAACCACAAGAATAGCCGGTAGATGTCGGCTCACACACGTGCAGGGGCGCCTCCGACACCCGGGGGTATTGGGGGTGGTTGGGAGGGAGGTTTGGGTCGGAGATGAGAGAGGGGCCTGATTTCGGAACCAGCTGCTGGGGGAGTTTAAATGGAGGGGTGTGGCAGTGAGTAGGGAGTAGAGGTGGCATGGGGGCCACAGGTGCTGAGAGACCATGGAAAAGGACACAGGCCCCCCCATAACCCCAGGACGAGGCGTTATTAGCTAAAGACAGGCTTCCTGGTGGGTCAGGGGCCTGTCTGTAAGAGGGCCTGGCAACGCGTGGGAGTTTGAGGCGCCCCCCCACCTCAGCTGGTAACAGTTTCAGAAACCCCTCGATGCCCCCCTCTCCTTCCCCGTGAAAAGGCAATGTCTCTTTTGGTCACCGCCTCAAACGTCTGCGGCAAAGACAAACACCTTTACACTATAATTTGCAAGAAGGCCTGAGACACAGCAGGTGCCACGGCAGGGACAGCCCATGTGGGGTTTAGAAGCACAGGCTTTGGGTTGCAGCGAGGCCTGGAATCCATCCCAGCTCGGCCGTTCGCTTCCTAGGTGACCGCTGTCACTCCCTGAGCCTCATCTTCTCCGATGGGGGACCCCAATGTACACCTTCCTTACGGGATTCCTGTAGGGGTTAAAGGAGCCAATGCGCTTTTTGGTGCGGTCATATTGGTCAGCCACCGACAGATAGTAATCGTTGGCAGCCGGCCCATGCCACTGACTGGCAAAGGTTCGCTGATCGACAGGTACATGACAGGATCTCTATTTATATAAGAGGACAAGCAAAGAGAGCGTGAGAAGACACCGAGGGGCTCAAAGGGGGAGAATAAGAAGGGGAAGTTAGCAAAGACGACCACGGCTGGCAACAGAGGGCAGAGATGCGTGGGGTTCCCCACCCTGCCCAGAGGTACGTCTGGATCCCATGAGCCACTCAGTGAGGGATCTTCGTGTTGTCAGTCACAGAAGCAGGTGGCTCGGCTTCCAGTCTTTTCCGTGGATATTTCACTTGGGTAAAGGAAACTCACTCCCAGGCCAGCTGCTAATTAAACAGAGCCCAGGTTGAGACTTGATCTCTGGCCTCAAGCCATATGCCGTCAGAGTGGGGAAGTCAAGTACCGGCCGAACACGGAGACCAGCAGGTTGAACTGGGAAGGTGCAGTGGACTCTCGCCCCCTGCGTTGGGAGCAGGGGCCCTGTGGCTGGGACAGCGGGAGGCCACCAGGATGAGTGGCATTTCTGGCTGAGCCTTGGAGAGTAGGGTCAGTAGCACCGGAGCACATGGAAAGAGCATTCCTGTGGGCAGAACAGCAAGAATAAGGGGGAGTCTGAACAGTGGTGGGGAGACCTGCCCCCGGATGAAGTTGCTTGTGTCTCAGGGTGCTGGGGACACGTCCGTCCCAGCTGAACCTAGCGAAGATCCTGGCAAGGGGCAGCTCAGAGTCAGGTTCCTGGGGGTATGGGGGAGACGCACTGGTCTCCTGAGGGGCGGGGAAGGAGCTGAGAGAATAGAAGGGGCAGGAAGGTCAAAGCAGGGTTCCCCCTGGGCCGAGGTACCACCTCAGAAAACACAAGGACAGGACACGCTCGGGGAGCACGCAGGATGGGGCAGGGGTCTTGTCAGGTGAAAAGGTGGCACTTCAGTCAAGGAAGGTGGAGGTGGGGAAGGGCCAGGTGCAGTGGAAGGTTTCCTGATTGCTCTTTAAAGTGAGAACAGGGGCGCCTGGGTGGCTCAGTCGGTTAAGCCGCCGACTTCGGCTCAGGTCACGATCTCGCGGTCCATGAGTTCGAGCCCCGCGTCGGGCTCTGTGCTGATGGCTCAGAGCCTGGATCCTGTTTCAGATTCTGTGTCTCCCTCTCTCTCTGACCCTCCCCCGTTCATGCTCTGTCTCTCCCTGTCTCAAAAATAAATAAAAACGTTAAAAAAAATTTTTTTTTAAATAAAAAAAAAATAAAGTGAGAACAAATTCTACAGCTAATAACAACGATAAGGAGGCACCTGGGTGGCTCAGCCGGTTAAGCATCTGACTCTTGATTTTGGCTCAGGTCCTGATCTCACAGTTCGTGAGATTGAGCCCCACGTTGGGCTCTGCGCTGACAGTGCAGAGAATGCTTGGGATTCTCTCTCTCCCTCTCTCTCCCTGCCTCTTCCCCACTTGCACTGTCTCTCAGAATAAGTAAATAAACTTAATATATATATAATACATATTTATATGTTAATATATACATCAATCAACTCTCCATAAAGATCACAAACTTCTGGGAAATCAGACAATAAGTCTACACAAGGAAAAAAAAAAGACTTTGACCTGGTATGTTGTCTGACTCCATTTTGTGGCTCTTTCCCTCCATTGCATCAAGCGGGTGTAGACAACTGTGTTCCTTAACGCATATTCAGTTCGTATCATCCCCGTCCTTTGGAAGTCACTGTAGCTACGATGTTGTAAGTTGAATGACGACAAACACGTGGCAGTTTTCATCTTTTGTTTTTGTCATCTCCCTACATACCACTTTAATGGCAAAGCAATGAAATTGCCAGCATGAAAGCCATTGATGTCCCCAAGCTCACTCCTGGATCATTTTGTCTGAGGTTGGAAAAAACAAAAACAGTAAAGCATCTTCCTTCAACCTCGGGGGGGGGGGGGGTGGATATTCCTTGATATTCATACTCTTAATTCAACTGGAACTGGTTTATCTGGTTTCTTCAGACTATAGGAAAGTTAAGAGGTCGTGAATTTTTTTGGCTCCAATTAAAGAATTTCCTCATGAACCAACTCTACTGTTAATTCAACCTGCTTCTTTAGGATATGTAAGCCTCAGATGAAGAATGAAAGCTCAACACCAAGGAGACTTAGAGTCTGAGTTGTGATTACATTTACGCCTCGATTCAAAAATTATAGAAGGTGCCTGGGAGCCCCTCCAGCCAAGCTGAAGCTGGGTCTATAACCCTCACTCCGTTCATCAGGATTAACAGTTAATTTCAATTCAAAATCAGGACAAGCAGGCATTCCAGAGAGCCTCCCTCGGCACCCTGGACCCAGCACGCTAATTTCCTGACAGTCAGCAACGAGCTGTTGTCCCTGAGAAGTCCTTAAATGGTGAGAGGCCCAATTATTTCAGGTAGAAGCGAAGCAGATGAGGCAGTCCCAGGTCCCAGTGACACAGCGCTATATACAGGCGGGTTCTGGGATTTGGGAAATGACCAGAAGATCCTCAATGTGCACATATTCAGGTACAGCAATTCCACTGTCAGGACGGGGCCCCGCAGAAATGTTCATCAATGCCGACGAAGATCATGCTCTCGGATGTTTATCACAGTGGTGTTTGCGACACCAAGGCAGTCACGTAAATGACCACCAAGTGGCAGTAGGTTAAATAAGTGACAGTCCGTTCACACGCAGGGGCAATAGTCCTGCAAAAGGAGAAGACAGGGAAAAAACCTTCGGCATACTGACTAGTGAATAAAGCAAGCTTCGGAATAGAATGTGATCCCCGAGAAAGGAGAATACGTGGACGTGTACCATGGTGGGTGAGAGTATACAGTCTGCAGGCAGACTGCCCGGGCTCGAATCCCAGCTCCATTATTTACCAGCCGGTCACCCTGAGCGTGAGAAGGAGGCCTTGGTCTCCTCATCTGCAAAATGGGGATAATGAAAGTGCCAGCCTCCTAAACACACAACAGACAAAGTATCACACTATTAGTAACGAGCAACTCCGGGCAGCTAGACTTGGAAGAAAAGGGGATTGAAATGGTTACTATGTGAGCTTCCAGACTGTCTTACATTCTTTGTAAGAATGCTTAAACAGACTTTTCATTTTTTTTTTTAATGTTCATTTATTTTTGAGACAGAGACAGAGCATGAACGGGGGAGGGGCAGAGAGAGAGGGAGACACAGAATCCGAAGCAGGCTCCAGGCTCCGAGCTGTCAGCACAGAGCCCGACGTGGGGCTTGAACTCATGAACCGTGAGACCATGACCTGAGCTGAAGTCAAACGCTTAGCTGACTGAGCCACCCAGGTGCTCCCCCCTTCCCCCCCCCTTTTTTTTTTAAATGTTTCGCTTAAACAGGCTTTTAAAAACATTTCCTCTGAACTAGAGGCCATCTATTAACAGACAATTGCTCCTGCCACAGACTCAGTGGACTGAGGATTAACGAAGGGTGAAGATGTTTATCCGGGACCTGGAGACACTGAGCTGCTCCTAGGTGACGGAGGCCTTGGTCCTGGGGAAAGCCAGGCCCATTGAAAAGCGCAAAATTCGCAGCACAAAGGACTCTCTCCAGCCCCTGCTCCCCTCCCCCCACTTCGAGGCGTGACCAAACTCTGGGAGCTTTCTATCAGCCCCTAACCATGTCCCTAGGATGACCCTAGTTCTCTTAAAATGCCAATCTAAGAAAGCTCAACGCTGTCAAAAGAATTTACTATTTGTTCCCTCTAAAACATGACCATAGGTCCCCGGCATTTCTTTTCTGGGAGCGGTTACCTTAGAAACATTGCAATTATAAATCCCTTCTCTGCCCCTTTGAGATGTCAGTTTTCTGCCACCCGGAAATGTGTCCTCCAGGATCTGGGAGTCACCTCCACGAAATGCAGGCGTCCGGGGCTACCCCTTCCTTGACTCCCAGTCCTGCGGGAGAGTAGGAGCCCAACTTTGGTGGGCGCCTTCCAACTTGCAAACTATCTCCGGTCGTAAAGATACGAGAAGCGAGAAGCGTGTTTCTCCACTGGATAAACACCCAATAGCAAACACGGATGGCCTGAGCACACTGACCCCCGCGAGCATGTCCTTCAGTATTTCTCCTTTAGCACAACCCAGTGTTGAAAAACTCTCCCGCTTGTTTCTCGGGCTTTTGGCTAAGATCAAGCGTAAACATTCTCCCACCTTCTATTTCAGTTCTATACCGAGGGCTCTCCCCTACTGCACTCCCTTTGGCAGCTGTCTGCCTCTGTGTCTCTTTGACACCACTGGTGAGGGGGGGAACGGTCCAACAGGAAGCCATGACCACAGAGGAAGGAGGCCTTGGGAATTACCCAAATGGTATCTACCGAATCTCTGCCTCCCAGTAAACCGCGGAGGAAGAAGAAGGTAGTGAGGGCTCACTATGCAAAAGCCAAATGAAATGTGCAAAAGTTTTCTTCCCCCCCGTGTGAACATTTGAAAAGCTCCTTTCCTGAGTACTTTGCAAAGTACTGGGAAATGTGCTCAGCTCTCAATATACTGCATCTCGCGAAACCCTCAGAGCAATCCTTATGAGGTAGGTGCCATTATTTTCTTGGAATCGAACCCTCAGGAAGATTATGAAATTTGATCAAGGTCACACAGCTGGCGAGTGGCAAACCCGGCTGTCAAACTCAGTGTCCCCTGTCTCGGTAAGCTTTTGCACAGCTAAGACAAAAAGCATGAGAGCACGCATGTGAGGTACAGCTTAAATTCCCTGTTCATTCTAGACAGTTTTCTCTCCATGGAAGGTGGTCTTAGTACACGTCATCGAAAAATGGCCTTACTACAATGATAGCAACAACACACATCTCTGTAGTAAAATGTTCAGCCTTATTCCCCCAAAACTGGGTTTCAGGCCCCTGAAACAGGGGTGGTCATTGAACAGAGCACAGAACCCTCCCTTCTTTTCTCCATAGAACCTACTGGTCTCTGAAGTGTCACCTCTAGGATCTGACTCTCCAGCTAGAACATCAGCTCCCGATGGACAGGAGTTTTGTCTCTTTTGTTAACTGTCTACAGTGTCTAAGAAAGCGCTGGGCCCATGGATGGCACCCAGTAAATATTTGTTCACAAAAGGAAGAAAAGAGGGGCGCCTGGGTGGCTCAGTCGGTTAAGCGTCCGACTTCAGCTCAGGTCATGATCTCACGGTCTGTGGGTTCGTGCCCTGCATCGGGCTCTGTGCTGATGGCTCAGAGCCTGGAGCCCGCTTTGGATTCTATGTCTCCCTCTCTCTCTCTGCCCCTCCCCTGCTCATGCTCTGTGTCTCTCTGCTTCTCGAAAATAAATAAATGTTAAAAAAAAATTTTTTTTAAGGAAGAAAGGAAGGAGAGGGGGAGGGAAGGAGGAATAAAGGAAGGATTCTGAAATGGGATTTAGAAATACACTATCTCTAATTTTATCCCCACCCTCACCTAAACTGAGCGAGGAGGGGCCGTGGTCCAGTCAGGTAAGGGACTAGCTAGTGGGGAGGAGGTCTCTTTACTCCTCAGTCAGGTGGGTGGTGGTGATGGTGAAAGAGAGGGCCAACTTTGAGAACAGCCTAGATAGCACAAGGTTTCTCAGCTTCAGCACCATTGACATTTGGGGCCAGAAAATTCTTTGCTGTGGACTTTTCTATGCATTTCAGATAATTAGCCACACCCCTGGCCTCCGGTAGGAGGTGATGACGGTGACACTGCCCACCCCCCGCCCCCTGCCTCTGAGTTGTGACATCTAAAAGAGTCTCTAGACATTGCCAAATATCTCGGGGTGGGGGGATGGAAGCTGGAGATGGGGGTGGGGGGCAAAACTGGCCAAGGTCCGAAACCACTGGCTTAGAAGATGACGGAACGCCTGGCTACTAAGCAGGTAAAGAGGGGGTAATTAAGCTCCGGTGCTTAAACGGACGTGGGGGACACTTCAGGCTTTTGGGGGGTACTCAAAGCCACTGCACCCACTGTGAGGAGAACAGGAATCTTGGCACCTGGTAGGATTCCAAACTCCAGAAGCAGAGGAATATTCATCAACACGATGACGCAGGAAATGAATGTTCTCATGAACTGCCTGCTCTTCCAGGTAAGAATTTAAGACACTTAATAAGAAAATTGATCTGTCCACACATGGTGAAAGAGAATCGAACGAGCAACAAGCTAGGCGGATTCAAAAGCCTCAAATCATTCTCTCTAATACCGGCGCAGCCATTTCTGAACACAATTACGGCCTTGCAACCCCGCAGGGGAATTCAGTGGAAATCATTTAAATATTTATTTGATAGGAAACCTCTGACCCAGGCAATTCATCGAGCAATTAAAGAAGGAGAGCCTGGAAGTTTTGACGGAACGTGGTCTTGAGTTCTGCTGACAAATGGTCAGGGCAAGTAACAATCAGTGGCATCTTAAATTAGATCTGAATGTGACTGAAGAGTCAAGGGTCCCATTCGCCTCCGTACAGGAAGCTGTATTATCCAATACACCGGGCTCATTAACAACCAGGAGGAGAAAGGAAATCTGACTTTCAATTTAGATTAAATTTGCAGATAATGCAAAATGAGTGACACTCATGGCAAGTACAAAAGATACATTCAAGTCAAAATTACCAGAGGAACTGGACATTTGAGAACCCTGGTCGGAGCTAAATGAGACGGCTGACGGCGGCGCACGAGAAAAGGGAAAGCATGTCACCGTGGGGTCTGATCACATTTGACGGTCTGAGTAATCAGCGCCCGCGAGGGAGGGGTCGGGGCGATGCTGGACAAGCTGAAGGGACACTTGGCTTTCCTCCAAGGTACCTTGGAAGGCTGGCTTCATAACAGCATATTGTGGTTTGTTTGTGTTTTGAGAGACAGAGAGAGAGAGAGATGGGGGAGGGTCATAGAGAGAGGGAGACACAGAATCCGAAGCAGGCTCCAGGCTCCGAGCTGTCAGCACAGACCCAGACGTGGGGCTCGAACTCACAAACCGCGAGATCATAACCTGAGCAGAAGCTGGACGCTTAACCTACTGAGCCACCCGGGCACCCCTAGTGTATCGTGATTTAAGGAGATTTTGCAGCAGAGGACGTGGGAACGGCAGATACAAACCTGCTGTCCCCGCAATCCACACTCAGGGGTGCAGAGTTTTCCTAAAAGCAAATGGAACTCTGGTGAGGTCCAGACCCTCATCTGGCTACAAGGGGATCCGGTGCTTTCAAACCATCATTCTGTCTCCATCATCGCCATCATCAATACCACCACCTCCTGAGTCCCTACAGATAGCCCAGCCTCCGTTGGAAGAGCTTGATTTAGCTTTACAAAAATCTGTAACAAAGGCTGGTGAACATCTATTTGCTACTTTGACACGTGCTTTAACACAGGCATACTGAAGAAAAGAGCACTCGAGAGAACATACGAGACAGGAAGCTAAAGATTGGCATAACGGAAGAGATTTCTCTTTTCCTGATAGCTGAATAATCTAAAAAGCACTTTAAAATGATTAAGTCGTAGAGGACACTTATCCTGATGAGCACGGAGAAATGTATAGAATTTTTCAATCATTATATTGTACCCCTGAACCTGTTGTACACCTGCAACACTGCATGTTAATTAAGCTTCATAAAATAAAATAAAATAAAATAAAATAAAATAAAATGCTTAAGTCGGGTTGTTTTTTTTTTTTAGTTGGCTTGTTTTTGTTTTTGTTTTTTTAATGCTCACAACAACCCTTACAAAAGAGCAAACAGATGCTGAGCAGATAAGTGCTTTGGCCAAAGTCACATGTAAATGGGGAAGAAGGGATTAACAACCCATATTCCTTGGGGAACAAACTGCACCAGGAGGAAATCAGTGAGAAAACCTAGAAGATTCCCAGTAAATTTGAGAAAAGAATGCGACCCTAGTTGTAGGTAAATTCTATTTGTTGGCTGTGGTCAACGAGACCTGACATTTGCCTTTGATATGCTCCTATGTCGTTTTTCAGAATCTGGCTGTATTGCCGAGGGATTTGTTTGGCGGTCGGAAAAACCTTATTAACAGTGGCTTAAACAGATAAGGGTTTATTCGTCACACGTGACAAGGAAACGGAGGTGGACAGATGCTAGTGATGGTGTCCCATTTCAGCCATGCCGGGGCTGACATCTCTGTGTCTTTCCGGGCCTTTCTGCCATGGTCACAAGATGGCTGGGAGAACTGGGTGGAACGAGGCAGGAAGAAGGTGGAAGGTTGGTGCTCTCCGTATCCATTCCCTTTCTCATGATGGCAGAAGACTTCCTACAGCCACAAGCTGACTTCCACGTAAGTCCCAGTGGCCAAAATAGGTTACACAGCCACTCCTGCCCCCGGAGAGACTAGGAAAGTAGGAAGCAGGACGGCCATGATTGAGTTGAAGCGGCCACGCTCCATCACGGGAGGCTGGGGAATAGCAAGACAGAAGGAAATGGCCATTGGGAAGCCACTCAATGGATCTACAACAGCCTCCTCGTCTCCTCTCTTCCCTTCAGCCAAACAACCGGATTCCTGCAGTGCCTTGATCTGAGTAGCTGACGTGCTGTAGCTAAAATGGGAGTCAGTAGGGCGCTCAGACGTGCCTGTTCACAATAGTTCACTTCCAGTAGAGTTTTTCGAAGGAACTTAAATCACAAATCTGTAGAAATGGCTTCTGGAAAGCCATCCCTTTGCAGGGGCAAACATCCATGAAGAAGTCTGAATGTTCACGGGAATAAAGGTCTGGCAGGCATTTATTTCTGGGCAGTAAATAAAGTAGAATTAGAGGCCCTCCAAACATAGAGGAATAACTTGATGGATCACTTAAATGGGGAGGATTGGCTTCTGTACCAGGAGATGATGGTGGGCGGTTTTTTAGAACCTTAAACACATGCTTCCCTAGTTACCATACGACCAAGCAATTCCACTCCCAGGTACTTACCCCAGAGACATGAGAACATATGCCTGCTACACAAAGATATAAGCGTTCACAGCAGCTTTGTTAATTATCGTTAAAAAAACAAACAAAGAACAGAGCAAAACAAAACAAAACAACCCCCCACCCCGCCCCGTTGGAAACAATCCAAATATCCGTCAGCTGACGAATAAGGAAACAAATGGAAAGACAGCCACAAATGAAAGACTATTTATCAGGAGAGACGAACATCCGATACATGCAACCGTGTGTCTAAATCTCAAAAGCATTACGGTAAATGAAAGATACCAGATGCAAAAGATTATCGACTGTAGAATGCCATTGATACGAAATTCTAGAGAAGACAAACTGATCTGTGGTAACAGAAACTGCCACAGTGATTTACTGATGCTGGGGGTACGCTCGGAGGGGACGGAAAAGTTCTTGATCGGGGTGGTCGTACACACTTGTCAAAACTCAACAAAGTGTATCCTTAAAACAGGTGCCTTTTAATATGTCAATGATACGTCAGTAAAGTTGGTCTAGGGGCGCCTGGGTGGCCCAGTTTGTTGAGGGTCCGACTCTTGATTTTGGCTCGGGTCATGGTCCTAGCATCTTGGGATTGAGCCCCGCCTCTGGGTTCTTGCTGAGCATGGAGACTGCTTAAGATATTCTCTCTGTCTCCCTCTGCCCCCTTCCCCACTCGTGTGCTCTCTCTCTCTCTCTCTCTAAAAGTTAAAAAAAAAAGTTGGTTTATATTTTTAAAAAGTTGGTCTATATTAAAAAAAATCTCCATTTTCAAATCAGTAGACTTTAAAGCAAAACAGATGACTCTCCATAATACGGACGGGTCTTAGCTAATCAGTTGAAGGCCTTAGTAGAAAAGGACTGATCTCCCTTCAGCCAAAGGAATTCTACCTGCAGTCAGCCTTTGGACCCTGCAACTCTGCCCTGAGTCTCTAGCCTGCTGGCCGAGGCCATCAGATTTGGGACTTCTTTAAAATTTTATTAAAAAATTATTTTTTACATTTATTTATTTTTGAGAAACAGAGTGAGACAAAGCATGAGCGGGGGAGGGGCAGAGAGAGAAGGAGACCCAGAATCTGAAGCAAGTGGTCAGCACAGAGCCCGACGCGGGGCTCGAACTCACAGACCGTGAGATCATGACCTGAGTCGAAGTCGGACGCTCAACAGACTGAGCCACCCAGGTGCCCCAGATTTGGGACTTTTAAGCCTCCAGTACTGCTTGAGCTAATTCTTTAAAATCTATAGATGGATAGATAGATAGATGATAGATAGATAGATAGATAGATAATAGAGAATCTGTATATATTCATATATATACATATCCTGTTGGTTCATCCCTCTGGAGAACCATGACTAATGCAGACAGGTAGAAATTAGGTGTGAAATTAGGTAAAGCTCTGGAACCTTAACGTACAGCTTGCTGCACCAGGGTCAGCAACGAAGAGTTGTGTTTTAACAGGGAGGGCCTGTACCATATCCAGGGTTCTAATGCCAGCTGCTTGACCATGGACGCTTGTGTGCATTTTCTAAGGCTCTCCCTCCCGAAGAAAGGGAAAAATAAAACCATCTACTTGTTAATAAGAGTTAAATGAGATATCAATACAAAGCAACGCTCGCTTTATCGGAAATACCATGTCTACAAGAGGGTCACACAGAGTTAAGCCTCCTGACTTCCGGAGCACTTCTCTTTTCTTTGTCTCTGGATACCTACGTAGTGTCCCCCCCCCTTGTCTTAGGTGATGACCAAAGTGGCCCCAATTTGAACCTGAAGAGGACCAACACTAGTTTAAACTTGAATTAGAGTTCTGATTTTGGCAGAAAGGACCCTCACGCTCTTATAATATTAGGTGCTGTGATCAATCATTTTAAGTAGCTTCCACCTAATTCATTTGAGTTGATGTTATTCTCCTCATCACTGTGGTCAGCAGGCTTCCAGAAACGCCATGCAAGCCACAAGACATGGTTCTGCGCCAGGCCCCACTCCTTCGCCGGCGTTCCCAAGAGGCCGTGCGGGTAGGCTCCGTGTGTGCACTTGACCCACCAGGCACCCTTGTTCCCATCATACTGTGATGTATTGGTCTGAATACCTGGGTGCCACAGAGCTAGGCGCCGTTGAGAAGGAGCATAAGAGAGACAGATAGATGTACCTTGATTTGATAAGTCAAATCAGATTAAGCTAATAGCATTTCAGAGACTTTCCTGAATAATATTTTTCTTAGGAACTCACTACTAAACTCAGTTGCAACTTTGCCTGGCTAGAGTTGAAGGACCATGACCAGGAGAAGCCAGCGGGTGGGGGAGAGGGGAGTGGCGGGGGGATGATGGTTCGGAGAGAACTATGCTCTACGTTGATGCGGTCAGCTTCTCACATTGTCTAGAAAGCGCTTTCACATTCACGGTCTTTTTTATTGTTGTCCTTACAAATATCCCAGGGGAGAGACAGGGTGGGGAGCATAGCCTCTGCGGATGGATGCTTAGAAGAAAGAGCCGGAGTTGCTCAGGCTCAGAACTTTCCCTCCTACAGCCTCAGTGCTCACCTCTACACAGTCTGCGGTATGTGGGGGGGTAACGTCTGAAGCCCCCCCGCCTTCCAGCCAGAGTTGGCCCGAAACGGGCAGCATCTCATACTCTGGCTTTCATTTCCCTAGGAGGCCAAGTGACGTAAGCATGTATCTATGGAAAGTTCTGGAAAAGAGTGCCTCTTGCCCACCACATCCCTTGACCGATGCTCAGCTCCCTCTGGGGCTGATCTAAGCAAGTGATTCCTTCAGCAGCACCTCTGTCTGGCGTTTTCTTACGTTTAAAGGGGACACAGTCACACTGGAGGATGTCCAGGTCAGTGAGGATTGGGGAGGGGAGGAGCAACTGTTGCATTTGGGGCCTATGGGTGGCACAGGGAATATCCCGTGTGGGGAACAGTTAGGGCAGGCCTGATGAGCTTGGGAAGCACGCAAGGGTGCGTCGGAAGGACTGGGCAGGGCAGAATAGGACCACGTGATGGGGGGCGGAGCCGGAAACCCTCACGATAAGGAAGAGTTTTCCAAAGAGGAGATCGCGTGAGTTCTCCAGCATTGGAGGTGTTCAAGTGGGAACACGAGGCGCACCAGGTGAGGGAGCAGTTAAGTTAGACCCGAGGTTCTCAGCTGGCGATGATTATCGCCTGTGATGGGACTATTTGCAATGTCTACAGGTACCTTGGTTGTCACAACCGAGGGATGGTACTCGCATCTCATGGGCATCTTACCAGGCCCAGGTCGGCCCACACAACAAAGAGTTATCCGGCCCCGAGTCTGAAGAGTGCCGAGGTTGAGAAACCCTGGAGCAAATAAACTGTCAGTCTGGAGTCTGGGGTAAGGGCCCCATCTGTCCGGGGGGCCCGGGAGACCGCGGAAGGTGACCAGTGAAATGCCAGGAATATCTGGATTTCAAGGAGGATCGCCCAGTAGTGTGTATGTTCAAGTAGAAAAATCTCAGAAACATATCTTCGGTTTCAGACGTGGTGGGCTAGATTTTTGAGACTCCGGCCGTCCCTGCTGGAGCCAAAACTCCGAGCCTCTCCAGAAAGCAAGTGTGTATGCTCCCACCGCTTCTGCCTACTTCCCCGCGTTAAGTTGGAAGGCGATGTGCAAAACTCTAGAGGCGGGGTGTGCGGGGGGACGGCGGGCAGCTGACAAGCAAACAGAGGAGTCTGCGGTGAGATTTCACCCAAAGGCCTCTCAAAACTATCCCCAGCGTCTCTTCTAAAATTATTTTCAGGATGCTGTTTATGCCTTCTGGGTGATGAAATTTGTCAAAGCCCAGGAAAGTTCTGGAACTACAAAGAAATCCATTTCTACCAGCCTTAGCACACTTAGAGGATGGATCTGAAGTCGACTCTTGGCTCTGCTAATTACCATCTGGTCATTGGACAAGTCATTTCATTCTGCCGGCCCTCACTTTCCTCATTTGTAAGACGGGGTAAGTGACATCTGTGTCACAGGACAGCTGTGAAGGCCACACGAGCGAAGGTACACACAACCAGGCACAACGCCTGGCCCATCAGAGGTGTCCACTAAGTGGCAGCTGTCACTTCTATGATTACCTGCCCCCTCAAGGGATCTAAATAGCACGGGAGATCGGGTGAGGCCCTGAACAAGGAAGTTAATGCTTCCTTGAAGCTCACGACGTAAGATAAAAATTAGCTTGCCCTAATTATATTTCTCCATGATCAAAATAAATCAGCAGCTGCCCGTCGATAGATACACATGACCTCACTTGACCCCCTTAACAAGAACTCAGTTTCCAGATGAAGAACGCTAGGTGACTGGCCCGAGGTCACATAGTGGCTCCTGCGTGGCTGAGGCTGAATGAGAACCCACGCGCGCTGGGCACACAACTGCCCTGTTGCTGGCCATCTCGCCTCTCAGCCTTCTTCCGTCGTTCGGCCCTGGGCCTGGAAATCTTGGGGCATCTCACCGCAGCAAGATCTGCCCTCAAAGCCTGCCACAGACACCAATATGTACGTGACCCGTTACAGCAAACGTAGCCCCTACGCCTTAAGAAGAGACTCCCAACCTGGACAGTGGGGGGGAGGGGCAATGAAAGAGATGGGACCTGTTTCCGTATTCCAAAAAGTCGCCCTAAAAACACACCTTGACTCTTGACGAAGCTGAAAAGATTAACTAACTAACGTTGCACCGATTTAGGCTGGAATTTCGTTGATTCTGTGTGGTAATACTGCTTATGTCAATCAACATGGTTAGAAATTCCGATGGACAGTTCCTATGCCCTCGATGAGTGAAAATGGGAAATCTTTTTTTCAACGTTTTCATTTTTATTTTTATTTTTGGGACAGAGAGAGACAGAGCATGAACGGGGGAGGGGCAGAGAGAGAGGGAGACACGGAATCGGAAACAGGCTCCAGGCTCCGAGCCATCAGCCCAGAGCCCGACGCGGGGCTCGAACTCACGGACCGCGAGATCGTGACCTGAGCTGAAGTCGGACGCTTAACCGACTGCGCCACCCAGGCGCCCCAAAAATGGGAAATCTTGACAATGTGATCTGCTTCGAAATCTGAATTCGATGGGAGAAATTAAGAAAAAATGCCCATGGCGGTGAAATATCTGGGAGTCACTAAGCTGAAAGGAAAAATACAAATCACGGAATATTAGGCACAAGACAACGTGGACCTGAGGACCTGGGGACAAGGACCTGGGGACAAGGGTCATGGTGTATGACACGCTGGGTGTTAATCTTCCCTTCTTTTCAGGGAACACTGCCCTGCTCCACGCAGACCCTGCCACCGATGTCCCCGTGTGTTCCTAGCCCCTGACAGGAGTTGCCTGGACATTCTGGACACACTCCTCTAGAAGCGGTGTGGCTGGATCAAATAATGAGCCAAGTTGATCACATTTCTCTCTTGGAAACCGGGAATCAGGAAACTGAGAGGTGGAGTCAGTTTCTAGCAGAGGTGGAAGACAGGAGGCCATGTGAAAAGTTGTCCCCTGTAGCAGGTGCTGGGTCGGGGTCGGGGGCGGTGGCGGATAACTCTCTCGTAGCGGGTGGAAGATGCATGGGAATGGTGACCCATGAGTGGGCAGGAATGTCAGTCCACAGCATGGAGAATGGAACGGAAGTGGCGAGGAGGGAATACTTCATGGGCAGCGGCTCTAGGATTGGGGTTAGTCCTAGCTCCCATAAAACCTAGACGTATGTTTCACCCCCTGTGGAGTAGCGAGCCCACTGGGGGAAAACAGCCATGGAATTCCTTGGAAAATGCCAGCTGGGGGTGGAGAGAAGAGCACCCAGGGGTGTGGCCCTGCCCGTCTCCCACAGGAATGCCAGGGCTTGAACTCACAAACCATGAGATCGTGACCCGAGCCGAAACCGAGAGTTGGAGGCTTAACCGACTGAGCCACCCGGGCAGCCCTGGTCCCACTCTTTACATCCACACTCACACCGCTGCCTCCTGGGGAACAGGGCCTGCCTGCATCTAGACACTGGGCACGGCCCTGGGACTTGCTCTGACCCATGGCATGCCGGGTAGACAGATGACTGTGTGAGTTCTAAGTCTAGGCATTAAGAGAGCTTGTAGGTTGTCTCCGCCACTGCCGGAAGAATATACTCTGGCTAGCCCACTGGTTTCAGAGGGTGAGAGAAACGCGGAGAAGAATGAAATCAAACCTTGGCCAGGAGCCAAGACCAGCAGGGCCGACGTGGGATCAACGGAGCTGCCCTGGCCCACCTGCACACACGTGAAAAATTAATGCCACTGAAACGCTGTGCCTGTTTTGTTGCACAAAACTTCCGTGCAAGTAGCTACGTGGTAAGATCCCTTTGCAAAGATTAGATTGAATGTTCCTAATTTGGGCCCCAGTGATGAGTGAGAGTATCGCACCCCATTGAGCCTCCAGGGTGCTGATCATAGTAGATAGCAAGAGATTCCCTAAGGGATCTAGATCCTTGGGGCAGAGGAGCTGGGCGACAGGTCCAGTCTTTCCTGTCCATGGAGAGATTCCCCTTTTTGCCAGCCTTGTAGGATTTTGTTTTACTTTATTAAATACAATTTGCAAGGCTCTCCTCACACCTGAGGTCCACTAGGCTGGTTCCGGCGGCCGTCCACCGAGGTGCCATCGGGGCCAAGCAGCTGACCGTCACAACTCCCAGTCTCTGTTACGCTTCCCCGCGACCCTGGGGCTGCATTTTTGCCGATGAGATAGGACAGGAAGAGGGAATCGCTGCGTGTGGGCTGGCGTATGGGGAGAGGGCCATGCCTCCTCACTTTCCCCTTCCTGCCGCCTTGCAGCCCAGGCCACGGAGTCAAGGAGAGTACGCTAGGCCGGTACTAACGAAGCGTGGTCCATGCCCCAGCGGCTCATCCTTGACTCGTTTGTTACTCATCTACAGCACGACAGAGAGCTCGTGCCGGAACGCAATGCAATTCCATCACTAACACACTGTTCAGCTCAGCTGACGCTTTTCCCCCGTGGTAAGATGTTCTCGATGAAGGAAGCAGTGCATTGACTTACGTCTTGGTGCCGGCTCCGCTGCCTCCTCGCAGAACAGCCCTGTGAGCAGCGCCACACCGGGGAATGGTACGGGTACAAGATGGAACGCACCCGGCTTCCCGAACATCCATGTGCAACGGAGCGGCTTCCCAACCGAGAACACCCGCTCCGGGCTACAACGAGAAAGAGAAACAGACCCGTCTTACCAATGTGGCATTGCGCGGTGAGATGTCGTTCTCGTAGCATTTTAGCTTTTCCCTAAGTCGGCAGAGTTAACCATCTCCACCTGGCGGGGCTGTGGTGAAGATTTTAAAAGGCATCGGAGAAGGTACTCAGCCAGGATCTGTTAGGTCGCATTCACGATCCTCGCTGAACCAGACATGCCATGGTTTCCTTCTCTAACTGGATCTGTCGGATCTGTTCTTGCGCCCAGGAGCGGGCCAGACACTGTGGACACAGCCCTGAGCAGGACGGACACGGTCGCTGCCCTTATCACTCATAAGGGCAAAGCAACTCACGAGTCCAGGCCCAAGACCGGGTGTAGACGGCCTGTGCGCTGGGATGCTTAGAGGAAGGCCGGAAGTGAATGGGGGCACCCAGGTACTTCCTGGCCTGCAAACGACACAAGAAACAGTAGTTGGCCTGAAGTAGAAGAGTCGCACTTTCGGTACCGTTGTCCCTCACGCTCGTGTATCTACAGCGTTCTTCCATGATCTCATGGGAGAAAAGCATCATTTAAAGATCTCAAAATAGGAGCGCCTGCGCGGCTCAGTGGGTTGAGCGTCCGACTTTGGCTCAGGTCACGACCGCACAGCTCGTGAGTCCGAGCCCCACGTCGTCGGGCTCTGGGCTGACAGCTCGGAGCCTGGAGCCTGCTTCGGATTCTGCGTCTCCCTCTCTCTCTCTCTCTCTCTCTCTGTCCCTGACCCACTCGCAGTCTGTCTCTGTGTCTCTCAAAAATAAATAAACAGGGGCGCCTGGGTGGCGCAGTCGGTTAAGCGTCCGACTTCAGCCAGGTCACGATCTCGCGGTCCGGGAGTTCGAGCCCCGCGTCAGGCTCTGGGCTGATGGCTCAGAGCCTGGAGCCTGTTTCCGGTTCTGTGTCTCCCTCTCTCTCTGCCCCTCCCCCATTCATGCTCTGTCTCTCTCTGTCCCAAAAATAAATAAACGTTGAAAAAAAAATTAAAAAAAAAAAAAAATAAATAAATAAACATTTAAAAAACTGTAAAAATCTGAAAATAATCTTGATTAAACTAAGAAAGGGACATTCTTCTACAACCTAATCTGGAAAGATGAAAGTTCCACGCTCCCCCACCTAAGACCCAGGGTTGTCGAGGGCGTTTAGACCTGAACATTTCTTAGGTTAGTCGTTTGTGAACCAAGTACGCATCGGACACCACTAGGATCCAGGTTCTCTTCAGGAACACAGGCGGACAAAGCCAAGTCCCTGTGTTTATAGTAAAGGTCACGGCCAAGTGGGAGGTAGCCAGCCTATGGATGACCACCTGACGGTCGTACCTCTGCTTACTGATGGGTTGAGGAGACTGGGGACCCAGGAGAGACGGGAGTCCAGGCCAAGACCAAGCGTGGGCTTTTCCTCCGGATTTTCACTGGGTCATTCTCTCAGGATGGTAGTACTGTCTTTCCTTGGCTGATCACTGCGATCGTAAAATTAGCATTTTTTTAAAATCTCATAGCCAGACACGGGCATGGAAATACTCGCCCAAGCCCAAGGATTGTCAGTGGTGCCACATGCACGTGAAGCCCTCTAAGAACCGCACAAATACAGCGAATCACCAGTGGAGGAAAATGTAGGATTTCGACTTCATCGGCGCCCACACCAGAGGCGGGCGAGGAACACCCGCACTTCGTGCAGGAGCACGCAAACGAACCCCCAGCTCTGGCAGCCCGAACGTGCAGCAGCACCCTACCAGCTTCTGTTTCTTGTGGCTTTGCTAGGGCGCTCGCCCCCTCTGTGTCCGGGGCATCGGGACGGGAGTCCCGCCCTTAACCATTCTTCACAGCTGAGAACACAAGGAGCAGAGGGGAGTTGAGCTACTCCGGAGAGGTGTGTGCCTCGCGGGTGAGGGGCAGCTCTTGGTTTCTGGTGGACGCAGCCTAGGGACCTCGGCATAAAAGCGGCTTCTTGACGAAAGCAATATGCTTATGAGAGGGGCCAGGTGCATAATAACATTACCGTTAGCTGGGTTCCCACAACCCACCCGTCCCCGCTCGTCCTGCAGTTCATCATGCAAGCGGGCAAGGGCGGCTCTGAAACCCCAGGCGGGGTGAGGCTATTGCTGGTGGCGGTGGTGAGAAGGGGGGTCCCTAAGAGGGAGACGAGGGTCCTTGGACTGGGGCCGCCACGAGGGAGCTGCTCCACGGAGGGGGAAAGGCGTGAGAATCAGAAGTCCCTCGCTCTCCTGGAGCCTCCCCCCCGCCCCCGACCCAGTAAAGCCCAGCCTGGAAGCGTCCATCCTCCGGGGGCTTACCCCCTCCTCCCCGCCCCGCCCCTGCGATCCGGCCTGGGGTCGCGGCTCCCCCCTCGCAGGATCCGAAGGCAGCTAACACGGCAGACCCCTCCCCACCCCCACCCCCCGGTGGCGCCGGGGAGGAGTTCGGGAAATCGTGTCGGAGCGGAGGCGTCGAGGGTGGGCAGAATGAATCCCGCGTGGGCCGGGCGGACGCGACTCCGGGTCGGGGCGCGGGGGGAGGCGGCGAGGGGCAGGGCGGACACAGCCTTGCCCTCCCCCTCGGCGGGAAGACGGATGGTCCCTGGAGACGGCTGCCCCCACCGCCCCGGCTCGGCTCGCCGCGCGGAGACGTCAGAGCGCTCGGGGCCGCGGCGCGGGAGCCCCCCGCCCCGCCCCCGCCCGCGCCGCCGTATAAAGTCGGGGCCTGGCGGCGGCGGCGGCGGCGGCGACGCTCTGCGAGTCCGGGTCCTCGGCCGCCGCTCCGTGCCGAGCGCGCACTCCAGCCTCCCCGCCCGCACCATGCGCCGCCGCCAGCTCCCCCTCGTCCTGCTGGCGCTGGTCCTCTGCCAGGCGCCCCGGGGCCCCGCCGCCCCGCTGCCGGCGGGCACGGGCACCGCGCTGGACAAGATGTACCCGCGCGGCAACCACTGGGCCGTGGGTGAGTGTCCCGCGCGCCGCAGCCCTCGGCGGGACCGCGGCCGCCCGGGCCCCGTCTCCCCAAGCCCTCGGCGTTTCTGGGGCGCCGGCTTTGGGCGGCGGGGGGGGGGGGGGAGGGTCTGCCCCGACCTTTCCAGCCCGGCACCCCCCTCCCGCCCCCTACCGCCTTCCGCGTCCCGGGAAGACGTCCCCGAGCGGCCTCAGGCCGGGCGGGTGGTCCTTTCCCGCTCTGTTCCCGCTCCCCCGCGGGGACCCGGGTCGGCGCGCGGCGCCCCAACAGCCCAGCCTTCCCTCCGCGCCGACCCCACGCCTCCTTTGACCCGCGCCGTCGCAGCCTGTCCTTGAACGACGTGGGGAGCCGGGTCCCCGAGCGCGTCCCGGGGCCCTGGGGACCCCGGCCGCCGGGAGCGGGACGCGGGCTGCGCGCCGGAGCCGAGCGAAGCCACAGGTGTGGGAGCGCGTCCTGGGGTCCCTGGCTGCTCAGCGCGCGGGGCTGGAACGCCGCCGCGTGTCCGTGGCTCTCTCCAGTTCCCTCGGTCCTCCTGTCGCGGCGGCCGCTTCCTCTCCTCTGCCCTTTTGGCCGGCCCTCCCTCCCTCCCTTCTCGAAGGCTCGCGGCGCCCGCTCCCGGCGCCGATCCCGGCCTCTCCGTCCCCCGAGACCCCGCTGTCCTCCGCCTCCCCAGACCTGCCACCTCGCCCTGCCCCCTAGCTCCTTCCTCCTTCCCGCTGCCCACTCGTCCCGGCCTCCGGGTCCGGGCCAGGAGGTGCGCTGTCCCGGTCCCGAACCCCGGCGGCGAGGACCGGGCGCGGCGGTGGGGCCGGCGACGTCCGGGGGGCGGGCGGCGGGGCGCGCACTCACAGCTTTCCCCGCAACCGGCCGGAGGGTAGCGATCCCGCAGCCTCGCGCTGGCCCAGCGTCGCCCCGGGGGTCTCCGCCGCGCCAACCACAGGCTCCGTCTGGCCAATACGTAGCGTCCAGCTTCCTCAGACACCTCCCCATAGGGCCACCTCCGACAGCCCCAACACTTCCCGGGAAGCTGGTCCATCCCGAAGAGGTTTAAGGGGTGGCGGTGGTGGTGTGTGTGTTTCCCTAGTTCTCTAGCCATCTACTCAGAGTGTGGGAGGGTGTGTTGGAAAGACACTTGCTAATCCAAGTATCGGGCGGTTCACAGATGGTGTGAGGACCAGGACGGATTTCTGGGAAGAGGTGAGGCTGGAACTGTCACGCCCTCAGCTCCAGGGCTGGGTGTGCCGGCAGAGAAATCCAGAACTCGGCGGGGGGTGGGGGTGGGGGATGTGCAACGGGGTAGTTCGTTTTCATCGTGGCTACAGGAACTGTCTGCCAAGTTTGGGCAGCCCCGAGGTGAAGGTGTTTGTGATCTCAGAGGGACACCCGGAACCCAGCAGGCGTGGAGGGGAGAGGCCGGGATGGGTGAAGGTGAAAAACCCCTACCCTTGAAGAGAGAAGGATATTTGCAAGGCATTACAGAAGCCAAGCTTAGAATTGATACTTGAAAGGGGCTTCTGGGAATTTAGAGGGAGTGGCCACCGTCCAGTCCAGCCATCAGCCAGTGCGCTCTCAGATTTCCAATCTCCTTTTGCTCCTCCATATTTTTGTACTAAAAAAAAGGCTTATTATTAGGTAACCCTTGCAGGCTAAAAGCAGAACAAGAGAGTTATTTGGGAAGCTAGAGTCAGGTCGTTTCTGATGCAAGCCAACCTCCACAGCTGTAGTCCCACAGCACATCTGTCCCCCCACCCCCCGGGACTTAGGGTGTCTGGCATTTAAACACCCTTCCTTCCTGGTGGTGCTTGAACTTTCCTAGAACATACTGACCAGCGGCCACCCCAAATTTTCTTATTTTCCTATTTGTTCTCGAATGCACTCTTTTTCTCTCTTGGCTGGCTGCGCCAGAGCTGATTAGAACAAGAGACAGAGGGAGGTGAAGTAGAAAATCACAGTTGGGTCTAAAATAACATTGTGATTGAGAGAAAGTTTGCTTTGGACAGACATGCTCTCCGTGGGAATCTGAGCACTCATAAGCATGAATGGTGTTGTTAGGTTTTAAATTTAGCCCTCCACTACCATAAGTAAATGTCTGTCCTCCTCAATCCCTGAAGACTTGCAGTTTCATGTTAATTATATCAAACGAAAGCTACATATTGCTGTCCATGAGGAAGCTGTCAGCACCAATTTGCAGGTTTGTTAAGGGAATTGCTTCTTGCAGCTGAGACAGGCATGGTGTGGCAACGGAAAGCAAGTTAGCAGATGGAAAACTTAAATTCTTATGTGGCTTGATGTTTATGGAAATGTTTTGTTTGTGCGATGAAAATAGAGGTCCACACCGACGCTGGTAACTCTCCCCTCCGCTCCCATGAAATGCTCCTGGCAGTGGCTCTCACTTTGATGCCCAAGCGTGTCCTGGCAGGCTGCATTCGGAAACACCGGGGTTCAGCTGCAGGTGCCTTTCCATTGTAGGGCTGCCCCAGAAACTGTGAGATATAGTTTAAGGATCACTCCAGAAAAAACCCAGCCCTTAGAAGTGCTCAACACTTTATGTCTTAATGGATATTTTCCTAAGTTGAGGTGATCGTCAAATTTGGAGCTCAGGAAAATTGCTTTATGTTTCAAACCTGCTATTTTAGTGGTATTTTTAAGCGATTATAAGGAACAAAAGTTGGGTTTTTTTGTTGTTGTTGTTGTTTTTTACTTCTGGGCAAGGTTTTATTGTTTTCAAGGGCCTGTCTTTTGTCTATGCTGAGGTCTCTATTACTATGATATGGACACGTAACAAACGGTGATGGGAGAAATAGAGGTGGACGGGTCATCCATATCCACGTTGCCATGGAGACGGTTATTTCGTTGGTAGTTGCCAGCTCCAAAGTGAAATAGGACCCAAGGAGTGTGTGCTTCCCTGGGACGTTGTGGATGGTGCACTTCCAGTCCTCCTAAGCAGACCGTGGATCTGGGGGTAGGAGTCTGAACACCACCCACCAAACGTGCAAATATGCACACTGTCACAAGGTCCTATGTTCAATCAGCCACAGAAGGGAGGATTGCTTTAATTTCCCGTTTCAGAACAGTCCACCAAATTATTCGGGCATGACAACAATGTAGTTCCTATTTGTAAAAACATCTCCGTTGCCCTCCCCCACCCCCCGCTTCATTGGCAGTCACACCTTTCTCAGGTCTAGCATCCTGATGAGAGCAATGAGGGAGAGCAAGAGGGACCGAGGTCATCACTGGAGCCTCAGGTTCTAATCCTGCCTTCCCATTATCGTGATTCAATTTCCTCCATATAAATAAAGCCAAATGCTTCGCTGCTTCCTGAGCAGTTGTGCCCCGTAATCACTGTTAGGGCTAAGAGCAAGGTTATTTCGTGGCTACCCGGGCCCCCTCCCCCCCCCGCCAGTGACCAAGCAGATAAGTGAGGTGCCAGGCCTTCAGGATTCCACTCGTTCGGTCGGGAGCACGTCCCAACTGTGTGGGGTGGCATGTCCTAAGTGGGTTGGCAAGTGTTCAGACGGCAGTTCAGTAAAACCCCTTGTGGAGGCTCCCCGATACCCACCGAATTAACGTCTCCGAGTCACCTAAGGAGTCACGATCGACCGATATATGATCCCCGGTTCCTCGTTCTAACATCAGCCTTTTGTAGGCCCTACCCTTCTCTCCAGACCCCAGACTGATTTCTTCCTGCCTTGTATTTTCAGGAAGTTCAAAGACGCTTCGAAGCAGAGTCATGTGGTAGAGTCTAGACTGTGAGCTGATTTTAATCCTAGGGTCTTCGCTTACGCGTGGGTGACCTTTGACAAGTCTCGTTTTCGTCCAACTTATTGTGGGGTAGATCGAGCGAAACGTCCTGTAAACACCCACCTGCCGTAAAGTCACAGCAAGGCCGTCGCTGTTGGCGGACAGAGCTCTCCTCAGGTTCACTGACCGGGGTCTGTTACATATTATTCCCACGCCGTTTACCTTAAATGCTTCTAAGGCCGGGCAGCATCGGAACCGCAAAGAGCTTTCCTTGCGACCTTTCAGTCAAAGGCATCGTTGGTCTCCTAGTCTCAGGAGTTTGAGAGTCCGATAAGTTCCCACTGCAGAGAGATGGGGGTAGGGGAGCACTGACGAAAGTCAGATAATGTGAGTATTATTAGCACGGGGCTAAGGTGTTAGCAAGCAGAGCAGACCTTGGATTCCATACCCACATCTGACGCTATGGCTATCCCCACTTGCCTACATGAATTGCCACGTTTTTAGTGGCCTGGCCTCCTGCACAGCAACCTTTATTCATTTATGTGGCGGGAACGCATCCCTGGAGCCATCGGTAGACTTTCACGGAGTCTTGTAGACATCCCAGAGAAAAATCTGCACGTACGGGGCTGCTCCGTGTTGCTCGGAACCTGTTTCGAATCCTTTTTTTCATCACATACCCAACAAATGAGAATTTCTGAGCCACCTTTCTTGGATTCAATCTCAGCCCAAATTCTAAGAAAGTTGAAATGAAAACTTCCTTTGGTGCAGTTGTGTTAGAGATAAGAGGAGAGCAACATCTTGTTTCATCACATGAGAGAAAGCATCAAGGCTTTTCTTTTCGGTAGCAGTCCACAACTGACTGAGGAAGATGTTGAACCTCCGTCACGCGGGTGGGAACAGGAGTCGGTGCACACAGAATCGGCAGTGGCACTTTAGATATGGAAGGTTCCTCAGGCCTCGTCTAGTCCCACCTGTTCATTCGATAGCTGAGGAAATTGAGCCCCGGGGATGCTCAGTAACTTGGCAGAGGCGACCTAGCCGGTTAGCCGAGGTGCTGGGACCAAACCAAGGTCCCCTGAGTTGCAGTTTTAAATTTTGTCCAGCTGATCGCACATTTCGAACAGGGAACAGAAGACGCCAGACGTTTGCCAGAACTAACTTCTGGTAATAAAATGCTGTTTATTCTGCACCTAGGAGGAAGCAGTACAAACCTAAAGGGGGGGTCCTTTGAAATTTCTGGTTTCTTCGTTCCCCTGGGCTCAGTCGGTGGCATTCTGTTTTTGTGTTTCTTTTTACAGGGCACCTGATGGGGAAAAAGAGCACGAGAGAGTCCCCGTATGTTTATGAAGGGGGGAGTCTGAAGCAGCAGCTGCAGTATATTCTTTGGGAAGAAGCTGCAAGGAACTTGCTCAGCCTCATGGAAGGAAAGGGGACCGGAAGCTATCAGCCACCTCAAAGGGAGCTCCTGGCCATCCGCCAGTCCCCTTGGGATCCCCAGGATGGCAGCGCCTTTAAAGTTGTAGGTTCAAAACGTAAAGGTACAATGTGCTGGGGAAGTGGGGTGGGGTGGGGGTGTTTGGGGAGAGTCAGAAGGAGTTAGGTGTGAGCAGAGAAGAATAAAATTGTTTAGATGCAGGCCTTCGCAGCCACTTAATTAGGCAGACATCCATACACGCTGAGAAACGAGCAGACACTTCTGTGTTCTTTCCACCAGAATAGGCGATGTTTCCTCCTTGCATCTCAGAAGGGTATTGGTTCCATACTCCAGTTTAGGAGTTTTATTAATTACTGTGTTTAATAGCGATTGTGCCCTGATGAGATTTGTTTTTTCAGCCCGCCGGGCCCTCCCAGAATATTTTGATGGTGAGGCCAGAAATTATTTGAGTCAATTCGTATGTTTGTTTTGGGTGAGCACTAGTGGGAGGGGCGCTTCACGCAGGCTTTTAGAAGAGAGCATTCTGGTTTGCGACCTTTTACGCAAAGTGGCACTCTTGTAGAAGGGAAGTGAAAACAATCATACCAAATTGGCGTTGCTTAGATACAAAGACAGGAAATGGGATGGAAAGGAGAAGAAGCTGTAAAGAGAGGAAGCAAGGCAACGGCAAATGAGGTGATTGTCATCACCCTTGAAGAAGTGTCCGTGAAATTTATATAAACGGCAAAAATAATAAAACTGAAATTCTTGCAATCCTAGTGATGGGCAACTTGTACCTTAAACTAAGTACTGGCCCGAGCAGTTTGCCCGCATTTTCTCTGTGAATGCTCACAGCAGCCTTCGGAGGAAGATTCGAGAAAATCCTACTGTTCTCTCCATTTTAAAGGTGAGGAAACAGAGAGTAGGCACATAGCTCTTCAGCGGCGAGAGCAGGGCAGGGGCTGGCGCTGTGTCCCTTGGACGGTATGCTACCATGTGAGACGTCTCCTGGGGACCGGCTGGTTCTCGCTGACCTCAAATATGAAGGATGCAGGCTACAGAAGTAGCGTGAAGGACCTCGGGAGGAAGACTCTAGTAGCCTTCATTCACAAAGAAAATCTGGATTAAATCAACGGATACAGAAATAAGTAGCAACTTTGCACAAAGTCCTGAGTGATGCTCTCGCTCACATCTGCGGTCTAGGTGTCACGACCGGCTCCCTTCTTTGTTGGGGGGGTGACATGGCCCCGAGGGCTTGGGGGGCTTTGTGACTGACTTCTCAGCCCCTGGCTGAGGCCTTTTCTTGGTCAGCTGACTTTATGGACTTCCTGTGGCTGGATGTCCCAACAGCAGTGCCTTCTCCTTTGAAGACTAATGACAATTGCCATCACAAAACCCTCCAAAGCAATTTCACAGACGCTGAAATGGACGTACACTCATAGCTCATGCATTTTGTTTTAATTTGATTTTAATGTTTATTTATTTTTGAGAGAGAGAGAGAGAGAGAGAGACAGAGCATGAGTGGGGGAGGGGCAGAGAGAGAGAGGGAGACACAGAATCCGAAGCAGGCTCCAGGCTCCGAGCTGTCAGCACACAGCCCGACGCGGGGCTCGAACCCACGAACCGCGAGATCGTGACCTGAGCCGAAGTCGGACGCTTCACCTACAGAGCCACCCAGGGGCCCCCCGGCTCATTCATTTTTGAACGAAACATTCATTTTGAACAAACATCCCTTTGAGTTGCTTTATTCCTCCAAACCCGGCCCTGCATAACTTTGGAGGGTTTTCAACAAAAATTCAGCTCTGTCCTTAAAGATCAAAATTTTCCTGCCATATTCAGAAGAACATTCTGTAAGCAGCGAAGCCAATTATGAAAGAATAGGTCTAGAGAGATCTCTGAGTGGTCGTAGTACAGGGTGGGTTGAGTGGGCAGTCACAGACAGTGAGTGTTTCGGGGGGACAATGTTTATCAGCATTCATGTGACCGGAGGGGGAAAAATCATCTTTTTTATAATCAGGCCTCGCTTTTCTACTACATCTTTTTATGTTTTGGTCTTCTTTACAAGTTTAGAAAGCCCATTCCATTTCATTCCACCTTAGGTTGAATAATTAACTATTGCACACGTGGGTACCATTCTTTTGGATACATTTCCCAGCGATATGAAAAAAGTCAATGGCTGGAGTCGTTGTTGCCTAGACCAAAAGAGTCTGTTACCCTCCTTGCTTTGGAAATTCCATCTTCGTGAAAGAATGTGGATGTGCAAATTGAAAACACCTTACAGTTATCTTATTCACAAAGAGGGAGTACCACGAGAACAGATCTATTAGAAATCCATACATCACTCAGTGTTAGAAAGAGGTTTAATAACTTAGCCAACCATTGCCAGAAGGTAGCAGCCGGAATTTTCAGGGACTGAAGGACTTTTCTTAAAATTAAATTCTATCCACATATGCTCTCCTCACCCATTTCGGTAATAAAGCATCAAGTCCTCTTGCCAAGTCTCCCAGAGCTGTAGTCAGAAACTCTGAGCATCTTCCTATGTTTTGGTGACAAAGTTATTTACTTAGTTCAGAAAAGATTTATGTAAATGTGCACTGAATCTAGACCACTCTATCCTGGCAAATAAGCTCCAGAACTTTATTAGTAACTATGGCCAATCATTTTCAAGGTTAAGCTTAATATTTTTTTTTTAATGTTTATTTATTCTTGAGAGAGAGAGAGAAAATGGGGGAAGGGCAGAGAGAGAGGGAGACCCAGAATCCGAAGCAGGCTCCAGGCTCTGAGCTGTCAGCACAGAGCCCAACCTGAGGCTCGAACTCATGAACCGAGCGATCATGACCTGAGCCGAAGTTGGACGCTTAACCGACGGAGCCACCCAGGTGCCCCAACCTTAATCTTTTAACTGTACCTTATCTCAAAAAAAAATAATGGAACATTTACCCTATGGTTTCTAGCACACGAAGCAATGTTCAGGTCAGCCCGAGGGCCTGATCCATAGCCCTGGATGTGTCTGTGGAATGTCTTGAGTTTCAATGAAGGTTGAAGCTGGCCTGTGGGTTGCCGGACCTACAGCAATGTTCTCTGCAGCCTTAGTTTTTTTCTCTTCTTTGGTGGACCTGAAAGGGCCTGTGAGTGCATTGCAGAGGGTGTTACAGAAAGGAAGGAAACTTTTTTTTTTTTTAATTTTTTTTAACGTTTATTCATTTTTTGAGACAGAGAGAGACACAGCTGAACGGGGGAGGGGCAGAGAGAGAGGGAGACACAGAATCGGAAGTAGGTTCCAGGCTCTGAGCCATCAGCCCAGAGCCCGACGCGGGGCTCGAACTCGCGGACCGCGAGATCGTGACCTGAGCTGAAGTCGGATGCTTAACCGACTGAGCCACCCAGGCGCCCCAAGGAAGGAAACTTTTTGAAGGCAAGTCTGCCCTCACTTTTAAGGGATGACTCCCACTGCCCCATCAAATCAACATAGAGAATTGAAAGGTTTTATTTTGTAATATGTGAAACGCTCCAAGGGAAGTTCCAGATACAGGAGAGGCAGCAACATGTCCTGAAGAATAACTAAAAATTCTCCGATTGCCCCGACAGTTGCTCTGAGGCAGCAGAGTGAAGTTACCCCCCACCTCCAAGAGAGCTCCTCCCGCCCCAATAACGGACACCCCCCCCCCCCCGCCTCCAGGCGTTGATCTTCCTAGGTTACTAATTCCTCTTTTCCTTGTAGCTTTACTTCCATTCCCTTGAGCCAGACAGCTCAGATTCAATATTTTGAGCCAATGCAGGGGATTCCTGGATTCTTCCCCTCACCCTCCCCTGGCCCCTTTTATGACCCGTGGCTCATATTGCGAGATGGATGGTAGCATCGTCAGGCAGGCTGGCGAACCCTTAATAGTGCAGCCTGGGCTTGTGGAGAAGAGCAAAACTAATTGGTCGGTGTGGGAATTGAACCCCAGGCCCTGGCCTCATTAGCACCTGGTCAAAACAGTTGAGCCACAGAGCAGGTAATAACTGGTCTGAGAATATCAGTAATTCCTTTACTAGAAACAAATGGCTGGTCTAACCATTGGGGAGCCTGAACTGTCTGAGAATCTTGGCAAGTGTAATAAGCTCTTTTTGAAAAGCGTTTTCTCATCTCAGCATATAGAGGGTGCTCTACGGGAACAAAGACGTATTTCAAAATTAAAAAGAGCCGAAAGAGGTAGGGGGCTCCAGAAAAAGAGGAAGTGAGTTTCTCTCTCTTGGGGGGGGACGGCTGTGGTTCTCCAGCGTGAATGTACTCAGCATCATTTGGAGGATTTCGGAAAGCCCGGATCGCTGGGCTCCACCCTGAGTTTCCAATTCAGTAGATCTGGCGTAGGCCTAGGAAGTTGCTTTTCTACGAAGCTCCCGAGTGACGCTGATGGTTTGTTTGTTGGGAATGCGTTTGCTTCTAGCATTAGAACTTGAGTATCACGAGCGATGTTTGCTTAACTCTTTCTCGTATTTTTCAAGCTGGTGGACTCTCTGCTCCAGATTCTCAACGTGACGGAAGGGACCCCCAGATGAACTGACAGACAACAACAGCCTCTCTCAAAGAAGCAAAGCAAAACCCTTAAGAGACTGTGTTCTACACGCATCAATTCCACTGGATCGCCAACCAGATTTCCTGTGTGCAAAACACTTACCCATTCCTGTATCTTTCAACCTGGACTAAATTCACAATTTTCGAGTGGCATCTTCTGCTCTGAACTTGTTTGCTGTGCATAATTAATTGTCCATTAAGAGTCTTCCAGTGAACGCTCTTTACATCTGGGCTATTTGTCCATTAGCGTCTAGCCCCCAGCCTGTTAGCACTCACAATAAAAACGTAAGCACGATGTCCAAAGGGCCGGTCGTGCTCTTATTTCAATTCCAAATGAAAAGCTGTGGCAGAGATTAATGAACAATTTGATAATGAACTTGTGTGCTCACTGATGAAGGCAGGCTGCATTTTTAACTCTCCCCTCCGAAGGCCGCTTACTGCATCCTTGTAGTTGGCTTATAACCTTTCTAGAGGCTTCAACTAGAAGCTCATATTCCCTTATCCTTGCCATTACATGGGTTAGGCTGAAGGTAGAGGCCTGTTTGTCACTTAATAATTCCCATTTCTTCAGCCTTTACCATGACTGCGTATTTGGCCAATGTTATCAATATTCTCCTCATAACAGTTTTATAAGCTGAGAAGGAGCATTCTCATGTAATAGATGAGGAAACAGCATTAGAGAGGTCCAGTGACTCAGCCAAGGTCACATAGTAGATGGAAGTAGGATTCAAACATCCAAAGGCACCAGATTTTCTGCAGCATTCAACTTTGCCCACATCGTCTCGTTTTTAACCTCCCCTTCAGTATACTTAAGCGTAGCAAATAGGGCTCTTTCCTCAAAACTTCATGGCCAATCTGGGAGGAAAGTGGTCACCACCGACAGATTTAGCCAGCTCCACAGCAAGAGGAGAAGATGAATTCGGGAGATTCCCTTCCATTTCCAGAGGACACGGCCTGGTGGTTGGTAACACTCACCGGTTCCAAATTTATCATGACATTCACACATGAACAGATTTTAAAGCTTTGTGCCATATGTTTAGATTTCCTTCATTTAGGGAAATCACATTTGAAACAGGAGAGAGGTTTGTCTCGCTCTTGTTTTGATTGTCAAAGAACCATGTAAGATGCGATGTTTTCGTTCTAATTTCTTTTAAAACCGTGTTGACTCACAACTTACAACAGAGCCAGATCTGGGGAGCTACGTGCAATGTGTTGTCAACATCCGGCCACCTTCCTCTTCCTGAGGCTTTTCTGGTGTCTTTCCCAAGAACTGGGTCAGCTAAAGTCTGCCATGCAGCTGTTGATCAAGGGGTAAGCCCGATCACAAGGACTCGCCCTCCGACAGGACACTCGTGAAGATGGAAACAGTGTTCCAGACCTAGGGGGAGCTTTCTCTAACGGTGACCTTTCAGGCAGGGAGAGAAAGGCTATACTCCTGGAACCACTCCGTCTAGACTGTCCCTTCTTTGCTTGTGTCGTGAAAGTAGATGTGGTCCTGTGTTTGGGCTGCAATTATTTTTTCTCTATGTGTTCCAAGACACAAGAACAGCTCCCTCAAATCTCCTGACCCTTGCAGGGCTCCTCTGTACCAAGGCAAGTTAGCATTAGGATCCGTTTATTTAAGAGATACACTTTTCCCTACTAGAAAAGCTTTCTCCTCCTCCTCCTCCTCCTCCTTCTTCTTTTTCTTCTTCTTCAAGTTTATTTATTTATTTTGAGGGGGAGAGAGAGAGAGAGAGCAGGAGAGAGGAGCAGAGAGAGAGAGAGAGAGGGAGAGAGTCTCCCAAGCAGGCTCTATGCCATTAGCGCGGAGCCCGACTGGGGGCTCCCTCCCATGAACCATGAGACCATGACCTGAGCCAAAATCAAATCAAGAGTCACTTAACAGAATGAGCCACCCGGGCGCCTCCAGAAGAGCTTTCTTGAACCCTCCTCTGCAAGCGCAGTCCTATCACATATCATAGTGTGTTCCCCGCTGGGTAGGGTTAAGTTTTAGCTGCAAATAACATCCTCCCCGGTTCCTCTTAGTAGGAAAGGAAATTTTCGGAGAACATACTAGGCAGGGAAGACGGAGAAACGGGCTTAAGGCTAAACCAGCAGCGTCCAGGATCAAAGCCACGCCCCTGCCCCGGGCGATGAGGTGGTTCGCGCGCATGCCCCGCTAGCCCTAAAGCATTCTGCAGAACTGCCTGAGCGGGCACTCTCTTCCACTGGCTCTGCCGCCCCTTGTGCCTGAAGTGATAGGTGCCCCCTCGGAAAGCTCCTTCAAAGCTTTTTGGCTGACTTCCACAGTCGAGTGTTGAACGTCTGTGTCTGATTGGTGGACCCCAGATCACGTGTCTGGATTGAGCCGCAAGGGAAACTGGGAAATGTAGTTTTGAGGCTTCTAGCTTGGGAAAACGGGACTAAAACCATGGGACGCTATCAAAGAAAGGAGCGGGGGTTCACACTATATGGTCAGAGACAGATAACATGTCCCCCCTCTCCTTTTTTTCTCAAAAAAAAAAAAAGAATTCCCTCTTTGATTTCTGCCCATCCTCTTTTAGAGAACAGTTAACATCCATCCGGGAGACTCTAGGGACACAGGAGCCTGGTGGCTGTTTTCTACCGCACACAGACCAGGTGTGTGTGCATAGAGCAAGAAGAGAAGATCGCTTTTAAGAGGTGACAATATTTAGAAGCCCTTGCGGCCAAGCAGGATAAATAGAAGGAAGAATCCAGAAGGGAAGAAAGCAATAATCTCCTTCAAATTCGTTCTTTTGGAAACACAGTCTTTTTTTTTTTTTTTTTTTTTAAGTGGTACAGGGTAGATTGCTCAGGGTAATTTGGCAGTCTTTGCTTGCCATCAGAGGTTCGGTAACACACCAAGCAGGCATTTCAAGCTGTGCAGTACAATTTCCAGCCCCGCAATGCCCACCTTTCAGTTCCCCCTGGGGCTACTTGCTCATCGCAAAGCATTTTAACCCAGCTCAGATGAGGAGGCAGTCATTGAAGTAAATTGTGGAATTTACGTTATTTATCGCCTCGACCAAAGGCCGCTTCATTCAGACACCGTGAAAGAGCTTCTTCAAGGGAAACCCACGGTGACAAACGATTGCCATTCCCAAAGCAGAAGCACCATGGTCATCACGGAAAGGGCTCTCACCTTTGCCTCTTGGGGCCTTGTGTTTTCCAATTAATCACTTCCTTAATTAGACCCAGATAAAACACAGAAACATCTCTCCGTTTCCCCTCTGGCTTTCCTTCCGCTCTCCCCAGCCCACATAATTTACAGAACATATACCAACAGAGGTGGCTCTAACCACGGGTGGATTGAGACAGTCTCCAAGGTGAGAATGAGAATGTTCTTGGTCCTTCCACTCAGCTGCAGTAATCATGCCCTGCTCTTGCCTCACTCCTCCACCAGAGAACATTCTGGTGGCTCTCCCCCAGCTCTGTCTCCAGAGACCCGGGAGAGTCCATCCCGGAGGACTCTGGATAGGACTCTGGATAGGACTACGCTCTCTGGATACGACTACGCTCTCACTCCTTGGGGGAACGGATGTTACCTTTCCACACTTCTGCAGGGGCCATGATATTCGGGCACAAAACACGCCCGCCCTGCTATTTGAAATCTTCAGCCTTTGTCTTTGAGTGAGAACTGGCCAGTTTCAGCCACAAAGGAGGCTGAGAAATGTAGTTTTTCCAGCTGGGGACATTGCTACCACCCGCCCTTCCCACACCCCCCCCCCCAACAGCCACATTCCCCTTCATACTAATAAAGAAAAGAAGAGGGAGGATGTTGGGTAGGCAGTATTTGCCGTGTCAGACTATGACAGGATTGGATTTCAGGATGGAGTTAGTGGGCCGTGACACTGACACGACCGGAAGACTTCTAGACAGTATACTTTCTCTGTGGCCCGACCTATATATCCTTCATCTTTGAAAACAAGGGACTGAAATAGACATGATGTTTTGTGGGTTGGATGTTATCTTTAGTCGCTAAAAGTAAACCTAAGATGTGATCCTTTCCAAATACCTATTAGCATGGAAAAGCCCCTTCCGACTGCATCACACCTGTCTTTGTACGTGGATGTGTGTGTGTGTGTTTGTGTGTGTGAGAGAGAGGGAGAGAGAGAGAGAGAGAGAGAGAGAGAAAGAGAGAGAGGTAGATTTGCACTCTTTCGCGCACATTCCTTCAGGAACGGGAGGACTTGGTAAACAAACGGGAAGAAGGGAGCCCAGAGCCTCGTTTTTTGGTCTGTTTGCCTTTTTGTTTGTTTTGTGTTTCAGCTTTCGGGGGGTATAACGGACGGACGAAAATTGTGTCTATTTAAGGTATACAATATGGTATGCTGATACACATACACATTGTGAAATGTTTGCCACAATCAAGCTAGTTAATACAGCCCTGACTTTGTGTCACCTTTCCTTTTCTCTCTTTTTTTTTTTTTGATGCAAAGAGTTAAGATCTCCTTTCAGCAAATCTCAAATATCCGATACAGAATTATTAACCACAGTCACCATGCTGTGCATTAGATCTCCAGAATGTATTCATCCTGCAAACTGAATGCTGTGCCCTTTGACCAACGCCTCCCCTTTCCCCTGTCCCTGAGCCCTAACAGCCACCATTCCACTCTGCTGCTTTGAGTTCAACTTTTTTGGGTCCTACTTATAAGTGACACCGTGCAGTTTGTGTCTTTCTGCGTCTGGCTTATCTCACTTAGCTTACGGACCCCCAGTTTCACCCGCATCATCCCAAGCGATAGGGTTTCCTTCTTTCTAAGGCTGAAACATATTCTACCGCCTCTAAACACTGCGTTTTCTTTATCCATTCATCCAACCACAGACATTTCAGTCTTGGCAATTGTGAGTAATGCCACAGCGAACATGAGAGTGTAGATAGCCCTTCGAGACGCTGATTTCATTTCCTTTGGGGGCGCAGAGGTGGGATTGCTGGATCATGTGGTGGTTCTACCTGTGGCCAGGCTTTTCTTTGCCCTGTGATCAGACTCATTAAACTAACTAAGGGATGATGAATGAACGATTCCACCTGACTCTAGAGGGAAAAGAGACTTTACCGTAGACCTTCGAGAATGAACATTGTGCCAGTCGGGACACCTTGGCTGTTAGTAACAGAAACCCTTTAATTCAGATTTGCATAGAAGAAAAAAGGACTTATTTTCTCACATACAAGAACTCCACAGGGAGGTGGGATTCAAGGTTGTCTAGTTCAATTTAATGTAGGGACTCAAACAGATCCCAAGGATGTGGGTTTTTCCATCTTGACACTCTGCCACTGGCAGTTGGGCTTTGTCCTTAAGCTGCCTTCTCTCATGGTCACAGGATGGCTGCTGGAGTTCCAGGTGTCACATCCAGACATGACAACCTCCAAAGGAAGAAGAGAGGCCATCTTTTTTTAGGCGGCACATTATTAATAGTGATAAATCCTTTCCCGGAGGTCTCTAATCCCTCACCTCAGTGACCAACGGGGCCACAGCCTTGATCTAACCCTGCCACTGATGAAGGGAATCCGACCACTAGGGTTGACCTCCCCTGATTAGGATTTACCGATGAGTCACGCGGCGGGAGGGGCAGGACGCTTAACAAAATCAAGACTCTCTCGGTGAGGAAGGAGGATGGAATTGAGTTGGGATGGATGGCAGAAGTGAGTTGGGATGGATGTCCAACGCGCGGCAAGCATGAACCTCACTTCTCGCGACTTCACCCAACCCCGGTTGGATCCGTACAGCGATTTCAAAAGGCAGTCCCTCCTAGCAAGGACAGACTCGCTGGGTTTTAGTCCGCTCTCAAAATGCTCATGCCAAGGCCTCCCATTCGTTATAAGACCGCGAGTCTTTACGAGCGGGCAATACTCCGTTGCTGTTGCTTGAAGCACTGATGTTGGACTGCAGTCGACAGGCCGCCCCTGGCTTCAGTCCAGGCGTCCCTCCTGTACCGCGTTCTTGGCCCCCCAAGACAGATGGCCACCACGGTAACAACATAAATGCCCCTCTGACTCCACCACCGAAATAAACAGAAATGAAAAGGAAATAGGGAGCTTCAAACTGGTTCTTCCCCCCAGCAATTTCCCGAGACGCCCCAGCTAGAAGCAGCCTAAATGGGCAGGCTGGGGGTTGGTCTCGAATTAAAACAAAAAACAAAACAGAACAAAAAAACCCCGGAAAGTCCAGACAAGATTGTAGAGA